>NC_070603.1:58549135-58852165 GCF_027172205.1 Podarcis raffonei | reverse complement strand
AAAATCTAGATCCATTCAATCTAGCTTCACTCCTGGTTTTGACACGGAAACAGCCTTGATCGCACAAGTGAAAGGACAGGGAGAGCGAGACCCTTCTAATTTTCCTGCACTTCAGTGACCAACTCTGCTTAGTTTGCAAACAAACCAACTTCAAAACACTGGCTATGAAATTGGCTTGTTTAATTATGTTGGATGCAGCTCATGTACATAGTGATAAACCACAGTATAGGATCACAAGCTAACTTGGCCAGTGTTAAGGCTCAATAATGGACTAGGTCTTTAAAATAAAATAAAACAGAGAATGAACCTTGAAAAAAAAATTTAAAAAATGGACTAGGTCAGCAGAACCATCATTTTCATGACAACCCTTGTCACAAGTCTGGCAAATCTGGAACTATACTTCATAATCTGATAACGCTGACGGTTTTACTTGGACTTTGTTTTAATCCATGTGCAACTGTATTCATTCTATGCGCCTATTTTATCACTTTGTTTTTCACCTTTTGATTTTCTTCTGTTACTATAAATGTTCTTTACAAAATAAATAAATAAATATAATAATAATAATAATAATGATGATGATGATGATGATGATGATGGACCAGGCAAGAAGCAATACACTCAAAGCCAAATTGTGACAATACCCATTCTGGGCATGGTTACACCCACCTGAAGAATCAAGTTTGTATTTTGTGGGTGCCAATAGATCTAGTGCTGTCGCTGGAGGTCACATTATGCACCTCCTGCCTTCAGCTTCAATCCCTGCTGGCCCAACTACAGCTATTCATGTTCCAGTAGTCTCTAAATTAAACTACTGCACTGCACAGGCAATTACTTTGCAACTCCTCAGAAACTTCAGTTATTTCAAAATATAGTGACTATGCTGTTAACCGAGACTGGCTATAAGAAGATTGAGGGTTGCTTACAATCAAGCAGTGCCTAAGTTTTATTAAATGAATGAATGAATGAAGAAGAAAACTGTAAGTTGCTTGTCCAGCTAACAGTAGCTGACAGTCAGTTTCTGGGCACAAGTGCTGGTGCTGGCCTTTAAAGCTCTAAATGGCTGGGGACTTGGGTTTCTAAGGGGAATGAAGGATAGTGAAGTGGTAAAGAATCTACTTTGCATGCAGAAGGCCCCAGGTTCAATCCCTGGCATCTCCAGAAACTCCTGTCTGAAACCCTGGAGAGCGGCTGCCTCTCAGTGTGGACAGAGCTGATTTAGATGGACCAATGGCTTGACCCAGTTGATGGCAACTTTCTATGATCCTAAAGGGCTGCCTCCTTCCACATGAGTCTCCCCAACGGTTGGCATTTGTCACCTGAGGCTTTTCTTCAAGCCCCCTTCTTCTGAAGGTGGTAATTAGAGAGGGGGCCTTTTCAGCTGTGGTGCCCCCAAATTCGGAACTCCCTTCCCAGGGTCGGCTCACCTAGCCCGATTCCAGAATACATTTTTATATGCCCAGGTCTTCTAGGATGTCAGCTAGATGATTTTAACCTGGTGATTTTAACTGTTCTCTGCTGGTTTTGGATACTCTGCATTTTTGTGCTCTGCTGTATTACTTTACATAGCTTTAATCATCAGAAGCTATATCAGCACTGGATTTGTTCTATTATCTTGCAAGCTGTTGTGCGAGTTTGCTGTCTGAAGACAGCATGTAAACATTTTATTTATTTATTTATTTAGCAGAGCATCAGTATAAAAATGCCGCTTTGAAAGCATTGTTTGGCCATATTCAGAGGTCACCGAACACCACATATTTTCTCTCTCTCCTACCCCATGACTCATGCAGCTTCCATCTGAAATTGCTTGGTCTCTGGTATCCAAAAAGCAGCTGGTAGATGGATCCAGTGAAACTACTCTACATTTTTGTCTGTGCAATCACCCAGCAAAAAGCTACCAAAGAGTTGCATTCAGACATTTCAAGATGCAACAAGGGCTCAATTACTCTGATTGAGGGGTTAAACTAGCACTGTGTGCTTTGATCAACACGTACTTCTTAAGGTTGGGTATTTTTGATTTTGCTTTAGCCATGCTCACTATCTTGGTTCCTGGAGCAACTTCTAAGCTTATTTAAATTTAAAACAAAACTCTCTTGTGTTCACTTTGTCTGCTTTGCATTTTTCCGTATCTAGGAGGATTTTTTTTATCACACATATTTATGATCCTACTTTCCCTTTCTGACTCTCTTTATTCTGCTAACCCTTTGGTTATCCAAAGACATATCCAGACAAACTAGCAACAGAGACAGACAAGAGTGGCTGGGGAAACCCAGTCAGATGGGCGGGGTATAAATAATAAATTATTGCTATATTATTATTAAGTTAATGACAACAGATGTTAGATACAGGGAGGAGAGATGGGCATCACCAACATAGTAATGTCTAAGCATAACAATAATAAAATACAACTAAGCATAGCCCTCTCTAAACAGAATTATTGAAAGATGGTGGGTAGCCAAATACAGAATATGCATGCTCCAGGCCCTGATTTTGGAATCCTACAATAACTGGCAAATATGCACCTTGAAAATGATTTGGCAACCAACTTTCAAAGCCAGCTGCTGGCTGCACTACTAGCAAAGGGAGAAAAATAACTTCTACCGTCTACAGCTTTTAACTGAAAGCTATCTATCCCAGTGAAGTCATAGTGCTTAATGTGTGAGACTAGGACCTGGGAGACCAGCATTCAAATCTTCACTTGGCCATGAAACTCACTGAATGACCTTGGGCTAATCTCAGTTTAACCTAACACACAGGGTTGTTGCAGAGGTGAGAACCAGCTATGCCACCTTGAACTCCTTTGAAAAAAGGTGGGCTATAAATGAAATGAATAAATAAAATCAAGAAGAGTAACCCTAGCAGCAAATTTATCTTCTCCACAGTTATCTGTGCACTATTGTCCCAAACTATTCAACATCTTCCCCAAATCAGAAGAAGCTCCAACGTATGTATCTGACAACTGAAAACTTAAGTCATACTTGTCTTCTGTTCCCACAACTTCTCACCTCCCTTTTTCTGTTATTTATAGAACAGGAATTCTGTTATTTATAGAACAAGATCAGAAGGTTAATGAAAAATGTGCGTTAGTGCCAGGAGTACCCAGGGCTCCATTCACACAGCCAGATTTGACAGGTTACAACTTTCATTACTCATTTTTAACTTCATACAAACAAGGTTAAGGCAGGGTAAACATAGTCAGGCCTTAAGATTCTTGGAAACAGAACAGAAGTTAATGCGACTTTAAGATACCTATTTGGACTAGCATGACAGAAGTCCAAAGAAGCCAAGGTTTCAATATTTTCAATAATTATATAAACAAGGCAATTTCAGCAGGGGCAGCTTTTCTCAATTCTGCATGATAAAAGCTTTTCCTGACAAAACTCCCTCTTTTACCTAACATTAAAAGTTCTGTCCTCCTCAACATCTGACCATGTTAATGCAGGCAACTATAGTTATTCCAATTACATCCTCAGTGGCAACAACCTTAGGGAAATTTGGAGTAAAGCCAGCCTCCATAAGCAAGGAATATGTTTACCTTCCTGCCCTGTTTCAGCAGCCTTGGCTGTCAAAACCCAAGCTGAATTTTCCTACAGCAAACTTGACCTTTATACAAACTATTTTTCATTCAGTCTCAAATATGCTTCAACTTCAGGGGCCAGCAAATGTTTAAAGGTCAAGTATAGTTCTTAAAGGCCAATATTCCTTAACCCCAGTGAGAAGATGAGGGAAGTGAACTGCTGCCCTATCAGGAGCCAAAGACTCATTTGCAAAGGTCTTTCTGATATTGTTTTGCATGTAGATTTACCAAATTAGTGCACTGCGTTTAATGACAGTTGGAGGAATAATCAATTGCCTGTTTGCAAACAGCTGCTGCTGCTGTGCATAAGATTCACAGCACCTAGGGATCTATACAGCTGCATCTGAAATTCAGTTGCTTTTTACAATGATCAGGTGCATTTTCATCTTCCTCAACTTAAAACTACAAATGCAATTTCTAAGAGGGGTGCTGACAGATTCCCTAGCATCTGAAAAGGCAATTAGGATATTATATTCAATTTAGGTCTAAAATTAAAATGCTGTTAGCCGCACGATCAAAGATGGGCATTTGATTTGTAAGAAAAATGTGCTCAAAGTTTCAAGGGTGGAGGGCAAAGAGATTAATTTATATCCCAGAGTGACAGCTGGGAGGCCCCAACAATTTGCAAAGCTACTTGAAGAAATCAACCTTCTGGAGATTATGTTTTTTCTTTATGAAAAAAAAAGGAAGGAGAGATTAAAATGTTTGCTTCTATGAACTCAATTCCACAGAAGATGAAGGAGAGTAAGCAAGACAAAATGAGAAATGTGAGACACACATGGAAAAAGCAAGGACCATCAAGCATCATTTACTGAGGAATGAAGAGTAACATAGGAGTAACAGAGGAAGCTGACTGAGGGAGAAACAGGCAAAGAGAAACTGACTATCTCAAGATGCTTTGAGTTGGAGGGAGATTAACCAACAGTTAACACAGTTAAATGCTAACCTGCATTTCTGTTTACTTATAAGTTTCTAGACAATAACCCAGAATCTACCAAGCAGTCCTCATGATTTATGGTACTTCCAGGTGTTCACAGTCCCACCAAAGGAAGGAGGCATCCACATATCAACAAGTAGCAGACAAAAAGGATGAGGATTGCAATTAAGAACAGGAATACGGAGTGAGCATGATCATGTTGCTGTGGGGCTTACTGCAGCTAGAGAAGATGGGCACCTGGGCATCCTTGAGGGCTGCTAATACTATTAAGGACTACAGGAGAAGCAAAGTTATACAGAAGAGACATAGCCCCAGTGTGCCAGCAATGGAAAAGTATCAAAAGAAGGTATGACTGTCTCAGTGGCACAGGAAAATAGCAAGGGGTGTGTGTGACAGAATAACTGACAACTTAACAGAAGGGTAAGGAGATTCCATTGAAGCATGGGTAACAGCAAAGTGCAGAATGCATCAAAGAATGTTAAAGAGGCAAGAGAACAATCTTGGGTAAGAAGCTCAGGCACTGCTACAAAAATCACATGTAAAAGGAAGTCAAGCCTAAGAGTTTGGAAAAAGAGCAGAGAAAAAATGGAAGATGGGATGGGGTAGGCAAGCTGTATGGGAAAGTTTTTTTGTTTTAAAAAAGATTAACACTCATTTTAAAGAAGTGTTGAATGAGGCCTAATCTAATCCCTTGGGAAACACAAGAATGAAGGACTGGGAGGGATGGGGTGAGCTATGTGTTTATTTTCATTCCATGCTGATTCTGAGCATCTTCCAACACCCAAATTTGCCTAAAGATTCCCAGCCATTTGTTTGCTTTCTCCTTCACCAGTATTCAACCGCCCACCATGATGTAAGCTCAGGAGGCTAAAGGCCAGAGGTAGTTCACATAGTGCCCTACAGACATTGCTGAACTACAATTCCCATCATCCCTGACCTGCCGGCTGTGCTGGCCGGGACTGGTGGGAGCTGGAGTCCAACACCACTTGCGGGGCCACAGGCACCTCACCCTTGCTGAAGGGTATCTCCCCCTATTCAGAATGCCTGCCCTCAGCCTGGAAAAGATAACTGATGAAGCCCGGGAAAGACAGAAAGGTGTTCAGCACTTGGGGGGGGGGGGCGACAGAGAGTATAAGCGGCACCTGTAGCAGAGAAGAATGTTTGAGTGAAGAAAGACCCGCAGGGGTTAAGCTGACAGAGGACTCAGCCCTAGAGACCAAACAACCATAATGGAAGAAAAGGCCTTTTGGTTTAACCGTGGGGGAGGTAGCATCTGTCCTCAGGGTCATGTAAACCACAACCAGCCCACACACTTCTGGGACGAGGGGTGGGCTTCCAGGGCAGAACCTGCGCCTTGCAGGTCTCTGTCCCTCTGACTCCATATAAATGCACTGTATAGAAAGCAGCCGCAAGCGGGGCATCGGGTGTCCGCACGAGGGGTGGGGGCAGCAGGGCAGGAAAAGAGGATGCGCCGCCCTCAGGAGGAATGCCCAGCCCAGCCCAGGCAAAGTGCAAAGCCTGCAAGGAAGTGCAGGGAGGGAGGGAGGGATTCAGTGGCAGAGATGGAGGAAGAGATGAGACGCCCCCGGAGGAGCCCGTTGGGAGCCGGGAGAGTTTGAGAAGGTAAACAACAGCCACGCCCCCTACAGTCCTTCTCCCCACCGCGCAGCTCCGTCGCAGCCGTTGCCTGTACATTTCCACTCCCAAATCTCTCCATGCCCCCCAGCGGCGCGACTCTCGCCCTGCCCCCTCCCAGCCCGGGCAACCGCCCACCGCCCTGGCTGGGCTGTGCAGCCCGACTGCAAAAGCCACCGGCACCCCGGAAAAGCCTGTGCCCTTCCAAGCCCACCCGGGCTCGCCCACCCTGGCCAAGGAAAGGCGCCTCTTCTCCTCCTCTGACTGCCTGCCTCCTGGGCGCATTGTTTGTGTCTGTTGCAGGAGCTGGCAGGGACCCCACAACCCTAGCACGTGAGAGGAGCCGATCATGTGGGTGCAGCTTCAAGACATGCAAAGGCTCCAAAACGTGCTGCGTATCAACAAAAATGAAACTCGTGTCTCTGCTAATTGCCGCGCGAACCTCTCTTTACTCGCGGATACAGGGCGCAACACACACACACCCGCCGCGCACTTTTCGCCCGCCACCCTTTTTTGCCCCTCGAGCGCCTTCTTCCCCCTTCTACCTCAATAAAACGTGTTTAACTCCCCTCTCCCGGCCACCCTCTTGCTTCGAGACCTTTTGGGGTTAGCTCTGCCGCAGTCATTAATTCGAGGAAACGTTTCCTGAGGCTTCTGATCCTTTAAAAAGTTGTTGTTTACATTCCTGCCGCCTCCCTTTTAAAACATGACTGACCAACATGCGCAATCCATGTCTAAAAACGCTACACACTCTTCCACCCCCCCATCCTCCTTTGCAGGCAGCACAGTCAGGGAGCAGTAAAACAAATGCAGGGGGGGGGGAATCGAGAGAAGCTGCAAAAAAAATAATAATGGAGCAATTCTCCACCCTTTTTACCTTGCCTGGGAAAGAGCGTCCTCCAAGAGTTGAGACTGTCCCTCGGGTTACCAGAGAGGTGTGGGGAGAGATGCTCCAAAAACGTAACCGCTCATGGAATCTCCCTTTGCAAAGACTAATCCGGCACCATTGCGCAGGGGGCAAACCATCCCCCTTGTAGGATCCGAAGATGATGCCCTTCTTTTAGGAGTAGATACAAAGTAACTCCATGGATGCAAAATTAAAAACAAAAACAACAAAAAATCAATTCCAAAGAATTGCTTCCAGCTGAGATGGCCGCTCTGTGCAAAATCCAGCGAGCCCTGCGTGTTCCTATTTCTTTTTTAAATCCAGACTTCTTTTCGGATCTCTTTGCAATTGCCCGAAATCCTGCGACTGCCCTTTTTCTTCTTTTCTCTTCCGACCCCCCTTTTCCCCTGCTGGCGAAGAAGGGACTTCTTCAAAGGAGTAGTATATAAATTAGGGTGATGCTGGCGGTTTCACCCCACCTTCTTCCTCCCCCCACGCCCCCTCGCACCCCCTTCCCTCAATTTCTTATTTTCTTGTTTGTTGTTCCTCCCTGACGAGCAGCAGGTCCAGGTGCAGCAGCGGCGGCGGCGGCAGTAGCAAACGTGGGTCCCATCCCTGATTGTGTTCGGCATGTGTTGCCTCCCACCCCAACGCACTGCTCACCCACCACCCCTCCCTCGCCTTCACCTCCCTCCGATGCGCTGAGTCCCCATCTCTTTTCTCTTGTGCCCTGGGCAGCTGGAAAGAGGTCGGGTTGCATACACGGGCTCGCTCTCCTTTTCTCCCTCTCTCCTTCTCTCTCTCTCTCTCTACAAGCCTGATCAGGTCACTTTCGCAATGATCTTCAGCCTCGCGCGCGCACACAACGGCGGCAGCAGTGCACACACAGATCACAGAGCTGCAACACTTTCTTTGCTTCCTCCCCTTCTCATATATACACACTCCCCCTCTTTTTTCCTCTCTCTCTCTCTCTCTCTCTCTCTGCGCCCCCCCCCCCCACCGCGCCGCTTTCACCTCCCCGGAGCTATGCACAGGCGTACACACTAGCCTGCTGCTGCAACCTTACAAAAAATAAGCTTATACTTAACAAAATCTTTTGGCGCCATATTAATGACGTACTTCAAATTTGCCATTTCTTCCTGCGTCAAAAAGACGTTTCTTGCAAATAACAGATGAGGTGCAAGGCGGGCGGCGAGGGATATTAAGGGGAAAGAAACGCCGACCAAGAAACCTCTTCCGCGGAAAGGAGGAAAGAGACCCTCGCAGCGAAAACCGCGCGTGGGGACTGGGGGGGGGGGAGCTCGCATTCGCTAGGAGGGCACGGGAGGTGAGGGAGTGAAGCAAGCCGGGGGGGGGAGGTTGCAAATCGAGATCGGAACAGAATCGTTTTCCCGCGGGTCACAAAAGTTACGCGGCCCCCTCTGTGCTGAAATACTACCACTCTGGAGAGAGACGGGCATGGGGGGGGTCGCTTTTAATTCAAATAGTTATCCAGATCACTTACAGCCGGGAGCATGCTGACGTTAAGCACTTGCTCCTTTTCAGCAACCGTGCCAAAAGGGGGGGGGGAGAGATTGAAAGCAGGGGTTGAATGGCATGATTCGACACCCCCCCACACACAGAGAGATTGGGGGGCGCTTAACATTTTTGCCCCATTGAGCCTGTTTGTTTCGATCCCTCCAAATGCCTTCTTTTACTACCAAAAGGTTTCCACAGGGCAAAGAGGAAAAAGAACTTTGCCCAGTTTGCACAGGAAGAAGAGGAGCCAGGTCCGCCCTCCTGTAGTTCTCGACTTGACCTTGTGATGCACAAACAATACACTTCAATCCGTTGCTGGAAGGGTGTTTGTTGCTGTTGCTCTTGCCTGTCTGTTTTCTGTGGTCGCGGCGGCAGCAGCAGCCGCTGAGAAGAGCTCCAACATCCAGCTGGCCACACCCACCGCTGCCTGCTTGAGGCAGGCACCTACTTCTCATAAAATAACAGTTATTTCACGCAGGGGAGGCCTTCTGCCTGATCAACTGTCGCCCACTCAAGGCAGCAGCCTCCCCCAAGTGCCTCCTTAACCATCGCACACCACCACCACTTGTTAATAATGCTTTGCCTTTCTAGAGTGGTTCCCACTTAACTAAGAACCTTGTGCATTTTCAAAAGTAGAACTTTCCTCAGGAGCTGCTGCTCAAAGCTCTGGGTTCAAGATGTAGGCTTGCTAAGGGATTTTATGCTGGTACATGTGCAAGTGTTATTCAGATGTGGTAGGAAAACCAGATATACCTCCCAGCATAGAGTTTCTTATTGACATGATAGCTACATTCTCCTAACACTCAACATTGCAGTATTGTTGTGGTTAGGGGAAATATAAAGTGCAATGCTGTTGCAGTTCAGGCAGCATCTCCAAGATATCAGACAGCACTACCTGGAGATGCCAGGGCTGGAACCTGGGACCTTCTGCAAGCAAAGCAGATGCCCTATCACTGAGCTACCACCCTTGCCCTAAAATATGAAGGTATTTATATATTTACCTTGTGTATTGGAACTATACAGTCTAGGGTTTCCATATGTCCCAGATTTCCCGGACATAGCTGGAATCCAGCTGTCTCTAGCAGTGTTCAGGCGGAATTTGGGCTAATAAGAATAATAATAATAATACTATTTATTTCCCACCCATCTGGCTGGATTTCCCCAGCCACTCTGGATGGCTTACAACATATATAAACACACAACCAAACATTAAAAAACAAAATATCCTAGTATACAAGCAACATAGTAAAAGGTAAAGGGACCCCTAACCATTAGGTCCAGTCATGACCGACTCTGGGGTTGCAGCGCTCATCTCGCTTTATTGGCCGAGGGAGCCTGCGTACAGCTTCCGGGTCAGGTGGCCAGCATGACTAAGCCGCTTCTGGCGAACCAGAGCAGCGCACGGAAACGCCGTTTACCTTCCCACCAGAGCGGTACCTATTTATCTACTTGCACTTTGACGTGCTTTCGAACTGCTATGTTGGCAAGCAACATAGAAAACCAATAAATCAATAGAAACCAATAACAACAATAGTTTACAGTTATACCAAAATTAAAATAATTGCCAACCCCAACTAAACATTTAACCACCACCACCCTAACAAAAACAAAACAGAGGAACCAAAATTAGAACTGTTTAAAACATGTAAAAACATTTCAGCCAGTTGCCCCAACCCAAAAATTGTTCCAGCAATGTCCCAGTGGCCTCCCAGGAGCCTTTTAGCTGTTCAGGGTGAGTCGGCCCTAGGCCAGGTAGAAATGGGCCTTGCAGCAGGGAGCAGGTCTTCCTTCCAGCACTCACAGCAGCAGCAAATGTCCAGGAAAATCCAGATGTATGGAAGCCCGTGTCACAGTGCTGTTTTTGCCTATTTTTTTTTAAATAGCTCAAAAACTGCATTATTTTGCAATTTTGCCAAAATAAGGTCAGCAGCTTTGCAACTTTTCTGTCCGGATGTTCACTGTTTGAACCCCAATACATTCAAACTATCTGGGGATGCCTCAGAGCCACTGCAAGATTCAGGGGAGTTGCCATTTTAGGAAAACCATTCATGTGTTTCCCAGTGAAGATTTAAAATAAATAAATCCCAGAGTTAACACACACCCCTCAGCAATTATATTAAGAAAAGTGATCATTAGGGTATATTCCACAGGGAACAAATGGAACTCAGCCAAATGAACAAGGCCTTCATAGTAGCATTCAAACTGTGTGCTTAGTTTTAACTCTGTGGTAATATTATCGCTTAGTTTTAACTCTGTGGTAATATTATTATAAACTTTTAGACCCTGGTGCACTTCTTGGGCAGAGTATCTATCCTCTTTTGTGTTTTCAAAACCTAAGTCGCTACAGATCACTGTGTTCCATTCATTAAACCATGCTGCCTCTGATTTATTGATGACTAACTCTCTAGCATATGTACATTAGAAGTGCGATAGTGATATACGGTAAATTGCTGGTGTATTTTAGAACCAATGAAGCCACTGGGGTGCCTCATACACAAGTTTCTAGGTAGATAGTTTGGCAGACAAATGGGTCAGTTTATCACCTTGTTCCCACATTTGTGTTTAGCCCCTTCTGATCTGCCAGGCTACAGAACCACATGCCATGGAACATATCACATTGTTTTTGGCCCTTGGAACACACATGTCCTGTGCCAGAAAAAGGGAATAATTAATGTAATACAATTAACATTGATCATATGCTAGATATTTTGGAGGGATCCAGTGGGGTTTTCAAGCCCTAATCATAAGCATGGTTTGCCTTCTGTCTGGCATATGGAACAAAATATCAAAGTGTACTGAACTGGCATGATCATCAGCAGGTCATGACAGGGTGAAGAACTGGATGGGCAGGATAGTTTAGCTGCGGCACATATGTTTTGCATACTCCAGTATGCAACTGAATACATCAACAGCAGAATCACAGTCTCCATTTTGCTCTATTTCTCACACTTGTTTGAACTAACTGGAGTTGTTTTTACTAAAGCCAAAGATTTTATCAATAGTAGATTGTCTTCTACTTTGTTGTTGTTTAGTCGTTTAGTCGTGTCCGACTCTTCATGACCCCATGGACCAGAGCACGCCAGGCACTCCTGTCTTCCACTGCCTCCTGCAGTTTGGTCAAACTCATGCTGGTAGCTTCGAGAACACTATCCAACCATCTCGTCCTCTGTCATCCCCTTCTCCTTGTGCCCTCTATCTTTCCCAACATCAGGGTCTTTTCCAGGGAGTCTTCTCTTCTCGTGAGGTGGCCAAAATATTGGAGCCTCAACTTCACGATCTGTCCTTCCAGTGAGCACTCAGGGCTGATTTCCTTAAGAATGGAGAGGTTTGATCTTCTTGCAGTCCATGGGACTCTCAAGAGTCTCCTCCAGCACCATAATTCAAAAGCATCAATTCTTCGGCGATCAGCCTTCTTTATGGTCCAGCTCTCACTTCCATACATCACTACTGGGAAAACCATAGCTTTTACTATACGGACCTTTGTTGGCAAGGTGATGTCTCTACTTTTTAAGATGCTGTCTCGGTTTGTCTTCTACTACTCATGGCTTTTTAGCAATCATAAGCAACATTCCCCTCTCACCCCGCCAGCCCATTTCCACCGGCTTCCCTTTCAGAAATACAAACCCTCATCAGGTGTTCCGCATTTGTAAAATAGTAAGACCAGTGGCCATGCTGGCTGGGGCTGATGGGAACTGTAATACAACAACATCTGGAGAACCGCAGGTTCCCCATCTCTGATCTACAGGTTGCAGCAACACCATTGAGAAGGAGGTCTTCATCTGGCCAGTTTCAGTGACCACGTGGGAACTCCATGTATTGTTCCTTCAGCTTCCTAGGAGACATAAAGACACACTGGTGTATTGAATAATTAGACATTCTAGAAAACAATTATTAGATTAATAAATAAGAAACACAGTTTACATAATACTGAAAGTGGGGTGGGAAATACAAAGTTCAGCAAACATTTGCTCACTGCAGAAATGAATATAATAATAAATGTAGTAAGGTAAAGGGACCCCTGAGCATTAGGTCCAGTTGTGACTGACTCTGGGGTTGTGGCGCTCATCTCACTTTATTGGCCGAGGGAGCCGGCGTACAGCTTCCGGGTCATGTGGCCAGAATGACTAAGCCGCTTCTGGCAAACCAGAGCAGCACACGGAAATGTCATTTACCTTCCCACCAGAGCTGTACCTATTTATCTACTTGCACTTTGACGTGCTTTCGAACTGCTAGGTTGGCAAGAGCAGGGACCAAGCAACGGGAGTTCACTGCATAATATTATCTCTTCTGAAGCAGGGGTGTCAAATTCAAACATAAATTCAATATACTAAATGCTCATATACTTAAAAAAAAAAGCCCTTACCTTTTTTATAGGATTTGGCCAACTATCCTTGAACAATTTACAGAATTGAGATAATAGTGAAAATGTTATATACACACATAACACTTTGCTCCGTTCTGATAAATTCCATGCTTTGATTCGTTCCATTGCATCCCATTTTACTCCACTTCTCTTTCCTTTGTTTGCCACACATCCCATAACAAATGTGGAGAGTGGACAAATCAAATGTGCTATTCTATTTACCCTTCCCTCGTGAACTGAAACACCCACACACACACACACCCTGCCATGTCCATATACTTTCTTTGAGATAAATGGAAAAGCAATAACCCAAATGAAAACCATGTTGCTAAATTGGAGTGGGAATGGAGTAGAGTGAAAATCTGATGCAGTCTCCTGTAGCAGCAGCCACTGCTGAATCTGACCCCTTGCCCCACTAAGAACAACCACATCCTAACCCTGAAGATGGTTCAGTAATGTGAATGGTGTATGGTAGCGGTGCTGTGCTGTGCAGACTTTACTGGGAACCCCAAAAGGAATTCTCTCTACTGAAAGGGCAGAACGATGCACTTAACAGTTTAATACGTAAGAAATTTAATCTCTGGAGATGATGTCTGCTTTATTCCCCCCCCCAATCTTTATTCACTAAGACCATACTCCCACTTGCATTTGCTTATCTAGAAGGAAAAAGGGAAATAGCCTTTGCATGATGAAAACACAAGTGGAATTACCAGATGTTTTGTAACAAAGAGTTTATCTTTTATTGGGTTTTATATGGTCTTAAATCAGTAACTAAAGAGGGCTCTCTACAAGAACTGCAAGATTCTTACTTACTTTTCCCATAAATATTCCGCAGACTGAGACTGCTGAAGGCTTGAACAGGTGCTGCTCACACTTTTACTTCTTTGCATTTAGTCATAATTGCACACCCCCCCCCCATTTTTTTTATTTCTGCAAATTAATACAACAGTATTGAATCAGCATACATAAAAAACATAAATTACCTTGCAATAATTGCTTGCAACAAACCCTGTTAGCTGGATCTAAGAGCCACTAAATACTTCAAAGCAGAGAAATTTTGCGAGACAGAAAACTAAATAAAAGCTACACCAGCTTTCATAGTAAGGCAGCTCCAAACACTCAAATAACACCTGTGTAACATACTACCACATATGTTAATTAGGCTGTGTATACATTCTGATCATAGTTTTATTGTAAGGACAGAAGCAGCCACAAATATCAGGAAGTGAGGTAATGTTATACAGGGAAAGGATTTGAAAGAAGAGTGAGGTGACTGAGGATGTGAGGACTATGTGGGGTTCTTGTCAGGAACTGATGGAGTAGGAGAGTATATTCCACATTTGCTTGTGGGTGGCATGGATCGTCTTAAAGGTAAAGGTAAAGGGTCCCCTGACCATTAGGTCCAGTCACGGATGACTCTGGGGTTGCGGTGCTCATCTCACTTTACTGGCCAAGGGAGCTGGCGTACAGCTTCCGGGTCATGTGGCCAGCATGACTAAGCCGCTTCTGGCGAACCAGAGCAGCACACGGAAACACCGTTTACCTTCCCGCCGGAGCGGTACCTATTTATCTACTTGCACTTTGACGTGCTTTCGAACTGCTAGGTGGGCAGGAGCAGGGACCGAACAACAGGAGCTCACCCCGTTGCAGGGATTCAAACCACCAATCTTCTGATCGGCAAGCCCTAGGCTCTGTGGTTTAGACCACAGCAACACCCGCGTCCATGGATCTTCTTAGAAGCCCTGAATAAGGACATGAAGGTCCTATGACTGCCCACTTAGGGCTTTCTTGTTACTTCCTACCGGGATCCTTCTACATCTCAGTATTATCAATGCTTGTTTCACTTACATTTGCTGCACCTCCTGGGCTCCTATTTCTTCCTGCAAACAACTTCTAATCCCTTACAACTTTGCACTCTCAAAACCTTCACTCAGTTGTCAAACTTGGATTTCAGATTCTGAGCTTTGCCTGCCACCTTTGTGCTTGTTTGCCTTCAGAATAAACTCACCCATCGGGTCCTGATCCTGCCAAGAGTGCTGCCTAAAATGCAGTGCTGCCTGGTTAAGAGTGTAATTTTAGTTTATAAACAGAAGCTTTGTGCAATGAACAGCTACATGAAAGGCAAAAATTGGTTTCTCCCAACACAGGCCACGCTTCTACACAACAATTTATTGTGGTTTTGGTGCCGTTCATGCATGCATGTTTTTCTACAGCATTCTCATAAAAATCCCATTCCATATCCACCACCCCATCTCCCTTTAATCTACTGTGTTCTTAAGGTGTTTTTTACTGTGTTTTTTTGCAGAAATGGTAAATCCATATTAAATTGAGAAATAACATAGGACAGCATTTTTATGAGGAAGATATGTGGAAGTTGTGCAAAAATTTGCAGCCACAATAAAGTTGCATTTCTTTCGTCTACCCGCCTGTTGTAAAGCTTTCTCTATTACAAACACAGAATTTCTGCCCATTAAAAGGTGACAGCCCCAATGCTAACAAACAAGAAAAAGTAATTAACAGACACAATGGTAGAAGAAAAGGCACCTTACAGTTTCATATGTACATATAAAAGAAAATGCAAATGCTTGTCACAAGCTGCAAATAAATGTTTTGTGTTGTTATTGTTTTATCCAACACCATTCTCTGAATCTCTACAAGTCATCACTACAAGATTTACTTATTAAAAGAACTTCCTGCTGGGATATACTGTAATACTTTGCTCCTTGTCCTTCCTTCCAGTTGTTACTCACAGCCCCTTTCCCCACTTAGACCCCAAACAGGCTTTTGTTGAGACAAACATCTTAGAAGAATGAGGGGATTCTTCTTTTTTTACTACCACCTAACCAAAAAACACTAATGGGGAATGGGAGATGGAGCAGTACCAAAGTTTGTCAAAATTAAACTACAGAATAGTTCACAGCACAGGCCAATAGTGCCTCCATTATTCAACAGTCATTCAAACAGCCCTTTTACAAGAATTAATGTTCCCAACCACAATTTATCCAAAAGTTCAAGATCCCTTATATTGTGCACCGCTTCAACATGACCCCTTAAAATGTCAAACGTTTAATGTGCAGGCTTTCTTTTTAAACGTTTGTTCCTACACTAACTACATAAGAGGGCATTCCAGAGGCCTGCATATTTACATGAAGCTAAGGAAAGGGAAGGGTGTGTGTGGAGAATGCTGTTTTTTAAATACCGTATTTTTTGCTCTATAAGACTCACTTTTTCCCTCCTAAAAAGTAAGGGGAAATGTGTGTGCGTCTTATGGAGCGAATGCGGGCTGCACAGCTATCCCAGAAGCCAGAACAGCAAGAGGTATTGCTGCTTTCGCTGCGCAGCAATCCCTCTTGCTGTTCTGGTTTCTGAGATTCAGAATATATTTTTTCTTGTTTTCCTCCTCCAAAAACTAGGTGCGTCTTGTGGTCTGGTGCGTCTTATAGAGCAAAAAATACGGTAAATAAAAAGACACCTTCTCCAATGTATTAGGGGCCTATTGGCCAATATAAATGAATAAATAATAGCGATGATATAATTGGGGACAACTTAAATACTGCAAACCAGGGATGGGGAACCTGTGCAACCTTTGGATGTTGTTCGGATGTTTAGGGAAGTTTTTAATGTTTGATGTTTTATCGTGTTTTTAATGTTCTTTTGGGAGCCGCCCAGAGTGTCTGGCGAAACCCAGCCAGATGGGTGGGGTATAAATTATTATTAGTATCATCATCATCATTATTAGAACTCCCATCATCCCTGACTGTTGGCCTGGTGGCTGGTCTGAAGGGACTTGGACTCCAACCACATCTGGAGGGCCACAGATTCCTTACTCCTGCTGTAAACGCAAAAGGTTATCAGCTGTGGCTAGAAATTTTTACATCTACCACAAAGGATCTAATTTTGCTTGCGCTTCTTTTTTTATAGTTAACCTCTTTTTACTTAACTGTCTCTTGCAAGAAGAATTTTCTTACCTATTTTGTACAAATACACCAGAGAGGAAATTGGAAAAAATAAATGATTGTGTAGCTAAAGAAAAAAGCATGTAGAATCAACAACTTGGTGCTGGTGCCACTGCAGCTATAGACACAACCTGAATCTTGTAAGTAGGATAATGCCAGATGGCATTGTGCACTGCCATAGAGACTTTCCTCCCATTTTCTAACTTAACAGGGTTGTGCTGGTGACAATGACTCAGCCTAAAAGGACCAGAAGTTGCCCCTTAAAGAAACTGTCATCAGCCATGCTTTCCCATTGCCATCTTGACAAATGGCATCAACCAAGATGACCAAAGTGGCTTCAGTGTCATGACTGGGCTTGAAGCCAAACTAAACTGTTTCAGGTGTTGAGTAGAGAGAACCTTACCACAATATTAGGCTTCCCACAACTGATCCTGAAACTACATATATTGCATGTATTAAAACTGTATAGATCCAACATTTTATATGGATTTCCTTCAGCTGCTCAGTGTATAAAGCACTTAGTCAATTTTCACAGCATTTCTCCTGGGAAACAGAGGAAGAATTCCATTTTAAAGCCTCTAGTTCCCAAGGGAAAAATTTACCAAAAGCAAGTGCCTAATTTACTGCATGACAGAATGGAGCAGTATATACAGTATATGCACACATGCACACAATAAGCAACAAATAGCTAGAATGTCATTTGTTTTCCACAAGTACTGCATTTTAGAAGAATTTGCTTTGGCTTAGAAGTGCTATTAAATATATCTGCATTATAAATTGCAGCTGTGTAAGTGATATAGCTATCAGATGACACTTGAATAGTTTCCTGTTGCACTATCACCACTGAGGCACTGATAAAAAGAAAAAAGAAATTTTAGTAGAGTTTCTAAAGTGTAAACCGTTATCTTGTGTTTAAAGTGTTGTTCTGGTGATTCTGTTTTCATTACAACAAATATTGACTCAGTAAATATCGTGGAAAGCAGTATTCCACCATAATAATATAGGAATATATAAGAGCAGTTTTATAGTTGATGGGTTCCTTAGCAAACTCACTAGAAGCATGGTTCACAGTCAGTGTGTTTCAGGGCCCCCTCAAGAACAGTTTGCACATTTGGGCAGTATGTTTATTTAAGGCAATACAGCAAACCTGAGTATGGTAGGAACATAATCAACATACTCAAACATTGAAGAACAGGAGCCTGGTCTAGGTTTTCTGTTTGCATTTCAATACAAGAATGGTTCGCAAACATTCTGTACACTCATTCTACAAATCCAAAATGATAAGCTTCACTCACTTTCTTTACAAGTTATAAAGACCCATTTCAGGAACTCATTAAAATCTGTGGAAGCAGAATTAAGCCCTAGAAGAAATACTGAAAAAATACATACGTAGTATGTTTTTGGGTGTAATAGTGCAATGTGCTTAAAATATAATCCAGGAGGAGGTGAAACACTCATGACCCAAGTATCAAAAGGTGGGGAACCATTCTTATTGCCACCTTTAAATCATGCCAGCGCCTTCAGCACAGGCAATGGGGGAAGAGTTGATTCATATTTCCAGCAGGCTTGTGGCAGCTGCCTTTTCTTTCAGCCCGTGGATCACCTGACTCATTTGCCTTTATCTGCTTTTACCTGCTGCCACCAAACCACAGCAAGGTGGTTTGTGGCACATCAGGTCTAAATGAGCTCTTGGTCCCTGATGGTAGCAGGTAGTGCGGCAGGTAGAAGGATTTCTGTTTCATTTTATTCAATTTAACTTTGCTGCCTGAGCCAAAGGAGAAGATGGCACCCCTTTGCATTCCATGCGCGGGAGCTAATCAGACCGGTAGCTGAATCTGACTGTAATGCTGCTGATGGGAAAGCCGTCTTCCATCACAAGCTAGCTTAGAGGGCACAGGGCATGCTGTGTGGCACACGCAGCTCTGAGTACCAGTATCTTGCTTCCACTCTCCACATCATACCATCTGCCATCTGAGGTGGCTTCCCTCACACTACCTAATGGTAGGGTCAGCCCTGATTTCATCCTTAAACACAAAGAACGCAATGGTTCCCCAGTGAGGATGCCATCTTGCACAGCCAAATCCCACTGATTTCAAAGGTTGACTTATTTCAGCTTGTTGATTTAAATAAACACAGCCTTGGTTTCTAAGAGACAGTTTTTTGGGAGTTGTAAGTGGGATATAGGAACGGCTTCAAAGGGACAATGAATGGAGCTTGATTTGTTATTGGACAACGTTTAGATATAACTAGCTGTTGCCTCAGAATGGTGGCACCAATAAGGCAAGGCAGAGAGCTTTCACACAGATGCACACACAATCCTGAACTGGAAAAAAAATGACCAGACAAATATAGTGAGTCACAATGGAAACATGGCATGTGAATGTGACAGGTACTTAGACAAATAGATTGTTAACACCCAGACAGACAGAGCTGATAAGCCTCTTCAGCCAACTGGACGCTTCTTTATCCTGCTAAGGAAGAGGAGGAAAAACTTAGGATGATGAGCAAAAGTAGACCTGGTAAGCTCTGACACATTGCTTCCAGACTCCAGTCCACACCCATGACAAACAAAATGTGCAGCGTCTCTCAGCAAAACCGCTTTATGTGCCGGAAGGCTGTAAATATTATTCTCTGCTTCTGTGCCAGATAATGATGTATTCTGTAGGCCAGGGCAGATTCCTCTGCATCATTTCTGGTTATGGCGATCAGGCTTTCACGAATAAAATTTTCATTGATGCTGTAGTAGTAGTAGTAGTAGTAGTAGCAGCAGTAGTAGTAGTAGTAGTAGTAGGGTACTTTGCAGGTGACAGTCATCTCTTTGGAGGAGTCCTCTATTTGAAATGCTATTTGAAATGCTGTCCATTGTAAAGATAAAGAACCATATGAATGGGCCTCTTCTGCGTTGGCTCCCTGTTCATGGAATGCTCTCCCCAGGGAGGCTTGCCTGGCACCTTCGTTACATATATTTAGGCACTAGGCAAAAACGCTGTGGATATACAACCTGACTGTCTGTCTCCCGGCACTGGTGATTGTCTGTAAGGGATTCTCATATGGTGGGGTTGATGTTGCCAGCCTACCTGTCACATTTTCAGGCATTAAATCAATCAATCAAGTAAGAAGGAAGAGGAGAAGACTTGAGGGTGCCTATTAACAGTTAGCACCTGGACAACTGAACAGGCGCACAAGTCACCTGGTCACAGTCTTCCTCACCATAGTAAAATGTATTGTATTTCTATTTAAATTACAGTAATTATTTCTAAATTTGCATATATGCAGTGCTTTTTTCTGGGGGTACACAGGGATACGCATAACCTAAACACTTTGTGAATCTTTGTACTTTTTTCGATTTACAGGTTTTCCCCCCTAATTTGAACTATAAAATGGTGATTTTTCTTGAGTCAAAATGAGAGTACCCCCGAACATTTTTTAAAAGAAAAAACACACTGCATATATGCATACAAATTAGGTTCCCCACTCCTGCCCTACAGCAAACCCTATTGGCCTCTTGAGTCACATGACTGCCTGCTAGCTGCAATGTTGTCCTCTTGCCTTCAGCAGTGCTGGCACTGAAGCTCAGCAACTCCCTCTTCTAGAAAGCTACTAAGGTGGCAAAGAGAATTAAGTTGCATTCTCTTGTTCCTAGAGGGGAGCTTTGAGACTCCCTGGGCCGTACAATGTACATGGCAATCAAAATAAAGGTAATATTTGTTTGGAGAGAAAGCTTGAGAAAATTTGATTGAAGCCAAATGTGTGAAAACACCTTAGAAACCGAAACCCGATTATCCTTTTCCAGGGTGTGCAATTTCAAGGGTAAACTGCTGTGTCATCCATCACAGAAGAAACACAAACACATTTCCTCCAGGTCCCTATCAGGAGGAAGACTCATGTTCCTCCCGTAAAGAGGCAACTACCTGTTCTGACAAAACACTTGGAAGTTAAAAGGCACTGATACTTGTCTTCCACTCCATCTTGTCAGACTATAGACAGAGGAGATCCGGACATCACTCTTATCAGTCTCAATTCACTTCACAAGATAAGAGTAATGGTGGGGGGGGGCGAGTAACGGAGCTGGCATTCACCAGGAATGTTATTCCCCCTTGTTAGACATGAGCAGGATACAATCTGGGTCCTTAGACAAAAGACAACCCTTCCATTGGCAAATCCCATTCAACAGTGAGGCAAGAACAGCTGCAGATTCCTTTTCCATAGCACAGGGGTGGGCAGCCTGTGGCCTTTCAGGTGGTTTGTGGACTATAATTCCTGAACATCAAGCATGCTGGCTGTCCAAGAACATTTTGAGGGCCATAGGTTCCCAAATCCTGCTGTAATATGTTAAGTATTACCATCTCTAGGAGATTATTGGAATTTACTGGAAGGACACATGTCAGAAATACACTAAAATGCTAAGAAGTCAAGCACCACACACAAAAATATAGGTATTATTATTATTGTTGTTGTTGTTGTTGTTGTTGTTGTTGTTGTTGTTGTTGTTGTATAAAGCAAGGCTGCCCATGCAATAAGGTAGAATTAAATGGCTGCATTGGGCGTCAGATTTCAGGAATTATTAAAAGGAAGGATATTTTTGATCAATATATTGTTTAAACTATTATTGTATTTTCAGCCTCAAGACACCAAAATGTTCTGGGCCAGCCATAGGCCCAAGGCTCTCTTACTTCAATTGTAAATTGAAAGGAATAAAAGAAGTTGAAGCAACAGCTCATATTCTCCGGTTCTCAATGCTGGTCTAAGATTGGACTCTACCCTTTTGTTATAAAACCCACAAGATAAGCACTAGGTGCTTACCTACACTGTGTGGCCTTTTTCTTCATCATTTAATAAGCCTGTGAAATTCACATTGCAGATGCACCATATTTTTGTAAAAAGAATATGACAAGTCTAAGTGGGACCCACACACTATACTGTATATATTGGCAGTCCAGGGCATCTCTTGCCTCTGATTGAGGCAGGACTGCTGTGTTTCTTTGTTGTGGCTACCCAAAAACACCCAAAGAGAGGACCTTCTTAACTACCTTGTGGGGTGTGAATGTAAAAGGGTGTTTCTATTCATGCAAGTACCATATTTTTTGCACCATAACACTCACTTTCTTCCTCCTAAAAAGTAAGGGGAAATGTCTGTGCGTGTTATGGAGGGAATGCCTACGGGTGGCATACCTACGGATTTTCCTCCTCTAAAAACTACATGCGTGTTATGGTCGGGTGCGTGTTATAGAGCGAAAAATACGGTAGGCATTTGGGGAATCCCAAGTTTGCACCTCGTTGATTTCCAGAATTCCGAAAGCCAGCATCTGGGAAGTAAGAGGTGCTATATAGAACAAACTGAATAAAAGTCTTTGCAAATTTCCAGCTATGGTGCAGCAAGGGAAGTGATCTAAGCCCTCTTGGACAGGACAAATTCAGAGAAGGAACATTTTAAGAGCAAAGATAAATAATGATTATGCAGAGAGGGGCAGCCTAAGGGGTTGAGAGACTTGTTCCAAGAGACAGACACTGTATATTTTTGTGTGGCGTTTGGAAATAAATCTCCAGGCACATAACATAAACACTGATGGAGAAAAACTTAAAATAACTAATAAAAAAATGGAAGTCGCCTACTACAAAGTAATCAGTCATTAATTAAAATTTATGTATATTGAGTTTAAAGGTAAAGGGACCCCTGACAGTTAAGTCCAGTCGCAGACGACTCGGGTTGCAGTGCTCATCTCGCTTTAGTGGCCAAGGGAGCCGGCGTACAGTTTCTGGGTCATGTGGCCAGTATGACTAAGCAGCTTCTGACAAACCAGAGCAGCGCATGGAAACGCAGTTTACCTTCCCAGGTGATGACATGGCTCCCCAAATCTCTTTTCTGATGAGAGCAGCTTTTGCATCTCATTTGGAAACCAAGGACCCAGAGTCTGGAGGAAGAATGGGGAGGCACACAATGCCAGATGCTTGAAGTCCAGTGTGAAGTTTCCACAGTCTGTGTCATCAGCTGGTGTTGGTCCACTGTGCTTCATTAAGTCCAGGGTCAACACAGCTGTCTACCAGGAGATTTTGGAGCACTTCATGCTTCCTTCCGCAGACGAGCTTTATAGGGATGCTGACTTCATTTTCCAGCAGGACTTTGGCACCTGCCCACACTGCCAAAAGTACCAAAACCTGGTTCAGTGCCCATGGGATTACTGTGCTTGATTGGCCAGCAAACTCGCCTGACCTGAACCCCATAGAGAATCTATGGGGCATTGCCAAGAGAAAGATAAGAGACACGAGACCAAGCAATGCAGAAGAGCTGAAGGCTGCTATTGAAGCATCCTGGTCTTCCATAACACCTCAGCAGTGCCACAGGCTGATAGCATCCATGCCACGCCGCATTGAGGCAGTAATTGATGCAAAAGGGGCCCAAACCAAGTACTGAGTACATATGCATGCTTCTATTTCTCAAGAGGTCCAATATTGCTCTATTTGCAGTCCTTGTTTTGCTGATTTCATTTAATATTCTAATTTTCTGAGATTTTTAATTTGGGGTTTTCATCAGCTGTACGCCATGATCATTGCAATTATAACAAATAAAAGCTTGACATATCTCGCTTGGCATGTCATGAGTCTATCTCATATACTAGTTTCACCTTTAAGTTGAATTACTGAAATAAATGAACTTTTCCACGATATTCTAATTTTCCGAGTTTCACCTGTACCTCAAAAGTTAATATATTTTGTGGGGTGTATGGGGTGTTAGGGGAGGCATAGTACTTCTGGTGGGGGACACATTGTGCTTCTTCTGGGGTATCTTATTCACCTTTGGTCCCCATCCCGCACTTAGCTCTCACCTGTGGCTCCTAGAAGCTGTCAGCATGTGACAGTGGCCACACCCTGGAAAACAGTTTTGACTGGTTGCCTACACCAGGTGAGGGTAGCCAATGGGTCTCAAACCCTCGGTGAGTTAGGGGCTTTCCCTGCATGCAAAGGCAGGCTCTGGAGGACTGATAATTTCTCATGATTAATCTTTACTAGCTCTTCTAAATTATTTGTAATCTATATTTCTAAATACCTTTTTATTTCCCTACCCACCCACCCACAGCTTTGGTAATTAAATCTCTGGAACATTTAAGTTACCAGTTTACCCAAACACCTAGGTTTTAACATGAAGCGTGCGAAGAGAAGTGCGATGTTCACATTCTCACCGTAAATAAAGAAGGTATATGTACTCTGGGCTGCATGTGAAGGAATATCCTTGAACAAGGAAAAAGAATAACTGCATTTGTTGCTTCCTAGATGCTGCAGGAGCTGATCGGGAAAACCGCTTGAGGGTTTTGTCATTAGAATTTTGGTTTACAGTGGCTACCATTCAGGTTGTTTGACGGAACAATTCTCTCTGAGCTGGAGCCCTTAGCTCTTGGGTTAAACTAAATCTGAAACATGTACTCATGTCGCTTTGGAACTTGAATCACCCAAGGGCTTGCTGCTGTGCCCTTAAAATACCTGGTCAACCTATGCATCTCTGTAAACAGTTGCTTAGAAAGAAGAAACAGATCCACACATTTAAGGCACATTTAAAACACATGACTTTCCGCAGTTCCCTGGATTTTTAGAGGGAGGTCATGTGCTTTAAATGGGCACTGGATGTGCTTTAAAGGTGTGGTGTGGATTTCTGGGGTTCTTTTCCAAAGGGAACTGAGCATGCAAATGCTGTCCTGCATTTGCCACTGGTCGGAGGAGGAGGTACAAAATCAGTAATGTGGTTTATCTTTCGAACTGCTCAGGGCCGAAATAGAACACAAAAAGCTCCACCCTCTCCAGTCGTGTTTCTTACCATAAGCTAGAGCAGGAGCGCACGCACACACCTGCCACTCTTTCCCCGCTGGCTTTCGGAGCCATGGCAGGGGAGGAGGAGGTGTTTGCGCCTTCCTATTGGCTGCAAGAGCTTCCTGCAGCCAATAGGAAGCTGCGGCTGTGTCCCGGAAGTCAGTCCCTGCGCGGAGCTAAACCAGTGCGCCGTGCCAGTTTAGCTTCGTGCAGGGACTGACCAAGCAGGTGGCAAAGGCCGGGGGCCAGTTTGATGGCCCCCTCGGACCATAGTTTGCTGACCCCTGAGCTAAAGAGAGCCAGCTACACATAGCACTTCTGTATTCTCGCACGTGCAGTCCAGCACCAGATTTAGGGTGGTGCAGGTGGTTCCTCCACAGAGGGCGTTGAGGCAAGGGAGCGCAAAATTGAGAAGATCCATTTGGGGGCCTCACACAGGGTGACATATTGCAAAAGATTGCCAAAGTCCCCCACACACACACCGCAAACACACAGATTGTGCCAACTGCAGCAACTGAATTCAACTTGAGGCTAAACATGATTGGTATCACTTGCCATTAGTGGCTTCTCATGCGCTGAAAGATCTCACCATGCTACCTTCCAGAAACACACCACACCGCTTTGAACTGCAACCTCTTGCAATATTGAGACACCTATCTCTCTGTGTTCATTTTGATTTCTTTTTTTCCCTTTCAGAATGGGGTGTCTGATAGGAAAGTCTGCTTTCAAAAAGCCTGCAGAAGACAATTAGTGAGCTGGAGGGATTTCCTCTTCATCCCTCATAGAGCAGAAGGAGAAGCAATAGAGAACAAAAAATAAAGAGGCGACTACTCAAAATCATCCCAGCACCTTTGTACTCCAGGCAACCATGCATCAAAAGGCGAGCTCAGCCCTTCCCTTCTCTAGCCCCAGTTTGGAGGCCTGTGGTTTCTGTAGCCAGTTGGGAATTTATTCACCTAACCCACACTCTGGAATCCCACATTGCACCAGCCAGCCAGTCCTGGTAGGGAAGGCTACCACCTTTTCTCTCTAGCAGCATCCTATGACTTTAACAATGAAACAGAGAGGCAAAAATTCAACCGGAGCACATTGTACCTCTATGTTGGAAAAGCTGCACTGGCTGGATTTCTGCCTATCACAAGTTGGTAAAAGTGGAGAAGCCCTGCCAGCACCAAAAAAGGAGGAATCAATGCAGATTTCAAAAGCAGAAATTAGATTTGCATGCTTTCAGTTTATCCAAATGAAGAGCAAAGGGGGAAAGCAAAATTGGAGTTTTCTTTTAGAAAGATAAATCAATCTACATAATTTTTTCTGAGTGCATAGTATAAATGTCATTGGCATGCAGCTTGGATTCTGTGGTGTATCCAATAGCCATGGATGTAAAAAAACAAAAAAAACCCTGCTACCTCTTCAATATCCTTTTCATCCAGTCCTAAGATATGAATTTTCTTTTTCTTTTTTTCACCTGTTATTTTCCATGCATTTAAATCAAACTGTTTTCTGAAGACATCACTTGATTGGGTCTCTTCCATCCCCCCAAAAAGCTTATGACTTGATAGCTCAAAATGTCAGTACTAATTAAGAAAATGGAGCTGTGCGCAAACCCCCAAGAAGTGCATCTGCCGTGGGGAGGAAATATCACTATCTTCCCCAGAAGCAGGAGTGCAGAGCAAGTATTTCTCCATAAACTGATTGTTAGCCAGCGATTTGGTAACCTCTGAATTATATGCTGAAGTACCCAACTTCCTCTTGTGGTTATGAGGAATAATTTTATATTTTGTGAAAGCAGAAGTTTAAAAGTAGCCACAGCTATGAATTTACATAAGACACAGCCAAATCCAATTCTGATTTATACCCTGTTGAAATGCTGCTTTTGATTGGGTCAAGGGGTACAAAAAAAGGGATCCCTCCAGCCATTGCTAATGATGGCTATTGCTACACCGTGTTAATAACCATGTAGCTTACATTAGCCTCCTGCCACAAATGCCCCCACTTCTTTTGCATTTCAAATTAAACCAATGTGATATTAGACTGATACTGGATCTCAGCACTAGGCTGCCAGTTAATTTATCAGCAGCCCTGAATAAAACTCAACATGTAATTTTCAATGCAATTTGACTGATCAGCAATAACATAATTGGTTGCAAATGTCTCTCTCTTCTGTTGGTTTTGTCAAGTGATACTTTCATTAAAGTGACAGCACCAAAAATATGATCTGTATTCTTTTCTTTTAAATCAGATCTTGGCAAACAAAGGTTGGCATGTTAATGAGAACTCAGGAGGGGTTATCTGGTTTTGCCTACTTAGCATTTACTGCTCAGATAATCCTTGAGATATTGCTGGTTGGTGGCATTGCCCCCCTCCCCACGTGCCCCCGCCAGAGAAAGTTTCAAAGCCAGAGAGCTGGGGCCAAGAGCAGGAGCATTAAATGCCAACACCGAAATGAAAACTTGGAGGCAAATTCTGTCTAATGGCAGAGGAAACCTTTTAAAGCCTGGACTAAAGTTAGCTTTCATGGCCTGATGTCTGGAGCTGTCGCTACAAGGACAAGGGCATTCTCCCTGCCTATGAGGTCAGAGGGATTTAAATTTTGTTGCTTACAAGATTAGTTCTTTGTTCCTTGCTAAGGTTGCACCTTATCTAATTTTGAAGGACCAGAGGAACTTACCCCACCCCAGTGTACGAAGAACTGTCAGAAAGAATGCAAACTGGGATCCTGCAACTCTCTTTTCTTGTGAACGAGGTTGCCAACTTTTTTTTTTTTACTAGTTTTGAAGCTGTGCCTTTAACAGCAGACTGGCAAGCAGAAATCAAGCTTTTCCAGGCACCAAAATAAGTGAAGGAATCCCCTTCGCCTAGGCTCAATTTTTTTGCATGTTAGGTTACAGTTCAAGGCCCAGGACCAAAACTGAGTCAGCACCCATCAATGCCAGCAGCTAAGATGGTCAAAACCCAGTTCCCCCAATATGAGTAGCCTGATATGTAATTACTTGCAAATTATGCAAATCAGGCACATTAATGTGTGCATTCTCTACCAAATGCTTTGTGTTTTGCTCCTAGCAAAGACCACAAAAGTCCAGGAAGGAGCAATTAGCAAAGACCACAAAAGTCCAGGAAGGAGCTTCTGCCAGCACAGAATGGTCTCTCTCATTGGCTCAGTTCTCATGTAACCCCCAAGCCAAACCATAGTGTAGTGCAAAGAATACAAGTACGTGGGTTCCTAGAGAGGCTGCT
Source organism: Podarcis raffonei (assembly GCF_027172205.1). Taxonomy (NCBI): domain Eukaryota; kingdom Metazoa; phylum Chordata; class Lepidosauria; order Squamata; family Lacertidae; genus Podarcis; species Podarcis raffonei. The sequence goes on along the minus strand of NC_070603.1, from coordinate 58,824,259 downwards.
GTGCTCCTTCCTCAGTCCTGCTGCTGCTGTGCTACACAGCACTAAGCCATGGTTTGGCTTAAGATACCATATGAGCCGAGGCTCATAGTTTGCCTCCACCAAACAAAACCGTGAGTTTCAAACCAAGGATCTTACATTCTTTGTAAAAGAATGGGGCAAGGGGTGGCTACACTGTGGACTTCCAGGTGTTGCTGGACTCCCCACACCCCTCACCATTGACTGTGCCAGCATGGGCTGATGGGAGTTAGAGCCCAACAGCATCTCGAGTGCCACAAGTTAGCTGCTCTAAGTTATGTGTCTTAGTTTACATGGTCTGTAGAACCATATCAGCATCAACCCCTGGCTTGCAATCAATAAGATGTGCTTCAGAAAGAGGCCAGTCCCTGGAGCCTATTAGGCAAAAGAACAAGGCAAGGCTAATGGGCAAGATTAGCACAAATCTGTGGGGTCAGAGGTCTCGGAAATTAACAACAGGCCTTGAGGTAATTTTTCCTAGCAACAGGCCACGGACTGAAAGGAAAAGCTTTCCCACTTCTTTTATAAAAGAAAACAAAATTTAAAAAACTTGCTCTTGTATCTTCCATAGCAGAGAGTACTTTCTCTTCCACTAAGACAGGCATGTGGAGCCTTTAGCCCTCCAGATGTTGTTGAACTACAAATTGCATTATCCCTGGCCTTGGGCCATGCTTGCTATGCCTGATGGGAGTTGTAGTTCAGCAACACCCTCACCCCTGCGCTAAGAGAGGAGTCCTCAGATGCAGGATTAGGCATGGGAAGGTCATTAGAGGATCAGCCATCACTATAAGAGTAATCAGTCTCATGGACTAGACATTCTAGCATGAAACAAGACTGGCCCAAGACATTTTGCTGCCCATGGCAAAGGACAAATTGGCACATCCAGAAGCTGACCAGACTGGTACTTTTAAGAGCCCTGTCTGGCAGAACCTGAGATTCTCCCCCTAAGTCCTGATGCTGCAAACCATCTCTCTCCCATCCAAGGCCACCTCTTTGGCAGTGTAACATATATGGCACCACAAAGCTACCCTTGCGATTAAAGGCTCCAACCATCAGATTTCCCCAGCTCACTAATACAAGCAGGAAGCAGGCACTTGTCAAAGGACAGACCTTCCATGTATGCTCAGGGGCTCCCAGCTTTGAGTTTCTGAAAACAAAAAGGTGACAACCTGATTCTTCTTTCAGATCACACCCATAGCACTGCATCAGTCAAACAGTTTAGCTTCAGGTTTGGGAGCGGTGGGGCCTGTTTGTGAAGCTATTATAATTCATCCCCCATAATATCGCCTGCAGTGCTTGAGGGTGAAAACAAGAATTTGATCAATAACATTCATGTTTGGGTGGGGGGGGTGTCAAGGAAACCAATCTTTCTCTTCACAGGAATAAACAAGCATTTAAAGACAGATCCAAGCTCTGTCCCCCCAGTTGCACAGCTGGACTGAGCACAAAGCACCTCCCCAATATAAAGTCACACAATCCTTCTAGACCATGGATAGTAAATGTAATACAGTAAGATGTATTGCAAGTAATTGAAATTAGCACCAGAAATTACTAAGCAATCATTGTAAAGTCTTAATTCTAAGGCTGAGTCTAGAACAGTAGTGGGGAACTAGAATCCAACAATGTGTGAAGGGCCACAAGTTTCTTATCCCTGGCCCAAAAGGAAAGTCATCCTACAGCCACACATCAAAATCCAGTTTCCCTCCTTTAAATTCTGTCCAATTAGCAGAGCTATTGCTGCTTTCTTCTCCTTGATCAATTAATCATTAAACAGTGGTTTCCATTCATTGGGTAGGATGCAGGAAAGCAGGAGCAAGCTTGCTTCATACTGAAAATGTGAGCAAAATATTGTCTGCATGTTTTCCCTTAATATATCTGCAAATATAACGGCGAGAGGCTTGAAAAAAATTTTTTATACAGATGCCACCTTTTTCTGGTAGCATCCTCTGTGCCTTTAACAATTGTGCAACAGCTAGAATTTGAAAAGGTGCTTTTTTACCCCACAACCTGGAAATGCAGCAATCAGGAATTGCACTTGCTGAATCTTTGCCCGTTATATAATTGTTAAAGGCCCACAAGCACTGTCCCCCAGGCTAGATATACCGTAATCTTGGTGTGTGGTGGGGGGGAAACATGTAATACACTTTCATCCCTGGGAAAGGTTATGTGAGTCAAACCTCATTATAAAGACCACAAGCAGCTTTGATGAGTCCTGGTTTCCCTCTTCTGTACGCCAATTGATATGACTCCTTTCCACCTTCCTACTCCACTGTGCTGAAAAAGGCTGTTGCTGATGCCAGGCTAAACGAGTTACTAGGTAAGGTGCTTCAGGAGTACCCTCTTGCTGTTACTGACTAATACAGGCACACTTCTGGAATTCATATTAGAATGATGAATCACAGCTACAAGTAACCTACTTACACAGCTCACAGATGCTGTCGTCAAATCCAAAGGATACTATTCTGCTGAAATGTTCTTAGTTTGGGAGCAAATAAAATATGTGAACTATAACATGTCATCACATGTCTTTCCCATTTCCTACTTGGCAATGTGTATATTTCTTAGCAAATGTTTTAATTTGTGAATTGGATTCAGCAGTACTGAGGTCTCGCTTAACTTCTGCCAATCACATCCAAAGCTACAATTTCTAGCTTCCAATTCTGGAGTTGGAGAATAGCATAGAGGGGAGAAATGCAGCTTATCTTGTCTACTGGCTGTGATCTGAGGTCTATTTTTTTAGTAATAGCTTTAAACCACTAACTATCCTCCCCTGCCTGCCCCAGAGGAGGGGGAGAATATCACTTTAGCAGCTCAGGATGGAACTTCAAACTAGCCCTTCTCTGAGTGTTGTAAGATATGAGTGTGTAAGCTGGAGAGCTGTAGCATTGTTGAATGTGGACTGCAATGCAAATGCAAATGCTGGGGTGATGGGGCTGCAAATGCAAACATTCAAGCAGGTAGCACTTGTCAGAAAGAAGTAAGACCAGCTTAGAATCCAAAAATTACTTGCTTATTTCTTGGCAAGAGAACCAGCATGATAGTATTACTAGCATATTAATCTATCGGACAATGATCGGGGAGACCAAGGCAGGTTCAAGTCCTTGCTCTGCTATGAAATTCACCTTGAGTCAGTCAGTCATACTGCCTCACAGAGCTATTGTAAGGATAAAGTGGGGAAGAAACTATGTTGAAATAATAATAATAAATACGTTCTCCTATATTAAGTAAAACAGATTGCTGCTCCACAAACCCAGGGTGGGGAACATTGGGCCTGGAAGCCAAGTATGGCCCTCCTCCATGTTTGGTCCTCAGGACTCTCTCCCAAACCATGCCCTTCCCCAGCCCTGTTTTTTTGTCTGCTCTGCTCATGCTTATTGAACTAGACCAGGCTTCCTCAGACTCGGCCCTCCAGATGTTTTGAGACTACAATTTCCATCATCCCTGACCACTGGTCCTGCTAGCTAGGGATCATGGGACCAAAACATCTGTAGGGCCGAGTTTGAGGAAGCCTGAACTAGATGAAGGGATGTCTGTGCATGAAAGAAACCAGGGCTGGCCCAAGACATTTTGACACCTGAGGGAAATCACATAATGGCATCCTCCCCTGCCAGGGAAGAAGGGGTGAGTGAAGATCTACATTAGGAACAAGGGGAAGAAAAAGGGTAGGAGGAGACCAGCAGCACTTATTCACCACGAGGCCACTGTAGATGAAGCATGGGGATGGGGGGTTGCTGAGGAGGTGGCAGATCTGGCCTCAAAGGAGCTATCACTGCCACCTCACCTGTGGCAGCAGCAGTGAGCAATGCATTCCTTGGAGGCCGGATCTGCTGCCCCTGCCAATCCTACCACCTGATGCAATCACCTCATCTTGCATCATTGGTGGGCCGGCCCTGGAAGAAATGAGTCTCCTGCACAAAGGTAGAAGTAACATTTGTTGCTCTTCCTACTTTTGTCCCTGGCCCTTCTCATCGCTGGTTTGTGTTGGGGGACCCTTTAACCAGCAGGGAATATGGCCCTTCAACGGGGGAAAAAGGTTCCCTGCCCCAGGCACTGCAGGTGAGGGTAAGTCAAGGTACATTCCTTTAGTAAGGGCTTTAAAGAAAGGTTAAATTGCCCGCTAGCACCCTTTGTCTGACAACAATGACCAAGCCATACCAACAGCTTTGCATAACAAGGCAGCAGGCCTCTCAGCCAAATGTTTCAAGATAGCTGTTAAGTCTTCACCAAATTGTCCACATCCTTCCTCTGTGAGGTAATTTCCATGCACAGATTTACAATCCTTTTGTTTTCCTACAAATAATAACTGGCTGAAGTAACTAAGCCTAGAAATTCCAAATTTGTAAGGGTCTCCTCAGCCTAAAAGTAGGGCATCTTAACTGAATTGAGCACTTTTTTTCCTCATCAGAGCAGATGAAAAGTGACAGATTAGTTGCAGAGGATTTTGTGTACTTGTTTTGTTCTTTGGCTGGACTTCAGGAGAAAAACAAGTCTCCTTTTTGCAGGTAGCTGAATTTCTGTGCATTGATTTCATAAGTTTATTCGTTTATTTACATCCCACTTGGGGCCCCTTCCAACTCTACAATTCCATGAATCCATGATTGATAGTCCAAGGATCTCCAGGCAGCATACATGCCCCCTGTCCTCACAGCAGCCCTTGTGAGGAAAAGTTGGCTGAGAGGTGGTGACTAGCCTAAACTCACTCAGTGAAGTTCACTTTTGCATGGGGATTTTGACTTAAGTCACCCAATCCCTTTGTTTGATGGTCCGACTGCTACACCACAGTTCATCTGCAGCCATAGAGGAAGACCTTTAGGAAGTTGGTCAGTCAGCTTTCTCAACAGCAGGGCAGCTGCAGCTTCTTGGCAGAAAGTGCTGTAAAGGAACGCTAAGGAGTGTCTCTTTTTTCACACATAAAAAGCAAAGCTAATGTCAGTGACTAAGCATTTTCTATAAATCAAGCTGAAACAGCATTTGGAAGCCTAGTAAAAACCTGCAGATATATCGGGGAGGAACCGGAAAAGTACTGTAGTGACTTGAACATTACATAGGTCATAGATGAAGTATAATGGTTATTATTCGTCTTAAACTTGTACCTTGAATGAAAAGGACTTTAAAATTCAGTTTGATGTCTCCACTTACAGATTTAGAAACTAGAATGAATCAGCTTGATTAAAAACATCCAGGGTTGTAATTTGGGGTTCCTTTCCTCCCCTGTCCCACTTGCTTTACTCTTTCACAAGCCTACTTTCCTTAATAGTAGGAAGTTTCAGAAGCAACTTTTACACAGGACCAGTTCCCTTGTGAATATTGAGGACTTCTGATGTTGTGGTTTTTAAAGTTTTTTACAAAAATGCAAGTTAAGTACAGAGCAGCAGGCAGACACCTAGACAAACAAAGCTGGTATTTAAAGCAGCATCCGTTTCCCCAAAGGAACAGCACGCAGTCTACACAAGACTGCTTCTTTTCAGAAAGCTGCAAACTTTCAGACTTATTTCTCTTTTTTCTGGCTGTGTTCAGAACAGTCAAGTGGCTTCCTTCAGTCCCCAGTGTGCAGTAGCTAGTAGCCACCAGCCTTCCAAGGCTATTAAGCAAGCACCTTCAGATAGAAAGCTATACAAAAGCTTCACAATAATGTCATTTTGCATCTCCATAGAGCAAACTGTCAACAGTTATTAAGTGTGGCTTCCAACTCTCATCCATCAACATTTGGATCACTTAATGCTTTTACCCATTACATTTCAGTTAACTTTATGCAGTCTCACCTTGGCTTTTGGCTGCTCCCTTGTCCAAGGTGTACAGAGAACTGCTCCAAAGTGCAAGCTGTTCACACAGCTGCAAGACAAGAGGGTACAGCAGCCAAGTTGCTTGTCAAGCTAGGCTGAGCAATGCTTAATGGAATGCGGGAAATGCTGTAATGCAATAGTGCTAGCACAGAAATTTATCAGCAAGCGTGAGAGACTGATCTTGTGGGTGCTCACTCCAGATCACTTATTGCAGGTTACGTATTCCATAACAGACTTTAATCACCATTTTTAATTCTTCACACAATTCAAGATGGTTAATGACAAGTGACTGAGTCATCCTTGCCATTGCTCTTCTCCCCTAATTCACTGCTGATTTGTGCCATGGCTATTTTAGTCTCCTATTCCACTTTATTGATTTTGAGGTCAGGTTCACACCATAGTGTGATTGGTGTAAAACAAAACCAATCACCTTCATCAATCCATCTGTATGGGGGCGGGTACTAAGCTCTGGCCCTCCATATGGGACTTACACAAAGAGGCATTTTGTAGATTTGTGGAGCTTCCATCACCTATAGGTTAACAGAAGAGAAAACATTAAAAACCTTTGTGTTCCGGTAGGCATTTGGAGGCTTGGATTAAATATGGAGTTTGGTTTATTTTAACATACACAATATTTACTTTTTCAACCATACGTTTCTTTATGCTTTCAACCAGACTATTTCTTCACTCCACTGTAACATATATACCAAGCTCAAATAATATGAATGTTAAGCAATGTTATTTTATATTCATGCCACAACTTAAGGAAGGCTTCCTCAGTCATTTCAGGCCTAATCTTGAATCCTCTTGCCACCATTTCAATAGTCCATCTGGTATTTTCTCTGGCTCCTTCCAGTCTATGCCACTGCCTCCTGTCATACCTCCTCTCATTGTTTGAACACAGAGACATGGACACACAACAATATCACCCCACCACTTCACATCTTTCTCCTCACTTCTCTCTTTTGATTAGTTTACTCCACTGTCTTTATAAAGTTCCAAAGAACAAAAAGAAAAGCAAGTAAGTGGGATTCTCACTTCTTAGGAATGTCACAAACTCCTCATAACACACTGTATTTTATTTTAGTTAGTTTAGTTTAGTTTATTTTAGGATATATTTTAGCCTCTTTAAAAACTATGTTTACTCTCTTTGCCTATTATTCTCTGCAAAACAGCTGCAATCAATATACCTTTGTCTAAATGCAAATATCCTTCAGGAAAGCCTGCCAGTAATAAGAGAGGGGGCGGGGATGTACTTCCTGGAAACAAGGACATTTATAATTACTTTCCTCCACTTACAAGCCCCGAAAAAGGATACAGCAAAGAGTCTGCCTGATGTCACTAGGCAGGGAGTTCCGAAGTATGAGTCTGTCACACTAAAAGACTTATTCCTTACAAGTGCAGAATGAATACTATGTGGCACATGTAATAATAACAGTTACAAATATTGAAGTTGTTGTGTGAGCATATCCCTCAAGGAAACTGATCCCAAACTGTTACGGGCTTTATATACTAATAGCAACACCTTGAACCTGGCCCAGTAACAGACTGGCAAACAATGCAGATCTTTGAGCATATGGGGATAACAGTATTTGGCTTACCTTACAGCAAGGGTGCTAATCTGTGCCCCTTCTGATGTGCAGAAATGCCCAGCCAGATGGGTGGGGTATAAGTAATAAAATTATTATTATTATTATTATTATTATTATTATTATTATTATTATCTGGCCTAGTATGTCAGAGTTCAAGGATGGTGGGAGTTTAATGACATCTGGAAGGCAGCATCTTCACATTGTAAGGCTTACAGGGGGCATGTAATCAGTGCAATAGTGTACAGTATCTGAATCACTTACATTACAAAGTGCTAAATTTGGAGTATACATATTGGGAGGAAGTTGTATTTTAAACACTGAGAATTAAGTTGTTCACTCCAGTGCTTAATTGTGTTACAGTTTTAATAATTTTATTTGTTTTGTTTAATTGTATATTTTTATTGACGTTGCTTTGTAATTTTCATTTCCATTGTAAACCACCCTGGGATGAATATTTAGAAAGGGTGATAAACAAACAAAATAATTGTTATTTTTATTGTTATTTAATTAAAGGATCAGGAGATAAGCCTGATTTTTAGCTATGAGCCAATGGTTCTGTCTGTCATAACCTGAATGGGGAGAGAACCCTAATTAATATAATATGTTTGCTTGGGAAAATCTGTTTTTCTCCATAAAACCATCTGTGCTAAGTGGAATGTGGTGCAATAGAATTGCTGATGGAAGCTTTAAAAACTTACAGTTGCTGATGCAGAGTTCTGATGCTTGGATTTCTGTTTCACTGTATAAAAGAGTTGCCAGTTGTCCTTTGATCAATACTTTGTATTCTAAGCTGACAAATTATGTTCTTAAAAGTAGCACAGATCTTTGAAATAAAGAGGAAACAAGAAGGAATTAACATTTTAAAAATGTATGTTAGAAAGGAATCTGAATCCATGTGGCAATCTTCACTCCTAATTGTGTCTGCAAATTATTTTTTTAAAAAAACATTAAGATAATCAGTTTATATATATATTGGGGTGGGGGAGGGAAGAGGAGGCTGCAGCACCCCTAAAAGTGTACAAGCTTTGATCCTGCTAAGATCTAAGCACAAAGTGACAGGGCACGTCTGAGGGTTTCATCAATGCAGGCTTTGGAGTCTCAAAGCCCAGGTGTGAAGCTGCTCCTAAAAAAACACTCCTTGGACACTGAGGATAATTATTATTGGTCAGTCACTAATACCGTATCCCATTTTTTGGTGCTCTTGGATGAGAGTGATTGTCTGGACTAATTTTAATCTGATTTCAGGTCTGGTGACTGCCTTTGACACCAGATGGAATAAACTATGCCAGAAGAAGGACATTTGCATAGAGCACACTTCTGCTAATTCTCCGGTCTTTCAATAACATTGACCATGATCCGCTTCTGGATAGGTTCTCTAGGTTGAGAGTTGTAGACTTGGTGATAGGGAAACTCTACTCCTGTCAATTTCAGAAGGTGCTGCTGCTCAGCCCCACTGCACTGATGCTGTCTTGTCCCCCCAGCTATCAAACATTTACATGGAAATGCTGGGAGAGGTCATTTTGGGATTTGAAGTGAGATGCTATTAGCATGCTGACAATACCCAGCTCTGTCTCTTCCTCATTGGATTAAGGTGAGCAAGTGGAACAGCAGAACCAGGGCCTGGAATCAGCAATGAGCTGGAAAGACAACTCAGTTCTGTGGACAGGCAGTGTATTTGTGAAGAGAAATTATATTCAAGCTGTTTCAGATGGGGTTATACTCCCCCTAAAGTGGCGAACACCAGACCTGACAGCTGAACATTGTCCTCCAAGACCACGCCTCCTCTCCTTAAGCTCAAAGGTGGAGAACTGGATCTGGTCCACTGGAAGGTCAAGTTTGACAGGCAGGTGGGATCACCCATTTGTCAGTCACCTGATATCACAAGCCCCATCCCCCTCATGGCTCATGGCCACACTTATCCATGCTGTAGTGATATCCAGGGACGACTGCTGCAATGCATTATGTCCTCTTGACCCTTGTCCATCATGATTTATGAAAACTAGCCAACAGGGTGTGGCTGGAAGGGTCCAGGTTGTGCACAGGGAGCAGAGGGATTGGCCCTTAAAAGAGGTGGTGGTGCATCCCCTTCTCAATTAAAGCTCCTAGTAGCACAAGAACTGATGGTGTCTCCAGCCAGTTCTTCTTCCGACAGTACTGAAAGACCTTTGCTGGTTTCCACTTCTCTACCAAGCCCAATTTAAGGGGTCAATACTGTCATATAAAGCCCTACTCTAGCCCAACATCAACCTTCCCAGCAGAACAGGCCCTATTGGGAGTACCACCACCCTCTGTGGTTTTAAGAGTGGTGACACACGAGAGGGCCTTCTCTGTGGTTGCCCCCATGTTGTGGAATTACCTCCTCTCTGAGGTGTGTCTTGTACCATCACTGTATGCTTTTCAGCAGTTGGTCAAGTCCCACCAGCGTGGTGTACTGGTTAAGAGCGGTGGACTCGTAATCTGGTGAACCGGGTTCGCGTCCCCGCTCCTCCACATGCAGCTGCTGGGTGACCTTGGGCTAGTCACACTTCTCTGAAGTCTCTCAGCCTCACTCACCTCACAGAGTGTTTGTTGTGGGGGAGGAAGGGAAAGGAGATGGTGAGCCGCTTTTAGACTCCTTAAGGGGAGTGAAAGGTGGGATATCAAGTCCAAATTCTTCTTCTTCTTCTTCCTCTTCTTCACCACCATATCTTTGGTAGAGTAGATGGCTTTCCTCCTCCTGCATTGCTGTCCACTACTGTTCTGTGCTACTGTTTGTTACCTTGCTATTGGTTGTTTTGTGGTCTTATTTTATGAATATAATGTAAATTGTACTTGCTTTTAATTGTGACATTTTTGTAACTCACCTTGGGGTCAGTTGGTAAAGGGCAGGTTGTAAGTATAAATAATAAATAAATAGGCCCGCCTTTGAAGCCTGTTCAGTTACTTCAAAATGCATCCACTGGGCTCTGCACTAGGCCTGATCTGTGGGAACGTACGCCTCTGGTATCGAAAGAGAACAAAAGTATACACAATGAGGGTCCACACACACAATAACATGAACAACAGGACTGAATATACATTTTTATAGTTGCAGTGCACCATACAATGAATTTGGAATACTGGTAAAAGTCCGTTTCGACTAGATGCAGTCTTTATCAAGTTGTATAAAAAAGTCCTAATTTCTTGGGAAATATTTTCATGCTAAACTCCAATAAGAAATGCTGCCAAGTTGTAATCCACCCACTTGTGTGGAGATAAAAGAATTCTTCCTGTTGTGAAGCAGACCTCTGAAAACATATACTGTAGCTCACTACATATCCCATTAATTAACAGTCACAAGAACCATGTACAACCTGTGATTCTTACCATAAGCGTGTCACTTGGATTGTTATTAAAGCCTGGCCATCTGAAAAGTTCTCTGCCTTTTGTATCAGTTCCAGGAATGGATAGATGTAGCTCCCAACTGATGTTAATTAATACTTGCTGCAAAAGTATCTATTTTCATACACTCGGAAAACAAAGTAAGTTGGAACTGTCACAATGGAAAGTGCTGGTTCTTGCCTCCAAACCTTTACATGGTTTGTGAACCAGGTACCAGAAGAGACACCTGCTCCCACACCAACCTGTCCATGCACTGAGGTCATCCTTGATGGCCCTTGTATTGAGATCATATTCTTCCAGGTGCCCTGAATATCCAAGATGAGGCAAGTGGAAATAAGAGAGCTGGAGAGTCTTTTCAGTGGTGGAACTCAGCCCTCCAGATGTTTTGATACTACAATTCCAATCACCCCTGACCACTGGTCCTGCTAGCTAGGGATAATGGGAGTTGTAGGTCAAAAATATCTGGAGGGCCGAGTTTGAGGAAGCCTATTTTAGACTCTCCAGCAAAGATGTTTTCATTATCCTAGGCTTTAAAACGTATTATTAGATAGTAGCTCTTTTTAACATGTTGTTTGTTATATTTAATATATATGATATAATGTTTTTGTTAATTACCCTGGAAGTTCAATGGAAGGGTGCTTTATGAAACTTGAATTAAAATGAATTCCAGCTATGTCTAGACTTGGGTGCCAGCCCCAGAACTGGATGCTTGCTACCCTGACTGACAAGTTGTTCACATTCCTTGTTATGTATATTTCCCCTGAACCTGACAATGAGCTAAAGTGGATTTTTCCTTTACTGGGGGCAGGTGGGTGGGCTATGAAGTCTACTGTAGTTACAACGCTAGTGGGATTTCAAGAGGCACTGTAAAAAAAAAAAAGTATTGTTTATTAGAAATAATGGGAGTAGGGAGGAACAATGGCAATACGAAAGAAGGAAATGTGCACTAAAGTTATAAATATGGATGATTGTCAGAGACGCTGAAGGAAGTCCAAAACAGTCATAATTTGTTGTATTCGGGATAAAATGTATAACTGGATGAAAACTAATAAAATTTATCAAAAAAAAAAAGTCTACTGTAGTCTGCTGAGGATCTCACACATGCTATGCTGTTCATCTATGCTGGCATGGGTTTTTTAAGTCCTCCAGATTTTGCTGAACTACAGCTTCCATAGTTCCACACGGTTAGCCATGCAGAGTGGGGCTGATGGGCCAACAACAGCTGGAGGGCCACAGCTTCTCCACCCCTAGTTTAGAGCATTGTTCCTTCCCCAACCTGTTGCCCACCAGATGTTTTTGGACTACAACTCCCATCAGCTCCAGCCAGCATGGCCAATGATAAAAGATGATAGGAGTTGTATTCAAAAATGTATGCAGGTCAGTAGGTCAGAAGAAAAGTAGGAGGCATATGAGAAGACATATATAGGTTGCTGGGTCAGTACTGAGAACATTTTTAATATTCAAAGAAGCTCACATGGAAGGAAAGCAAAAGTCACTCTGTTAATAATAAAGCTAACATGGCTCTACAGTTAAGGCATACTTTATTAACTTCAGGTCTTCCTTTACTGTCTCTGATTCCTGTGGATCAGAATGTTGATTTCTTAGAGCCTCGGGTAAAAGGAATCTCAGGTAATCTAAAATGTGATTGAATAAATCTTTTCATTTTGATATCTCTATATCAAAGACAGCGAAGACAGGAGTGCCTGGCATGCTCTGGTCCATGGGGTCACGAAGAGTCAGACACGACTAAATGACTAAACAACAACAACATATTGTATTGTTTCCTCCCTCACAATTCTGAAGGGTATTTTGCCTCCTCTGAGACAGACCGAACAGATTTTTAAAATCTTCCAAGGAGATTCTGAGGATTATACCATGATCAGTGCATTATCACTTGGTGACAACATGGAAGCAGACCTTCTCAGTGACAGCACCGTCCTTCTGATGTCCTTTCCCTTTGGTCATTTGTGAGGTCAAGACAGTAATGACATTTAGATATTTCTTAAGAATCTACATGTTTCCCTGCACTCTGACTTTTAGGGGGTAATTTAACATCACACTCTTCCAGTTGTTCCATCTGCGCAAACATTTCAACTTGCCAAATGGAACAATCCCCCCAATGCATGCTATTTTGGGGGTTCTCCTGACCCCGCAAGACAATTTCAGGGAATGGGGGCAGTTGAGGGGGGCAGAAAGCCCCTTTGTGCAAGTGGAGTCCTTGTACAGTGCTTCTGCACACTATTTTGTTTTGTTTTGTTTTGTACACTGCTGAAGTTTATTTGTGATAGACAGTTGCATTTTGTTTTAATCTAGCTCTTAGGACTCTTTTGTTGAATGTAGTAGATGTGTTTTTATTGCTTTCATGTACAGTGCTTATAGTTTTCTGCTATATTAAGTTGTAGAAAAATGTGGGTAGCATAATTGCAAAAATGTCTGGGCCCTTCAAGTGAAGAAGTATTAAATCACGAATCTCCTGCATAATATGTAGTTTGTCTCTTTGAGGTTATTTATAGAACTATGAAGAGAAGCATTTGGTCAATTAAATCTAGAGTTCTCCTGTACTCTGTTCTACCAAGTGAATCCATAAAAAGCAACAGCCCATCTAAATGTGCTTAGTAATAGCTAGAAGAGACTTTCATAGCTATGGTAAAATCTGGGGATCAGCAACAATGGCTTCTTCTTCCTGCCCAACTATTTTAATTTGCATCACAAATATTAAGTTTCCCCACATTCTTAGCTCTGTTGCAAGAAGGCCTGATAAGAATAAGCCCTTTTAAGCTCCTTTAGTGTCTGAATGGAAATACATAGCATAAATTCAAGTTAATCTGGCCTGATGAAGATCAGTAATGTTTGGCAACCATAAATAATGTTCTCTGGATGAGGTACTTGTGAAAGAAACAGAGCTGTATTGCCACCATAAGACTGGGCCACTTCTTTCCATGCAGATCAAAGACAGATTCATGCTCTTCAAAGACTGGCAGGAGTTGCTTTGTACAAGGGAATAGGAACACTCCTCAACATATGGGGAAAGGAAGGTTGTTTCAAGTTGTTACTTAAATGGCTTAAAACAATTCAGATGTGAAACCATATGGGCCTGGGGGCTCCCACTAGACTGTACATTTTACTGCAGATAAAGCTAATGGTCTGTGTGATGACTCGGCTTTATGCTCAAGAGGTAAAAGTTTACATGACCAAAAAATCATCATTATTCAGTGTTACAACAAGGGAGTATCTAGAGACAATGGTCCTTGATATATTGAACATATTCAAAGTGCTATTGCACTTAGTCTCTTGCTGATATTACAACAGTTAGCCTTAATTATGTGCTCTGAAGGATTTGTATATTAGTTTTTGTTTCAATTAGTGATGACAATTAAAACATAGTTCTAATGTTCATCCCAAATTATGGGTTGTATCCAGTACTATTCTACTCAAAGTAGACTTATAGATGTTAATGGTCTCACTCAGTAAAGGTAAAGATAAAGGACCCCTGGACGGTTAAGTCCAGTCAAAGGCGACTTTGGGGTGCGGAGCTCACCTTGCTTCAGGCTGAGGGAGCCAGCGTTTGTCCACAGACAGCTTTCCGGGTCATGTGGCCAGCATGACTGAGCCACTTCTGGCACAACGGAACACTGTGACAGAAGCCAGAGCGCAATGAAACACTGTTTACTTTCCCACCACAGCAGTACCTAATTTATCTACTTGCACTGGTGTGCTTTCGAACTGCTAGGTTGGCAGGAGCTGGGACAGAGCAACGGGAGCTCCATTGTGCGGATTTGAACTGCTGACCTTCCGATCAGCAAGCTCAGTGGTTTACACCACAGTGCCACCTGCTCCCTCTTCTCGCTCAGTAGAAGGCAAGCTGACTGTGCTCTGAAATGGTACAGCCCACTCAGAGTTTGTGAGGCTTCATAAAATTGTTCCATGTTCCACAAAGTAAGGTGAAATTTATTTCCTTAAATGCTGCCGACTTTCAGAATGACACTGATCCAATTTCTTTGGTGGTACTGTTTTTTTTTGGGGGGGGATGTTGAGCTTTTTGTGTCTTCTGATATGATTGTTGTAGCTTCAATACAATCACACTTACTAAAATATAGAGATGATGGAGAATATAAGATAAATACCTTTTTGTTTGTTTTTTTTTGCCAGACATTGAAAAGAAGGAAGACTTTAAAAAGAAGAAGGGTTGAAAATGTTATGTGTGGACAGGACTGTGGTAGAGCATGGAAGAAAATTGTATTGATTAATTAATCAATTTGAATGGTCCCCAACCAGGGTGGGCCAAAATGGTGGCCTCTAGCTGTTTCTGGACTACAATTCACATCATTCCTGGCAATTGGCAATACTGGCTAGGGATGGAGTTGTAGTGTACAAAAACATCTGGGGTGCATCACATTGACTACCCCTGCCCTAGGGCTATTCCAGAGCTCCCAGGGGTGAGGCCAACTGGTCTAGGGAAATAATTTCAAACATTTGAGAGTGAGACAGGGGCACTGCCAGAAGCTCAAAAGACCCAGGGCACAGGGTTATGACATAGATTTGCAAATGCTGATTTATATAGCTGTTTTAAGTGTGCTGGTGTTGGGTAAAGTATATGATGTGGCTATATGGGAAAGGCCCTTCTATGTGGGAACCTCCCTCCCTTTGAAGCTGCTGCTGGTGCCAACGCTCTGTCTCTTTCCTCTTTTTATGAAGGGTTTTTTATTTATATGCAAAAATAAAATAAAATACAGAACATGAAAATAAATAATGACACAGAATTATCAAAGATATTAAAAAACCCTGTAGTTCTTGGGTGTATACAGTTTTTCTATTTTAAACAACCTTGGTTACAAACCTTCTGTATCTTTTGACACCAATTGAAAACGGCACTTGTTTCCTCTTGCCTGAACTGCTTGAATTTAGGTAGCTTCCATCAGCCTTACACTGTTTTGCCCATTCTATCGGTACGTAGAAATTGGCGGTTTTAAGTATTTTATTACTGTCATAGAAGTAATGAATAGAACAAATAGAAGTTTGATAATACTGTTAGGTTTTTGTGGCTGTTACTGGCCCTTAGATCATCTGATGAAGTGTAGGCTAAGCATATTTGAAATAAATAAAATATGTAAATGTATGTATAAAATATAAAAACTATATGTCCTCTGAACAAAGAAAGATGGTCAGGGTTTGGGGTCTCACTTGCACTTTGCTTTGCATCATGCCCAGCTGCTCTGTAAGCAAAGTTTTTGGGAAAAGGAAGGGGCAAGGGATGGGGGGGCAGCCTGGGCCAAGGATGCCCCTGCTTGGGTTGTTGATCCTGAAGAACCATCTCTTAGACGGGATCACATTCTGGCATTGCTTTCATCTGCCTATATACAGAATGATGGTATCTTTAGCAAGCCCATCCTTCGAGTGTTCAAGAGCTATTGCTTCTAATGGAAACAATAATATGTACTCCAGATGTATATTTAAGCTGGCTAGGAATCTGATTGCTCTGCTTCTTCATTCATAAAATTATAGTTCTCAAAAGGAAAATGCAGTTTTACGTGTGTATTTTTAAGATGGCAGAGTATCATTCAAATGCTCTTTTTTCTTTTTCTTTTTCACTCAATAGTTTATAATCTGGTTTGGCATCAGTCGCCATTGTACATTTCATCTCTCCCAGTGTCAAACTGTTTTATGTGTCTGATTGGCCATCTCCACATTACATGGGGGGGTTGGGAGAGTGGAACCCCTGTAATGTGCCTACACAGGAACCCAGCCGTCCTTCCTTGCTGGGGAGGGCACATGGCTCAAGCAGAGATGCTTTTCATGTAGTGGTCTGTGCTGACCCCTATTGAGCAGGTACTCCAGACATATTAAAGCTCCTCATCTCTAAGCCTTCAGTCAAGAATTCCTTTCTGCCTAGCCTGAGATGCAGTCACCAGCACTTTCACATTCAAAGGCTTGTCAAAACCACAGGACCTTTTGCAGAGACAATTTAACAAGATGTGGAAGATTTCAAAGCCATAGAGAATGTTTCCATGTTACAATATACATGTGGTTGAAAATAAGTGAGGCTCAGCATCCTCAGAACAATTTCTGTGCGGTTTGGCTTAAGCCACATGGACATTAGTTTGTGAGAAGCCTCTGCCACAGAGGAGGTCTTGCAAATCAAGTGAATTTGGGAACAATTTCATGGTATTTTCAAGACTCTGTCTGCGGTCAACACATATTCCCCTAATATGGGAAAATGTAAGAGCAAACATCTTCAGGAAGAAGGAAGAGGCAAGCATGCCAGGGCAGGCTACTTAGGGCGACTGTACCCAAATTTGTACATGGATGGTGCTTTGGGTCCCTAAATGATTTGAACTGGAAGCTGTATTTCAGGAACCTGGTCTATTGACCAGTGCAAGGCAGGCCCAAGGTACAGTGGTACCTCGCAAGACGAAATTAATTCGTTCTGCGAGTTTTTTCGTCTTGCGAATTTTTCGTCTTGCGAAGCACGGATTCCCTGGGTATTAACAGTCGTAAGAAAAAGGAAACAAACTCGCAAGACGTTTTCGTCTTGCGAAGCAAGCCCATAGGGAAATTCGTCTTGCGAAGCAACTCAAAAAACGAAAAACTCTTTCGTCTTGCGAGTTTTTCGTCTTACGAGGCATTCGTCTTGCGAGGTACCACTGTACTAGTCTTTATACCAGACCTGACCATTCCAATAGTTGCATGCAGCCTGCCAATCCCAGGAGCCTATGCTGCACTAAACATCTCTGTTTGCCTCTTGAAGAGGGCTTTGAGGCTTGGGTAGCACAGTCAACTTGGAATGGTAACTTTGATGTCTTACATACTTACATAATTTTATTTGCGTGCCAGCTTTCCATAGCAAAAGTAGTCATAAACAACAAATAGAACATCAAAAAGCACACAACCAAATTAAACGATTTCCACATAAATCATAATAAGATATAAAATAAAGATACAAAAAATTAATATCAAAAACATGCACATGGTAACTCAGTAGGCTGGGCCAGGCCTTGTTGCTCATTTCAGGGAAGGGTTCCTTATCCAATTTTTAATTTTTAGTATTACTGAATAAGGAACCATTCCTTTAAATAAGGAACAGGTGGTAAGCCAATCCACTAGACCCAGTTGCTTTCCAAGGCCCACAGTCCCTGATTGAGCACTTGGACATGCAGACTCAAGCACCCTGCAGTCTCTATCTCCATACTGCAGAGGCAGGAAGAACAGGAACCAGGATTACTAACTGACAAGGGAGGAAGAGAAATGTATGCTGAAGGACAATAGGAAGATTGCAGAGAAGCTGAATTAATTATTTGCGTCTGCCTTCGCTGTGGAAGAAGTAGGTCAGATACCTGTGCCTGAACAGACTTTCTCAGGAAGGAAGTCTGAAGAACTGCAGCAAATAGACAGAACAAAATATTAACTCCTAGGACATTAACAAATTACCAGCTCGTGATGACATCAAGCCAAAATTTCTTAAAGACACAGGAAATGGTCGATCTTCTTTAAAATAAGAAGAAGAAGGAGCTACAAACAGTCTGCATACCAGGGAGCTGAACTGGTGTTTACAAACTAGAAGAGATATATTTGTGTCATAGTGGACAGCTGAATGAAAAATGTCAACTCATTGTGCAACAGTTATATAAAGACCAATTCTATGCCTGAGATTACTTGGAGAAGAACTGAAAATAAATTGCCAGAATCATAACACTCTCAGCACAAATCTATGGTGTGGGCATGCTTGGAGTACCATGTACAGTTCTGGTTAACTCACCTCAAAAAGAATATTTAGAGTTGGAAAATGATTAGGGAGCTGTACCCTTTGCCCATGAGAATAAACTACAACAATTGGGGCTTTTTAGCTTAGAAAAAAGTGAGTAAGTGGGATATGACAGAAGTTAAATACAGTGGTACCTCAGGTTACATACGCTTCAGGTTACATACGCTTCAGGTTACAGACTCCGCTAACCCAGAAACAGTGCTTCAGGTTAAGAACTTTGCTTCAGGATGAGAACAGAAATCGGGCTCTGGCAGCGCGGCGGCAGCAGGAGGCCCCATTAGCTAAAGTGGTGCTTCAGGTTAAGAACAGTTTCAGGTTAAGTACGGACCTCCGAAACGAATTAAGTACTTAACCTGAGGCACCACTGTAATGTATAATGTGGAGAAAGTAGATGGAGAGCCTTCCTTGCTTCCTTTCTGATAATACCAAACTTTGAATTGTCCAATGAAATTGATTAGCAGAAGGTTCAAGACAGACAAAGGGAAGGACTTAGTCACACAAAACATACTTAACATTGAACAAATTCACAGAGGATAAAGCTATCAGTGGCTCCCAGTCATTATACCTTTAGGTCATCAAATAATCATTCATTGAGTTAGTAATGCCTAACTTGATCCCATTGATCTCCACCAACCCTGATGAAGCATGCATATGCCATCCCAACATTCCTGCAAAGCAAGCAAGTCTCACAAGTGAACATGCCGTACCTCATCTTTAAAAGCTTGGCAGATGCGGCATGGAAACTTGTTGGGACATATTCATTGATTCCGTCCAGTTCTAAACTTCTTGCCCTGCTCCTGAAGTCCTGAATCATGACCCCTCAGCACTCTGTCTGCTGCTGAGCCTATACAGTTCATTCCATGAATAAAGGTCTCTTTCTTTCTTACAGGTAAGAGCCTCTGCTTGCTTGTTTTTATAGCAGGAGACAAGACAGTGACTCCCCAGACCCAAAATGGGCACAGCACTGCTGGAGGAAATAGAAGGATTTTATTGATTAAGATCACAGGGCAGTTCACAATATAAAAATACAAAATGAGAATACAAAATACATAATAAAAACAAAAATAAAACCAGTAACACCCCTCTCCCACAAACAGATTTAAAATGACATAGAAGGTTAAAGGGAAATGTTTTTCCCTGGTTCCAAAGGATGCGATTTGCTAGATTTTCTTGCTGCTCAGAAAGTGTACAGTGGCCCAAGGGCTTGAGAAATTTCCCCAGAATCGTGGTAGTGGTGGAAGATAGCAATGTAGAATGGTAAGGATTATCAACTATATACTGTCATTACAAGTGCTAGTTGTTAGGCTTTTCGTTCATCTATGCTTTTATGTGGCAGGTTGCAATG
Source organism: Podarcis raffonei (assembly GCF_027172205.1). Classification (NCBI taxonomy): domain Eukaryota; kingdom Metazoa; phylum Chordata; class Lepidosauria; order Squamata; family Lacertidae; genus Podarcis; species Podarcis raffonei. The sequence goes on along the minus strand of NC_070603.1, from coordinate 58,804,405 downwards.
TGGGGACACCTGCCCATCTTCAGACTAATGAAATTGTCAGGATAGTACACCTTACCTACAGAGATGTTTTCAGACAACATAGTTCAGATGAGCATTATATGTAGCGGACCCAAGGTAAAACACCAAGGCCTTAGTTGCTACGGTAGGTCCTATCTGATTGTTTAGACAATGATAATTTTACTTTCAAACACATTACAAATTTGGTACTGCCAATGCTTCTATATTAGCAATGCTTTCTAAAAACCACTTGGCACTATACCACTGGGAAACACCAAACATATATATAAAACACTATTTAAAAATGTGTATAGAATAAAAAAAACAATTCTAGTCCCACCAAAAAAATCACCATGAGAATGTGAATAAAATTACTGGAATACAATGATAAAGATATCCTCTGTCCAGAACGATGCATTTGCATCAAACTGACGTGACAGACAATGCCTAGAGACCAAACATGCACAATCCTCCTCCACCCCAACAAATTTGGCCAACAAATGTTTCAGATGGAAGAATTTCCTTTGACCAGCTGTTGAAGTTGAACTCTGATTTAGGAGCTTACAGGGATACAAGGGGCATTGCCAGATCAGGCGCTAGAGAGACCGATGGAAATGATGGGATAGAGTAGAGCAGGCTTCCTCAAACTTGGCCCTCCAGATGTTTTTGGCCTACAACTCCCATGATCCCTAGCTAGAAGGACCAGTGGTCTGGGATGATGGGAATTGTAGTCTCAAAAACATATGGAGGGCCGAGTTTGAGGAAGCATGGAGTAGAGCAATGAAAAGGGAGTAACAGATGCAAACAAAGCAGGCAGGTTTAAGGATACAGGTAAACTCCACTTACAAACTGCTGAGGAGCCTAAAGGTAGTAAGAGATACCTCCTACCTTTTACAAGGGCTAGTGAGAGGCCAGGACCAATGAAACAAATTAGCCCCCAGTGAGTTTTGCAGCTAAAAAGACTTTGGGGCAGGACTGAGGAGGAGTGATTCCTGATTTCCTGTTTCTAGAAAACTCTCTGACTCACCCTCCTCCCCAGATATCAATACTGCATTCTCCTACTTGCACTGCTGGCTGCCCACCTACAGGGATTTGGCAGCTTGATGCCTACATTCTCAGGATGTGACACATTGTTTTCTTTAGCAATCACTGATTAAACTACTGTTTTGTTGTTGCGGCGGCTTTGGTGAAATTCTGAGGAATTGAATGTGGAGTTACAGTTCAAGGCATAACCTCAGGTTATGTATTTGTATTTTTATCAGAAGCCACAGATAACGACAACCAACCTTGTAAAGCTTATTCCTGGAACCGCTATTGGTGTGTTCTGCTTAAATTCAGAACATCATTAGCTTAGCCTCTCTGCTATTTAGGAATCAAGGTAAATAAAAATTGAGTAGCCAATTCAGATGTATTAAAAAAATTAGTATATATCTGAATTGGTTACCCAAACTCAGACTTCTACTCAATGTGGCAGTGTGCCAACTCTCGAGGTCCCTTCAGCAGCACCCCCATAAAGTATTTGAGGGGCCCACACACTCCAAAGTTAATGGACATTGCCATTCAAATGGGGTGCAAGTGCTTACCCCCCATATTTTATTCCAAATTGGCACCCATGGTGTACTTTCACTGCTTCTCAGGAGAGAATTTAATGTGTGGGTCAGGGTCCATCATGTCTTTACTGGCTACTGGAAGAGGGGAAGATGGCCATCAGAATAACTACACATCAGACTCAGATCTGACTGTGTAAAGGAGCGACAGAACACAACAGGAATGGGTGAAGCAGCCCCATCTCAGTCTCACCAATGTAGCTCTTGGAACCTATGTCACAGATACATTAACACCTCTCCACACCTTTATCCTGATTACAGGTAAAATAGCATCATTACTCTTAATCTTAGGTTCAGATACAATTGTCTTCATCATAAGACCCTATTTTATCAATGAAAGATAATTTGGCACACGCACAAGGGCCTATAGCAGACTCCATATTCCTCTTTCCTCCCTGGTGGGTGGGATTCAAAAGAGTTGTTCGGAATACGAAACGGGGTCCACTCGCACAACAGGACTTTTTCGTCCTCCCCCTCCTGTGGCCCTTAAATATGCTCTTGAGGGATGGGGGAACCCATGGACAGGTTCAGCGGGTGCACATGGTGGGATGGAGTCTCCTTGTGTGAACAGACCTCCTTCCCTGCATGCAAACCCCACTTAGCATTGCACTGAATTCTACCCAGTGGTGACAGCCAGGAATTCCAAGGCATACAGCCACATTGGCGGATGCTTCTGCGGTATCAGGGCCAGCTCAAGACATATTGCTGCCTGAGGATAAAATGGCACCCCACCACTACCACTCTATGTACAAAAGCCAACTGGACTGGCAGATGAATCATATTTCTGTACTGGCAATGATATAGTGTAGTTGTGCGTCACCCCAGTCTCTGAACAGCGCAAGATTCCAGGGGCTCCAGGCGCTTACCCAGGGTTTGTGTTTCCTTTGGAAATGAGGCACAGAAGAGATTGCGGTGTCTTTATGATATATGATTTACATGTACAACCTGAGCCTACGATGGAGGAGTTTGCAGCATTAACACCCCAAAATGGCCTTATTTTCCCTATAGCTACAATCTTGGATTCAAATAGAAATCAAACATGGCTCCCACTCTCTCCAGCTTGCTGCTTTTTCCTCTGGCTCACATCACTGCCAAACTCTGCTCTCAACTCTGGCTGCTCTTTCCAACTATCAAGCATCCCACCTTTGCTCATGTCAGATTGAGATTAACTCAAAAGGTGATCAGGAATGTGTTGCCTTGAAATCATGGCAACTCTTCAAAGTGAAAAACATCCCTCCTTTTGCAGTCATTCAGTTCAAAGAACTACCCAGCATTAAATATGCTCGTTTCCTAATGAGAGGTAATGCATACATATTAGAAATCTGCTCCTCTCAGCGGGAGAGGGAGAAGGGGATGCCTGTGCCACATTTAAAATATAGCTAAAACATACCATCCTGCAATCTAATTTTTACTTAGTATCTTAATAATAAAAAATACTTAGTATTTCTTCCCTGCATCCACACCTGTCTCTAAGAAATGGGTGATTTTTTACTGCTCGCACCCTGGATAAATTAATGTTTCAGACTAATTTGCTTACACGGAAGCTTTGCATTTTGCCTTTTCCTTGATCGTAGAATCATAACATTGTAGAGTTGGAAGGGACCTGAGGATCATGTAGTCCAACCCCCTGCAATGCAGGAATCTCAACTAAAGGATGAACCCAGGAAGCAGCACCTATATGTAAGGTTCTGTTTGGTCCACTTCCTGAGGAACTGAGAGGCAGAATACAAGAGACCTCTGTGGATATTACAGCTGGATAGCCAGTTTGCCCTGTATTTCTTCTGCATAGAAATACAACTTGAACCCCAGCCCAGAAGTTCAGTTGGGGAGGACAGACAAAAGAAGATGTAAATAAAACCACCCGCTTTGGGTAGCCCTAATTTTGAAACTATTAAAGGAAAATAAATATGTGCCTCAGGCCTAGAATTGCTGTACTGGAGAGATTAGCAAACCAAATTGCTTTAAGAAAGAGAGGGGAAACCCTTTGGCAAAACTTAAATCTGAAATCCTTTAGATTCTCTTTGAACACCTGTGTAGTGGTAATTGGCAGCTACTGTGCAGAAGAGAGATGGGAAAGCAGAGATATTGAGGGTCTTCATTGCGTTAAAACACTGAATGAGATAAATGATGCCAGTGACCTAAAGACAGCTGTCAGCCAGCCAGTGCTCTACCAATCAAACCACGAAAATGATGTCATGCTGGGTAACAGCAATAAGGCCTTAAAAGCCAGTATGTTTCTAATTAATGGCTATGCTTCATGGTACTGAACAAACATAGTCCATAAAGAGAGGCAATATTGAGCAGGGGGCAGTCATCACCCCCCCTTCAGGTCACCTAAGTTTTATTCAGAGCAGACCCATTGAAATCAATGGACCAAACTTAGCCATGTTCATTAATTGCAACGAATCTGCTCTGGATACAACCACCCATGGAATTGTCCCTCAGGAGCATCTTTGTCTCAGGCAAGCACAGTGGTTGTCTATGATGTGCAACTACTATTATAAACAATATTCAACTCCTCCATACGCTAGTCCCAAGAGACAAATCCCTTGGTGGTTGATTTTTCTCAAGAAAGAGGGAAAGAGTAACTATCTTATGCTGATAACATTCCCCTAGGTACTGTGAGATACACGAAAAAGCAAAATCACAATAAATATTTGCAATTCAACTGGCATAAGAATATGACAGCTGTTCTCGTTAGATCAGACCAAAGGTCCATCTGGTTCTACATCAGTGGTGGACATTGAGCTTTCAAATTTCAGCGGTGCCCTGGACAATGCTAAAATTCAGCACCCTCTGCCTTTCATGCTCTGTTCTACAGCATTGTTTTGGCACCCTCTGCAGCACACGGTGCCCAGAGCGACCGCACTGGTTGTGCCACCCTAAAACTGCCTCTGCCAGCATCCTCCTTCCCACAGAGGCAGCCACCCAGATGCCTCTAGGAAACCCACATCCCATTGGATTTCAGTCCCTTCCTGAAATCTGACATGGCACCCATCTTTGTGGTATTGCTGGCTTTGCCTATCACATCCATGTCTAGGGTGTGCTGGTAACTATCCCAGTATGTTTCCCTGAAGACCATAGGTTTCAAATAAAGAAACCTGAGAGAGGGGGGGGGGAGAGAAGCAAGGTCCCACCCTGAAGAAGTTAACCAGATGTCTTTTTGGGTTCCTTCTAAATTTTTAACATTGGTTGGAATAACATGCAGCACTTCACATATTTTTTTGGGTGAGCAGCATGCACTCTGGAGTCTGTATTAGTGGCTCTCTGATTGCCTTTGCTGCACAATGACACGGTTTTGCTCTTAACTGCTCACAAACAGCTCAAGTAAACAGGGCCTTAATTCCCCATTGCTTTTGCTCTCGGTGGCATTGTGAGGCTTTGTTCATTAATGCTTAGGATGCTCTCGGGTCTTCAGTCAAGGCAGAAGGTAGCATCATTAGGGGTGTACAAGTCAGTGTTTACCTGCCACCTCCTGCTTAATTACAGAGCCAGCCTAAGAGCCAAGAAGAAGGGGTGGGATGCCACCAGAGCTTGAAAACAGTGCGGTGCTGCCAACCTGATTTGCCACACCTGAAGGGAAGGTGTAGAAGAATGCAAAGGACTGCTCTATCAAAGCAGCACAGCAGAGAGCCCATCCCCTGGGATAAGCAGCAAATGTAGGAGTGCTCAGAAATAATTATATTGGAAAATAAGCAACTGCGTTACCGGGGCTGTTTTAGTCATTAGCTAGCACAGATGAAAAACTGACGTACCAATGAAAGTGCTGGTAGCAGCACTATTGCACACAACACAAAGGTTATCAACCAGGTTGGGAGCAAGGCTGCAAAACACTTCCAAATTGTCATTGCCTCAGCAGAAATTTGGGGAGAAATCCAACCGATTCTCTTTTTAAGCAATTGTTTCCAATTCTTCCCTCTACTCGCCAGCTCTAGCCAGCGCTTTCTTCCAGCTGAATAGAATAAGCTTTTTGCTGATTCCAAACACGTCTTTCCCCGTTCATTCTCAGCACAATGCACAGAGAATGAGGTACACAATTCCCGTTAACAAGAATGGGAGATTGCTCCCGTCTCCTGCCTTCCTGCACATCATGGGATAAATGAGGGTAAAGTGTTCAGCACAGAATGCTGGACACACAACTAGGCTTGGTTAATGGGAGTTGACGACTCTGCTTTTTTGTTAAAAAAATAGATAATAAAAATCTTACAGCAGGGGCAGTAATCCCAAGCACGGCCACGACTCTTACCTGGCATTTCTAAGGCTACTGAAACAGCCTGGATAAGCGAGAAATGAAAAGCATTTCAGTTTACTAGTTGCATGTTAGTAATATATGCAATTGTTTTAATCTACGTAACTGTTTTATGTAAGTTACATCAGAAATCATCTTGGGGTGCCTCGTGGCAAGTGATTTATAAATGAATTGATTAGATGAATAAATAAGAGGAAATGGTAATGACAATTTTCCTTGGTATATTTTTCAAGAGGTTTCCAATTGTGTGGCCTGCTTTGATGCTTATGGCCTCACCACTTACATTGTTACTGTCTCTACTCCAATCTATTTCTCATAGAGGCCCTGCGGCAACCACACTAGTCTACAATATCTCTTAGTTCATATTCATTCTCATGGCCTCAGCTGCAGCCTTTACATTGGTGACATTCAAAACTGTGTTTCTGCCCTTTAACCACCACCACCCCTTCTTTTAGCCCCTGTATCTTTGCCATCCCCTTTCCTTCTGGATGACACCAACATCTCAAAGTGAACTTGGAGAAGTGAACATTCTCACCATAGAATCATAGAACTGTAGAGTTGGAAGGGACCCAAGGGTGATCTAGTCCAACCCCCTGCAAATGCACAAATTCTGCCCATAGCCATCTCTGTGTAGGCTCAAACCACCAAGAAACCACTCTCATAATTATAAAACTGATTTCAGGATAGAGGATGACCTAAGCCTGTAATCTATTTTGCCATCTTATTTTCAAGTGCCAGGTATCTAAATCCACAAGGACCATTTTTAATAGGAAGGTTGAGGTTTTCTGTTATCTGTCAAGGTCCTGGAGGCTGCACAAAACTGCTGCAAGTAGTGTATTGTTTCTCACCCCATCCACATTCTTACACATTGCATGCTTGCTCTTCAGAAATTGTCATAGGAACTCTATGACCAAATTTAATTTTGATGAGATTTATGAACAGTGTGATGTCTAGCCCCCCCCAAACGTAGAGGATGCACAACTTCCACTGAAAGCTTCCTTATCCTTTCTCTAAATGGAGTGAAGCCATCAATGGCATATTAGCATCACACCTAGCTGTAGTTTATGTGATGAGTCTGAATTCTTCAGCAATCTAGGGCAATCAATATTTCAAATACACTGTAAGCATTAAGCATATATTTGATTTCATTTGCATCAGCAGAAGGAAACACCTTCCCTACACACCATTTATTTTCTTTACAAGGGGAGGGAAATGTTTCCCCCACTACAAAATGTAACACAAGAATGTCTTCTGTTGGGGATGATGTTTGTTGGTACAGAGTTTGTTCCTCATGCTGTTGGTTGGTCCTCTGGTTCGCTGCCAAAGGTTTTGAAAGAACAGTGCAGATTTTAGCCAACTACTTCCCAAGAACTGCATATGACAGTTCTGCACAACACTGTAGAACGAGAGGTTTTCTTCTGTCTACTTTTCCCAGAAAACAGTAGGAGGTACTTTTTTTTTTATTCCCAGAAATTTGAAGTTCAAAAGCTTTTGTTTCTCCCACTAACTATAACAATGCTCACTTCCTCCAGCACCTCTTCATCAAAACACAGAAACATTGCATAACAGCTGAACACAGGAAATGAATGATCACAACCAATTCTGGCTAACAGAATGTAATCACAGAAGACCATATTCCTAAACCACTTGGAGGGCTTCCAAGCCAGTCGCCTGGATGGTGAAAATGCAGCAGCAGCAAAAGCCACAGAGCTTCTTCAAGTTGTTTCAGCTCCACCCTATCACAGAAACACGTGAACTCTGTCTTATTCCAAGTCAGATGATGGCTTGTCTAGCCTTGTACTGTCTTGCTTCAGATGCCAGCAGAACTCAGCCAGAGGTAGTTGTATTTATACCATCAGGGTTCAAAATGCAGCAAACCAATTTTTATTAACTATTTACAAAATAAAGCATTAATAGAAAAACTATAGTCACTGCTGCCCCCAGATCATTTCCTACTGAAGGCTCTTTTCGGATCCCACAAGCAATACATTTAAGCATAATCCTCTTAAAGTGATAGTGTCTCCCACACAGAGGTCTCTTCCTAGTGCAGCTATCCAAGATATTTTGAAGAGCGTAAGAGCCCCATTGGATCAAATGATGTAGTCCAGCACCCTGTTCTCACAGTGGCCAATCAGATGCCTATGGGAAGCGCACAAGAGGAAAATGAGCACAACACCACTCTTCACTGGTATTCCCCAACAACTCACAGTCATGGGTATAGTGTCTCTAGCCATAATGATGAAGCAGACTGTAGTCTTCGAAAGCTTATGCCACAATAAATGTGTAGGTCTTTAAGGTGACCCAATATTCTGTGTTGTTTAGACCATGGGTGTTTCCCTTTAGCCGTATCTTTGTCTAATATACCACTTAATCATCAAAAACCTCTAAGCGGTTTATGTAGTACAAGATTAGAGTGTTGGACAAGGAGCATGTCTCATGTCTCCGCTGAGTCCCGAAGCTCAGGATGTGACCATTGGCTAGCTACAATCTCTCAGCCTACAATGTTGTTGTGAGGATACAATGTGGGCAGAGAGAACAACCTATGCTGCCCTGAGCTCCTTGGAGTAAAAGGTGTGATATAAATGCAATTAAATAAATATCACCAGTAGCTGGAATGGGTCACCCATGCAACTTGCTCATACCCAGTCCTGGAAACTTGAAAAGATCCAGGAACCCAAGCTCAGCTCACACAGTTGTCCAGCCAGGCTAAGATGCAATACTTCAGGAAGGTGTTATTTGTAGCAGGGGAGAAGACAAAGAGCTGTATCTGCGCACCTCACCCTGGTCTCTTGCACCCCTGGCAAGGAGATGTATCGACACACACACACCCATCACCAGGAGGAGAAATGATGTAATTCAATAATCACAAATGACTCTTAAACTGGGCGTTTAACAGCATGATCCTATAAATGTCTAGTCAAAAGTAAATCCCACTGAGTTCAATGGGGCTTACTCCCCAAAAACCCAGTACACAGGACTGCAACTTAAATCTGGTAAGCCAGAGGCAGAAACCTCTGACAATACCTTGCTTGCCTTTTCGTTACTTCTGACAATGCGCCAACTTGGAGGTTGTGCTCCAGTGCACACTTTTCTCAGACGTAAACCCCACTTAAGTCAATGGCTGTTGCTCTCTGGCGTAAACATGCAGCAGTGTGCATGTTGGAAATTGATCAAGGCGGCAAAGAAACCAAGGAAAAGTGACTTGGCTGTGGTAAAATAAGAGCCTCACCTAACGTTTCTCAGTCACCATATCAGCTGAAAGGCCATTCTTGGGGCAAGCAGGAGGAGCGGAGGGTGGGGAGCAGCACCACATGAGAATGGAGTGCCAAGCAGTGGTGTCCTCACTGGGAGCCCCATTGTGCAAACTAACCACCAGTGCTGCTGGTGGACTGGGGAGGGGACTCTGCAGGGTTGCTGCGACAGCCCATATCAGCACCCAGATTCCCCAGTCAAAGCAAAAAGAGAGGCACAATTTTTGCACTTTCTCCCCTGACCTGCCCCCTTGGTGGGTGCCAACCTAACCAACCACTAGGTACGTCCCTGACTAGAAAAGCCAGAGAACTAGACCAAGAATTGCTCCACCTCCATTTAAGAGCCTTTTGTGCAGCATAACCCTAAGCATATTCACTCATAAATTCACCATGTTGCTCTTAATCCCAGCTGAATGTGCAGGATTGCAGCCCAACACCACAAGCCTATGCACGTTTGCTTAGTTCTAAATTCTGCTGTTTTCAAAAGGATTTACCCCCCCCCTTTATGTGTGCATTAGGATTCCATCCTTTAATATCGCTTGCCTTCAGTAAAATTCATTTCCCAGTTTCAAATGTTTAAACTACATGAAAAAGCCATCCCATTTTTTTAAAGAATGATTTCTCTGGCCTACAAAAAGTATTAATCAGCTAGCAGTTTGGTTAAACTACTAGAAACCCCTGAGAGAAATATATGAAGACACATAGATAATCATCACTTTTGTCAGTCTTCTGCTGCTTATGTTACAAGTGCTTTGTATCAACCCAGAGATGCCATTTTAACAGACATATAGATAACGAGATGAAGGACCAGAATATTAATTTTCATTCAACAGCCAACAAAATATACTGCTTTAAAAATGCAATGGGGGTGGGTGAGAGACAGGAATGACAGGAAATCTCTGGGGCATATGATTGTTTCTACAGTCTTATGATGTTAATTACAGCTCTTATCTTTAAAAGTTTTTTCCTTGTGTATGTTCTTTGCTCATGGTTAAGTGTGATACGAAAGACGCAATACAGCAAAAGAAACTGCTGGCAAACTAACAGCCCTGAACATACATATTATCTTGAATACATGTCAAAACTGACAGTGGTTTCCAGGACTAGACAACATCCAGTTTGACGAGGCCAAGGTGCACCCTCTAGAAGAAGAAGAAGAGGAAGAAAGAACTGGAGGGATAATACAGTGCTGTGCCAGACAGCCACAGTAGAGAGAGTGTTGCAGATTGGCTGTATAGTGTTGCAAACACACTCTTCCTTGTTTTATACTACAGTTATAGGTTCAGCAGACATGAATTTAAGAATAAAGTCTTCTCCAATTTCTCAGATTGCTCAATACAACTGATCTCTTGGCTGTAAAGCTGTGGAATGCTACCTACACAAATCATTTAGAACATATTTTTTACCCCAACACATGCTTTGTCTCTCCCCATTATCCCTAATAAAGCTATTTAATGTAGTAGTTTGTGCTACAAAAAAATTACAAGCAATGTCACCCGACTTTCTTGATGTTTATGGGGTTGTCACCTTTTCACCTTACAGTGCTTCTTCTTTGTATAACAAACTGCAATCCTATTCCTACTTAATTGGGGTCATGTCCAATGAACTCAATGCCCAATGAACTCAATGGGGCTTCCTTCCGAGCAGACATCATAGGACTGTGTTGTACAAGGATTAAGATTTTTACCTTTTCGTTTCACCAATAGTTCGTTTTCATTTTTTCAGGGGAAACCACCTGCTACATTTCCGTGGGTCAGGCAGAAAAGAAACCCTAAGAAATGGCATTCACAGCTAATCCAACATTTCTTCCCCCTCCCCATTCCTCTACAGTCCCAAGTATGCCCCACCAAGTGTATTTTGCCACTTCCTTTTCTCCTCCTAGGTATCATCCCATCCCTAGTACTGTCCAGCTAATGCAATTGGCACTCAATGAAAGCAAGAGCATGGAAACTGCATCATAGGCTTCCACATCAATATAGGTCATTCTGCTGGTTATTTGCCCTGAAACAGGAAGTTCCTGTACACTTAGGCACTATCCCAAGTATGCTAGAGGGAATGGGAATATTCCTAGCACACATATTCTTATTGGCCAAGATTGGGCCACATAAGCAAACAAGTAGAGAAAACCGGGAGCTGAGCTGGATAGTGTTTGGAAGTGAACTGCTGCAATGTAGGCTGAGGGCTTAGCCACACTTCCTCTTATCTTGCAGCTTTCCCCTGGGGAAAACTGCTCTTTACCTCTCATTCGGAGCAAACAGCATTTTGGGGTTTCTCCGGATTGACATTTTGCTCTGATTTAGAATTAAAGAGCGGATTTTCCCTGGGAAAGGAGTGGGACCAATGGAAAGCCTCTCGGACCAATGCTTTCTAGGCATGGGACAAGTGCAAGTATGGACTAGCCCATAATGTACTAAGGCTAGGCAGATGACTATGGATAAGGTTAAAAATGGGAGCAGGTAGGTAGAAGGCTGTCCTAGCAGAATACAATGTCTGCATGTGTGTGTTTTTGTATTTTGGGAGAAACAGAACTTGGAAACAGGCAGGCTTAACAATAGGAATGGCAAGGTATGCACATAGGCAACCAAAATGGCAGTATCTGCAACCAAACACCATCTATTGTTAGGATGCTGTCAGCTGGTCCTGAGAAAGGTTCCAACATTTATTTATTTTTGTAAATGTACCCCTCATTCCTATATATGTCTACTTGGAAGTGAGTTCCAGGTGAGAGCATGAATACAATTTCAGCCTATAGTAAATAAAGATGCATGCAAGCCTGAGAATCTGCTTTTCTGAAGACCAGTTTTTTCATAGATAGGCTTAAAATGCAGGCTGGCTTAAATCACATTTTGAAAAATATGGCACCCTCGCTTATGTACTGCATCTCTGACAGACAGCACAGGAATCAAAGTGCCCCACATGGAAGACAGTGGTAAAGAATTGAAACCAAAAAGGCAAAGCAGCAAGGGAATGCTGTATGAAGCCACTCTTTTTAAACTGAAGCAGATTCTAGAAATTCACCCCCTCACCCTGACTGCTTAGAATACGATGAGAATGGAAAATGAAACCCACATCAATTTCACTGTTGTTGTTTTCTAAAGACATCTGGAAGATGCCTGTGATTATTGTGCCTGGGTTGCTCCAGTAGCAAGGGAAGCCTGCTGAACATTCTGCAACCGTCAAATACTATAAATATTCAACTCCAGACATTGCTAACTTGTATCTACATGCTGTGTGAGGGTTTATTTTTATTGAGCACAGGCAACAGGAAAGTAATAATTTGGACCAACTCATATGATACAGTAGCTCAACCTCAGCTCATCTGAAGAATGGCATTCCTTGCAAGCTGCTGAAGTTTGTTCAGCCCACTTCCAAGCATTGTTATTCAGAAAGAAATCCCACTGAATTCAATAGGACTTATGCCCTAGTGTTTAGGATTGCTGTTTTATAGCACAATCCCAAACATGTCTACTCAGAATTAAGCCCCACTGAGCTGGATGGGACATACTTTCATGTAAGTGTGTATTGGATTGCAGTCTTAATTAGCTAAAGGGTGGGAGATGGGACTTTTATAGGAAATGAGAGGAAGTGGGAAGCCCATCAGCATAATACAAGGCTATGGAGAGAAGGACTACACAGCTTAAATAGGAAAAAAGTCATCATAATAAATGGGGAAGGGGGGGTGGCATCATGTTGATAGAGATTGGTGCAAAGTAGCATGTTTTCAATATAAAAGGACTAGTAAATGGGTTAGCCAGTCTAAACTGAAGCTCCTGCTGTACATTAGGGGGGCTCAACAGAGAACCAGAAAGTGCTCATACTCCCCCTTGATTTGTCCCTTGATGTATTAGCTGGAATGTGCTATAAGGAAATCTATTGGCTTTGCAGAGCTAATTACACTATAGAACATGGCACAGCCTTGTAGTGGCCCCAAGTGTCTTCTTCTCTTCTCAGATATTTCTGTTAAATTAGACCTTGGGGATTTAGGGGACAGTGGAATGATAGTGGAAATCAACGAGGAGTTATTTTTACCTGAACAAACAGGGTTTCAGCAATAGGAGATCTGGTGAGGCTCTGGAATTAGTTTAGTTTCAGGGATTTAGGATACACTTTGCAATAATGGGCTTTGTGTGCACATTAGCCTCTGTAATGTGTGTGCACTAGCCTCTCTAAGTACAGTTAAGAGGAAGGGAAAATAATTAAAGGCCATTTTTTGACTATGCCGTTTTAGATTATTAAGGATAGGGAACCTGTGTCATTCCAGATGTTGTTGAACTCTTAACTTCAATCAGCCTCAGCCAGCATGGCTATTGGTCAAGGATGATGGGAGCTGCAAACCAACATCTGGAGGGCCAGAGGTTCCCCATCCTTGCCTTAAAAATTAAAGATGTGGGCAGGAAGATAAATGGCTGCCATCCAATGCACACGTACACCTGAGTAAACATGCATAACCGTGTGCTATGAAATAAGGCTTGTTCATGCATAATCTAATCCCCAAACCACATCATATGGTTTAATTCCCTTTCAGGGATGATCATCTAATGCTGTATGAAGTACACTGGAGTAAACTGTCACTCTTGAACCTTGTGGGGCATTTTGTCTTTGCCTGCCTAGCTAGGCTTCCATAGGATGGCCTGACTACTCTGTAGGAACAGTGGTTTTAATTAACATAATAATTTCCAGTGCTTTTTTAATGAAAAAAGCTGCCAATACTCACCATGAAGTTGTTACAGTTAAATGCCACACTTTTAACATTTTGGAAAGAAAGGTGCCGGTACTGTGTATCCTTGAGTACCCCCGGGGGGGGGGAGTACTGGTCAGTTGACATTTAGAGGGTAGACTGTCTGTCTGAAGCAAAGATCCAACTCGGGATACTGGGTTCAGGGGATTATAATCCCTGTGGGGGCAGATTCAGGAGTGTGAGCACAAGCGCGGGCATCTCCTTTCTGTTTTGTAGTTAGAATTTGCATCAAGGTTGACGCATAACGTGTGCAGGCACATCATGGGCTCACGTTTCCCCAGAAGCTAAGCCCCTTCAGAGATCAGTGAATGAAGTGGTTTGGAAAAATCTGAGGCTTTAGGGCCGGGGGTGTTAAAACACGTAATCTGCACATTCCTTTGCGTGGATCTGGCGCAGTCAAACGCAGCCCCTCTCGTCGTCCTGTGAGGCGACGCAGAGAGGGCGGGAAAGGGACGCAGCGCAGTTGGCATCCCGATGACGTCAGGCGGGGCTATGGAATCGCCAGGGTAGGAAAAGGAAGCCGGGGACGTAGGAAACACATGAAAACACAGGATGGGTGGGGGCAGTTTCATGCTGACAGCAGTGGGCGTGGCGGGGGGGCCGAAGAGATGTAAACGACGTCCATTTGAGACGCCTCAACTGAACTCGCGATCCCACAGCCCCAAGCGAGCTGGGGAACGGAAGATGATCCCATACGGCCCCACAGCGCATGCGCGACCTGACCTGAGCGCGGGCGTGGAGGGTGCGGGGCGCATTTAGCAGCCGGAGGTGCACCGGAGGAGTAGAGAGGGCAAGGCCAGAGCGGCAATGTTATTCTTCCTGCTTTCTTCCCCTCCGTCGCTTTCGAACGGGTGCGTCATATCCGTTTCCCCGCAGTCCCCCCCCCTTTTATTTTCTGGCGGGCTGTAGAGGACGGAAGAGGGAGAGGGATGGTGAGCGACGACTGCGAGGCCGAGTTCCCCGAGCAGTTCCGCTCCTACTCGGAAAACGACAAGCACTGGCAGGCGCGGCGTGCCTTCATCGTGCGCAATTATCCGCCGGGAGATGGGGAGGCGCTCTCTCCGCTCCGTGTGGACCAGCTGCTCTCGCTCTCTATGGTTTGGGCCAATCACATCTTCATGGGATGCAGGTACCGCCCCCTCTCCCTCCCGCCTTCCAGAGGACTAGCGGCATGTGGCGGCAGAGTCTAACTTCCGCTCCCTTGTTTCTTTTACTTATTAAATTTATATACCCCCTTTAATCCAAAGACCGCAGGGCGGTTTACAACATAAATCACAAAACACATTATATAATAATAGTAAAAAAGGGGGACAATACGCACCCCACGTGCTTTTACAGGCACGCACACATGGTTCCCTTCCATATTTGCCCACCTGCGAGTTTTTTAACAGTTGCTGATGCTGAGAGTTGCAGCTAACGTTTCTGTTTCTGTCCGTGGAAATCCCCTTGCTTCTGTAGCCATATTGTAGGTTTTCAGTATAAAAATATTATGTGACTCAGGTTTTGAAAGGCTCCGATGCAGCAGCAGCAGCATCCTATACTTGTTTACAGTACTTAGAAGTTACAGCAAGCCTCGATCTTGCTGCGTTTAAAGGAGAGGGTAAAAATTGCAGCCGCAGTGGCAACAATATTTCCCCTTTTAAGACTGAGCAGATACTTTTCACACTTCAGTAATCTGTTCCAGGCATTGTTAGGAGAAATTTAATAAAATTTACTTCCTAACTGCTTGGCTTGGTGGGGGAATAATGGGAGGAATTCAGTGCAGTGCTAAACAGGTTGCTCAGACCAGCGCAAGCATTTCTGCTTACCTGGTGAAGCAGTGTGCCCTCTCCTGGTGGTTTTCCTGACACCCCCACCACCAGCAGCCAATTGTGGGTTGGGGTTGGAGGGAGGAAACTCAGTTGTGCTAGTGAAGGTCCCTTGCACACAGGTTTCCACTGGCAGGACTTTGTTGAATCCGTTCCTACATATATAAGTGAAGCACACAAGGGAGGTTGGTCTTGCAATGCAATTAAAATCCAAGAAGACTGAGTTGGTCTAGATAGAAGAACCCAGTTTTCCTCACTCACCCTTTCAGCCTTTTCTACCTTTAACGTATGCTGCAGTTTCAGCCGCTAAAATTACAGTGGTGCCTCGCAAGACGAAAAGAATCCGTTCCGCGATTCTTTTCTTCTAGCGGTTTTTTCTTCTTGCGAAGCAACCCCATTGGCGGCTAAGCGGATTAGCGCTCTTAGCGATTTAGCGCTATTAGCGGCTTAGCGGGCTTAGCGGCTAAGCTGTTAAAAGGCTATTAACAGCTTAGCCGCTTTGAAAAAGGGGGGAAAAAGCGGGGGGGGAATGGCGAAAACGTCTTGCGAAGCAAGCCCATAGGGAACTTCGTCTTGCGAAGCGCCTCCGCGACGGAAAACCCTTTCGTCTTGCGGGTTTTTCGTCTTGCGAGGCATTCGTCTTGCGGGGCACCACTGTACAAGGGTTAAACTTTTTAAGAATCATACACAGATTGTGAGTATTGAGAACCGAGAGGAACAGCAAAATATTGGACAAATATTCCATTTACTCTTCTTTTTATTCAGCTACAACAAAGATCTCTTGGAGAAAGTAACTGAAATGGCTGAGGGAATTGAAGTTGAAGATGCACCACATTTCACAACCCGTGATGAGATAATGAAAAAGGTGAATATTCATGATTTGGGAACTTTTGGGGTGGGGAACCTGAAATGCTGAAGGGACCTACTTTTGAAAATACTGAAACTGTTTAGGATCAGAATAGGATATCTTAATACACATAATTAATTCAGTTGGAAAGAAAATGTTGTGATCCGTTTTTGAGTATTTTATTATAGCTCCCCAAAAGTAACCTAGTTCTCTCTTGATCTTAGTGTTCTAGTACTTTGGAAAAACTGCTTTCATGCAGCACATTACATTGCAAAGCCGCCATTGGATAGAACCCTTTGACTTTATTTCATTAAGAGCTATTAACTTATGTAACCTGGTGCCATTATAAATTAAACATTTTCTGTCTTTATGGTTGCAGGGAAAAGTGTGAATACATGCATGCAGCTTTAGGGAAAGCTGAAAAAAACTAGAGGTAGGTTAAAGACTACCAACATCCCTAGTTTCCCTTTGCCTAATAGTTCTTTGACTTCCTTTACCCAAATCCTAGTTGTCCTTATTTTCCAAAGCTCTATTCCACTAGATCAAATTTTAACTATTCACAAAATGTGCAAATTTGAGCAAATGTTGCACCTAATTGCATTTTGATAATTGCATGGCACTACTGCTTACTAAAATACTATGGAAAATTGTCCCTGTAGACAATACATAGTATTGTGCTAAGCATATGGTAGAGGAGGTGAAAGCCAGTTTGATCTGTTGTGACTTAAGTGTCAGGAAAAGAATCAAAACTATGTAATGTGACAGGTATGTGCTGATCAGACTGTCTGCTTGGTTGTATTAAAAAAGTCATTAAAATCTGTTTTAGTAACGCTAACATATGATAATGCAGTGTCCCAGGGCTCACTTACAATCATTTTAATATATAGTAGCCATAGGGGAAAGCCAGTGCT
Organism: Podarcis raffonei; assembly: GCF_027172205.1. Lineage (NCBI taxonomy): Eukaryota > Metazoa > Chordata > Lepidosauria > Squamata > Lacertidae > Podarcis > Podarcis raffonei. The sequence continues at coordinate 58,786,997 of NC_070603.1, read as the reverse complement.
GACTTCAGCAACTCAGGTCATGGCAAGATTTATTATTTATACTATGCATAGGTGTGTGCACATGCCACTTAATACCCACAGCTGGCCTCACACAACTGTAATACAGTAGTAACTAGTGTTGATGTTGATGGCCTATGCAGGTTGGAGCTGATGTGTGTTGAAGTACCACAGCATCTGGTAGGTAGGCCAGCTGCCAAGGGCTGAAATGGTTGTATGAATTAGTCTGGACTTACTTACTTGTTAATGACTTATTTTAGAATCGCTTACAAGTCAGTAAACTGGGAGTACGGCTTTCGTTCATCCTGCAGGAGATACATAATAAATTACAAACTTTGAGGACGATCATGCCCTGCTGCAGGATTTCTTATTGCTGAGGTGCCTTATTTAATGCATGACTAAACTACACATTTTAAATAATAATTTCATTATTTCAGATAGATGCAATTGTGATTGGCTTAACTGCCCTCTACTGCACGCTTTTCTTTTTCTTTTAGAATCAACACTAGTGTCCAAGAGAAGAAATGTCAAGCTTTCATTATGCCACACCATCGGCTTAACATGGAAGACTGCAATCCTGACACTGCAAGAAGGATCACTTCCAAGATGCATTTTAAATAAGTCTATATTTACACTGGATACTGATTTTAATGGGGTGTTTTTTTTAATTAAAAAAATGTATATCTTGATTCAGATTTTAAAAGGTACTAAAGACTCTTATTCTTCCCCTTTTGATCACCTGGCACAGAAAAGCCCTTCCAGAAATTGGTATGGGGGCCTGGTTCAAAGGTCTTCCCCCAGGGTCAAGAGTCTTAACATGTAACATGTTTAGCAGATTGTCTTCTCTGTGTACTGGTTTGCTAAAGATGAGAAGGACCAGCTGCTCAGAGCAGAGAAGCAAATATTGTATCTAGAGCAGCCAAAGTGCAAATATGCCTGTCTGTCTCTGCTTTGTGGTGGCAGGGAGAGTAGGCACTAGGATACAAGTGGTGCCTGCTCCATGCCCAGGTTCTTGACAAGATCAATATGCCTGCTCACTTAGTGGAGACCCGCAGTTATGTGGTGGAGAGATGGCTAGATGGGGAAGTAGGTGTCACCAGAGGCTTAATTTGGCAGATGGCATCAGCAGTAGAAAGAAGGTGGTGAAGGATGGTGTCTTTTTGGTTATCTTGCCAAGGTGGCACAGGAGGATGGTCATAGGATCGTGAGAATACTGAGCACGAAACAGTGGCTTACTGTGTCCTAGGTGCTTTAGGCATTTTAAAGGATGTCATCAAGGGACTTGGCAATGTTTCTGTGACCCTTGGGGGGATAGAGCGTAGAGCAGAGCTTTCCATACTTTTCATGTTGGTACACACTTTTTAGACATGCATCATTTCGCGTCACAGCAATTCAGCTTTACTAGCAAACCAGAGGTCAAACTAACTCCTTTCCAGCCCTGCGAGGAATGTGGGGAGCATTCGTGTGACACACCTACACGCTGCAGCCAACACACAAATCTGTCGTGGCATACAGTTTGGAAAGCTCTGATGTAGAGCATTGTGAACTGCTTTCTGGCTTACCTCATTAAGCAGGGCCTTTGACTTGCTGGGTACACAAGGTGCATATCTGACTAGATGTAGCTATAATGCTTAAGGGTTCTGTGATCAGGATGAGAAGGAGCAGGCTGCAATCACTCTAAAATCAAGGAACTACTTACTTGTCATAAAAAAAATGCACACACAACCAGGAAACAAAAATTACAATAATTCATGAACAATTAAAACACCCAACAGCAAACACCTGCTGGTTATTTCGCGACAGTGAATCTCTTGAGTAAATGAATTGTATTGTCAGTTAACTGCCTTTATTTAAGTGACAGTTTCTGTCTTTGGCCTTTCAGAGTTCACTTTTCTGTGTGCTCCCTCTACTCTTCCTTCTTCTGTATCCTTCATTAGATCCCTTTTTCCATCTTCTTTATAACTTTGCTGCTTCCCCTTGTGTCTTCTCTCTGGCCTCTTACTTTGCCCTGCCCCAACTGTACTTCCTTCACTGAGACTCACTTCCACCACCACCATTCCATGCCCCTCCCAGACATATTGCTTGTGTTCTAAAGTCCTTAGGAGCTGGTCTTACATACTTTGCCCTGCTCTACTGATACCTGTCCTCATGTATCCTGCATGACAGTGTTTGTCCCTTTAAGCTAGTCATAGCCACACTTATCCCCTGTCATGAACAAGAGGTTCCACCACTCTCATGAACTCCGGAGCGAATGTCTCTTTGGGGCTTCTTGGAGTGCCTAAGACTCTTGTCTCAAAGTCAAAATCAGCGGAGCTAACCCCTTGTCCCCCATTTGTAGGCATCCCAAACCATTGCTTTATGGGAATTTCACTTAAGGTCACCTTGACAGCATTACGATTCTCATAATCCAGTGTGGTGTAGTGGTTAAGAGCAGTGGACTCGTAATCTGGTGAACCAGGTTCGCGTCCCCGCTCCTCCACATGCAGCTGCTGGGTGACCTTGGGCTAGTCACACTTTTCTGAAGTCTCTCAGCCTCACTCACCTCACAGAGTGTTTGTTGTGGGGGAGGAAGGGAAAGGAGAATGTTAGCCGCTTTGAGACTCCTTCGGGTAGTGATAAAGCGGGATATCAAATCCAAACTCTTCTTCTTCTTCATAAGAACATAATAATACCCCTGCTGAATCAGTGGCCCACCTAGGTCAGCATTCTGTTCTCACAGAGGCCACTCAGATGCCCATGGGAAGTCGGGAAGCAGGACCTGAGTGCAAGCACACTCTCCTGTGGCTTCCAGAACCTGGTATTCAGAAGCATACTGCCTCCAACTGGGGAGGTACAAGACAGCAATCGGGGTCAGTCGCCATTGATGAACTTTTCTTCCGTAAATTTCTGATCCTCTTTTTTAAAAGTCATAAAGCTGTTGGCCATCACTGCCACTCATGGGAGTGAATTCTTTAGTTCATGCGTTGTGTAAAGAAGTAGCTTTATTTGTCCTGAATCTTTTGATACTCAGCTTCATTGGATCTCCATGAGTTCTAGTTTTATGTGAGGGGGAAAAGCTTTTATCCTCAATTTTCTCCATGTTATGCAACTGTTATGTTGCCATTTACTTGCCTCATCTCTAAACTAAAAAGCCCCAAATGCTGTGATCCTTTACTCATATGGGAGTTTATCCATTCCCTCAGTCATTTTGGTTCCCGTTTTCTAAACCTTTGCCAATTCTATTATACCCTTTTTGAGGTGAAGCAACCCAAACTGAGGCAGCCACTTGCAGTACCACACCTTTTTGCTTCTTCTCAGTACATTGCACCTGCTTGCTGGGGACTTTATTTACCTTTGTTCTAGCATCCAGCTGTTCTTCCAGTTGTACTGTCCTTGCTTCCAGAACAGTGATGGAAGACTTGTTTTTAAACTTTGGCGTATTTTCCATTTCCTGCAGCTTGGCCTTAAACTCCTTGTTCTAATGCTGAAGCTGCCGGTGAGCATTTTCATTCTCCATGGGCTTTACTATCCTCTATGTCTAGGTCTGCTTTTATCTGGTCAATCTGAAGATCTGCTTCCTTTAGATACAGCTCAGTATTGAATTGTTCTTCCTCCGGTCCTTCTTCAAGCAGAGCTATCCAAGCCTTCAGGCACTGCAATCTCATCCCTCTCTTGCTGTGCCTGACATTTAGCATGTTCAACAGCTGCAAGTTCCTCCTTCAAACCGAATAATCTCTGCTTCCATGAAAAGGAGTGTGCCAAATGTCAGACGCAGCAAGAGAGGGATGTCTTCTCATCCTCAATGGCCTGTGTTAACATTTCATATAAGTATCATTCAGCTGTGCATTTAATCTTTCATTTGGGCCTGCAATTTGCAGTGTTGTTTGATGGCTGCCTTATGATTCTTGCTAGCAAAGTCCCTTTGGGCCTTCAGATCCATTATTACATCTGTTTCCAGCCTCCTGGCAGCCACAGCCATGGAGTGCTGCTCCCTTTCCTCTTCCCACTCCACTTCCATGTCTTGCACCTGTCTCATCAGCTGCTCCAGAGCTCTGTTCGACTTTTCCAACTAATGAACACTCTTGCCAGCATCATTTTTCTCCACTGGCAATGTGCCCTGCTTTACCACATCTTTGGCAGATAGGCCTGCCATCTTCATCAAGTTTATCCTGTAACCAACAGTCCCTTCTGCTGCGTCATGGCTCTGTTCTTCAGCCTTGTAAACGCTGTGCGTCAGACCCGCTTTCAACTTTTGCATCTCCTTCTGTATCTTTTCCAGCATCCTCTTCCTGCTTTCAGTTGCTTCAGCTCCTTCCATCTTGCCTCTTCCTCCTCTCCATCTGTGCACAATCAGCATTGCTGGACTTTTGCTGCAATGCACTGATACAGTCAAAAGCCCTGGCAAGATTCTCTACAAAAGCCTTGTTTTGTTTTCTGTAAAGCTGAGAAATCATTCTCCTAAAAATCCCAGAAGGATGTTTCCACATTTACCAAAAGAGCCATTTTAGTAATGCTATGCGGAACACAAACCCCTTCCAGAAATCTCTCGACCATTTGTTGTGCCTTGGGTCCTCACTTGCTTCCAGCTATTGAATTGCTCCTAAAGCCCCCAAAAGCCCTGGGGCCTATTCCCTCAAATGTTCAGTGGAACCCTGAATTGTTAAATAGAACCTTTCAAACACACACACCAGACACATAAAGATGCGTTCTGCCATCTCCTTTTGATTCGATGGCCAAACTAACACCACCCTGCTTCAGTTGGCAACTCATGAAACCAAAGCATGCATTGCAGAATAGCTTTAAATTCCCCAGACACTGTCTTGTTCCCTTGCATATTTTACCATTAAAAACCTAGGGTACCCTAAAGAAACAAAGGAAAGTTAATGGAGTTTGTTCCCTGTACCCTTTCTGCCTTGTCACCAGTGTTCTCACCAACAAGGCTCATGATGCCTCTGAGATGATTGTGCTCTTCTTCACCTTCAGTTTTCTCAAAAGGGAAAAAAAGAAGGAAGTTTTGGGACGAAAGAGTTCAAAGTAAAGCAAACTGATAACTGGAAGACCACAGACAAGAACTGTCACCTGAATAGCATTAGTTAAATAATATTATTGATTCATTTATTCAATAAATTTGCTGTTATCAAGTAAGTGGGACAATGGGGTGTTTTAAATTCCCGTTAATTGTAGGTTGTCTGTGTTGAGTTTTTATTTTATTTTGAGAGAAAGAAATGTGTGCATGTTCTGTAACTTCAGAGTGATTGCAGCCTGGTCCTGATCACAGAAATGCAAGGCATTAAATTTGGCGTCAAAAACAGGATTGAGGAGTCTAAAAAAAAAGAGCACAATCATCTCAGAGGCATCATGAGCCTTGCCTGGTGAGAACACTGGTGACAACAGCCCTGTGAGGAAGGATAGGCTGCGAGACTGTGACTGACCCAAGGTCGCTCAGTGAGCTTGATGGCTGAGTGAGGATTTGAACCCAGATTTCCCAGGTCCTAGTCCAGCACTAACCACTACACTGGCACCTGAGGAGTTAGTATCCTGTCCACCAACCAAGCAGGTCTTCTTCAGGACCAGGAGCAGTTTTCCACACGTCTTCAAAGTTGGCACTCTCTTTTATAGTATTTTGTGAGCAATGTTTGGCTATTTTGCATAACAGGAAATGGTCGATATGAGATGATATGAGGCCAGTGTTGTGTTTTAGGGTCAGATTCTCTCTTGCTAACCCTGTACATAATTCAGAGCTGCACATTTGGCTATCATTTTCCAGGAGCCAAATAAACAGACCATTTCCCACTAATGTTCTATACAAAGTAGTATAAAATATTTACTGAATACTTTTTCACAAAGCTAAAAGATGAAAGAAGAGAAATGCTAGTCAACTTTTTCATTAAAGCATTTTTCATGTCAAAATTTAACTCAAGAAAAAGAGAGGGGAATTTAATACCAGTGTCATGCCATCAGTTTTTAAAGTGTGTATCCAAAAATTTACAAAGCATCCCCATCTGTCTGTAAAAAGTTGCCATACATTTTCTTTACTTGCTTTCATCACTTTTGAGATGGAGACTCTATATTAGAGACAGTGAAGCATAGATCAAAAGAATCACACAAACATCCTAAGAATACACACATTGTAGTGGGGAATGGAGCCAGGTTCTTTTTGTAGTTTGTCCTCATGTAACAAAATTCTTTTTGCCAGCTGATCCCCACAAGAATACAGGTTCACAGGCCTTTAAGCTGTTGTGTAAAGTGTTCTTTTTAAAACAAGCTTGTAGAAATATTTTGTGAGCAGCTGTCTCTATACTGAACTGAATTTTGTGTGTGTTTTATAATAAAATTGTAGCATTTTTTAACTGTGGTGTTGGCAACTGTGTTTTAATATGATAGCTGTCTTCAAACCTAAAAGGTTTGTTCTTGTGTTGCTGCCCTCCAGACCTTTCATGGAGGGGGCACCCAAATAAGGACTCAGATGATGATCACAGAGTCTGGGGTGTAGAGGTGGTCCTGAACCATTTAAGGCTTTATAGCGCTTTGAAATGGCCCTGTAAACTACGTGGCAGCCAGTGCAGCTGATCCAAGATTGGCATTGTATGCTCAAACCATCTTCCCCTGGTCAGCAACCTGGCTGCTGAATTCTGCACCATTGCTTTTTATATCGGTCCTGGAGGTTCTGCTGAATATGATTAGAAGGGACCGGTTGGTTAAAGGTATACAGGTCGGAGCCAAACAGTACAAACTGAGAGCATTTGCAGATGACTTAGTATTGACGTTACAGGAGCCAGAATCTAGTACTAAAAGGGTTTTAGAACTAATTCAAGAATTTGGTCAAGTGGCAGGATTTAAACTGAACAAGTTAAAAACTAAGGTTTTAGAGAAAAATTTAACACCGATTGAAAGAGAGAGGTTTCAGAATGAGACAGGCTTGACTGTGGTTAAGAAAGTGAAATACCTGGGGATTAATATTACAGCCAAAAATGGGAACTTATTTAAAGATAATTATGAAAAATGTTGGACGGAAGTGAAAAAAGACTTAGAAATTTGGTCAAACTTGAAGCTTTCACTGTTGGGTCGTATTGCTGTGATAAAAATGAATGTATTGCCTAGAATGCTGTTTTTGTTTCAAACATTGCAAATTGTGGACAAGATGGACTGTTTCAAGAAGCGGCAGAGAGATATTTCTAGATTTGTCTGGCAGGGCAAGAAGCCCAGAATAAAATTTAAGATATTAACTGATGCAAAGGAAAGGGGTGGATTTGCCCTGCCAGACTTTAAACTTTACTATGAGTCAGCAGCCTTTTGCTGGTTGAAAGAATGGCTGCTTCTGGAAAACACAGACATTTTGGACTTAGAAGGTTTTAACAATGTATTTGGATGGCATGCATATCTGTGGTATGACAAGGTCAAAGCGCATAAAGTATTTAAAAACCATATTGTCAGGAAAGCATTGTTTAACGTTTGGATAAGATATAAGGACTTATTGGAAAACAAAACGCCAAGGTGGCTGTCACCAATGGAAGCAAAAGCCCAGAAAAAGCTCAATATGGAGGCCAAATGGCCGAAATATTGGGAAATTTTGGAACAAGAGGGAGATAGACTGAAACTGCAGAGCTTTGAGAAACTAAAAAACAAAGTGCGAGATTGGCTTCATTATTATCAGATAATGGAGGCATATAATTTGGACAAGAAAATTGGCTTCCAGGTGGAAAAATCAAAATTAGAAACAGAACTGTTAGAACCCAAAACTAAGATTTTGTCAAAGATGTATAACTTGCTGTTGAAATGGAATACTCAGGATGAAACGGTGAAATCTGCTATGATTAAATGGGCACAAGATGTTGGACATAACATTATGTTTGCTGACTGGGAACAGTTATGGACCACAGGTATGAAGTTTACGGCATGCAATGCCTTAAGAGAGAATATTATGAAAATGATATACAGGTGGTACATGACCCCAGTCAAGCTTGCAAAAATCTATCATTTGCCCGATAATAAATGTTGGAAATGTAAAGAAACTGAAGGTACATTCTTTCACCTTTGGTGGATGTGCCCAAGGATTAAGGCTTTCTGGGAAATGATCTATAATGAAATGAAAAAGGTATTTAAATATACCTTCCTGAAGAAACCAGAGGCCTTTCTTCTGGGCATTGTCGGCCAATTGGTGCCAAAGAAGGACAGAACTTTTTTTATGTATGCTACAATAGCAGCAAGAATACTCATTGCAAAGTATTGGAAGACACAAGATCTACCCACTTTGGAAGAATGGCAGACGAAGGTGATGGACTATATGGAATTGGCAGAAATGACTGGCAGAATCCGAGACCAGGGAGAAGAGTCGGTGGAAGAAGATTGGAAAAAATTCAAAGACTATCTACAGAAATATTGTAAAATTAATTAATGTTAGAATGATGTTGGATAGAAATTAAGTGGTTTCCAGCTGTAATGCTTTAAGAGAATATGAAAAAAGGGTTATAAATAGGTAAAAATCTAATGGTAAGGATTTGCTGAACCAACAATTTGAAGTGGAATACAAAAAAGGGAGGTATGAGGAGGTCCGGGAAACAAGCTAAAGGAAAATAAGCAATGGAAAATCTGTGTTTTTAACTATTTTTATTTTGTATTTTTGTTATTTTTTTCATTTTTATTGTAATACTTTAAAAAATCTTAATAAATATAAAAAAAATGAATTCTGCACCAGCTGAAGTTTCGGAACCGTCTTCAGATGCAGCCCCACGTATAACGCATTGTAGTAATCTAACCTAGAGGTTACCAGAGCATAGAGGATAGAAATTAAGCTATCCCTGTCCAGACAGGGATGGAACGTACTCCCCGCCACTGAGGCCACCTGAGCCTCAAGTGACAGTAATGGACCCAGAAGTACCCTCAAGCTGTGTACCTGCTTCTTCAGAGGGAGTGTAACCCCATCAAGAGCAGGCAACCTCCGATCCATCTGGTCTAGGAAACCACCCACTAGCAGTGCCTTAGTCTTATCTGGATTGAGCTTCTGTTTATTGGCTCTTATCCAGTCCATTACCAAGGCAAGACAACAGTCCAATACATACACGGCCATACCTGCAAATGTAAAAGAAAAGTAGAGCTGTGTGTCATTAGCATATTGCTGACAACTTACTCCAAAACTCTGGATGAACCCAGTCAGCAGTTTCATGTAGATGTTAAACAGCATGGGGGATAAAATCAAACCCTGAAGAACCCCACATGGAAGGGTCCAGAGCATGGGTAGGCAAACTAAGGCCTGGGGGCCTGATCCGTCCCAATCGACTTCTAAATCCGGCCTGCGGACGGTCCGGGAATCAGCGTGTTTTTACATGAGTAGAATGTGTGCTTTTATTTAAAATGCATCTCTGGGTTATTTGTGGGGCACAGGAATTAGTTCATTACCCCCCAAAAAATATAGTCTGGCCCCCCACAAGGCCCGAGGGACAGTGGACTGGCCCTCTGGTGAAAAAGTTTGCTGACCCCTGGTCCAGACGGCCAAAAAGCACTCCCCAAGTATCACCCTTTGGAAATGACCATCCAAGTAGGACCAGAACCACCACAAAGCGGTGCAACCTACCCCAGCTTGGATAGCCACTCCGAAGGATACAATGGTTGATTGTATTGAAACTTGCTGAGAGGTTGAGGAGAATGAACACTTTCCCCATCTCTCTCCTGACAGGGTGACTAAAGCAGTTTCTGTGCCAAAACCAGGCCTAAACCTCGATTGAAATGGATCTAGAAAATCAGTTTCTTCCAAGAGCACCTGGATCTGGATTTAACCATTGTGACTAATGCCCATTGATAAATCTGTTTTTAATGAATTTGTCTTACAGCTACATCTTGTGGCAGTGAATTCAATGAATTATTTCTGCTTTGTGTCACAATGCAAGTTCTGCCCCTGCCCTTTTCTGGCCTATATCAATGGCCAACCCAGATAGTTTTGATCAGACTCCTACCTATAGTAGACCACAAGCTTAACACAAGTCAACAGTGTGGTGCAGCAGCAGAAAAAGCTAATGCTATTCTAGGCTCCATCAACAGAAGTATAGTGTCCAGGTCAAGGGAAGTAATAGTCCTGTTCTATTCTACCTTGGTCAGACCACACCTGGCATACTGTGGTGTAGAGTTCTGGGGGCTGTAATTTAAAAAGGATATTGACAAGTTGGAAAGTGTGCAGAGGAGGGCGACCGAGATGATCAACAGTCTGGAAACCAAGCCTTATGAGGAACAGTTGAGGGAGTTGGGGATGTTTAGCCTGGAAAAGAGGAGAGAGAGAGGAGATAGAATAGCCATCTTCAAATATCTAAAAGGCTGTTACATGGAAGATGGAGCCAACTTGTTTTCTCCAGCTCTGGAGGGTAGGGCCCAAACCAATGGCTTCAAGTTGCATGAAAGGAAATTTTTCCTAACACTGTGAGAACTTTCTGGTGGTAAGAGCTATTTGACCATGGAACGGACGTCCTTGGAAGGTGGTGGACTCTCCTTTGGACATTTTAAAGCTGAGTTTGGATAGCTATCTGTCATGGCTGCTTTAGCTGAAATTTCTACATTGCAGAGGGTTGGACTAGATTCCCCTCATAGTCTCTACCAACTCTACAATTCTATGATTCTGTGAAGCTCACTGCATTTTGTAGGAAATAAAATGGCAGCACTGGCAGGTCTAGCTGCTCAGGCTCAGTCAGCACTTCTATAACTGCTGCTGTCGGGGTATTTGTGGCTCACTGCCAGACAGCCTAGGCCCGCATGGCTGGTCTCTATACATACCACATTGCAGGAAAATAAAAATGTTAGTGCTACTGCCATACCAAAATAAAAGAAAGGTGGGAGCACAAGGCAGGTTCTGTGTCAGTGACTCACACCTATTTTACCATGGTAAATGATATGCTCACTGGAAGTACAGATTGTGAAGCTGGGGCTCCAATACTTTGGCCACCTCATGAGAAGAGAAGACTCCCTTGAAAAGATCCTGATGTTGGGAAAGATGGAGGGCACAAGGAGAAGGGGACGACAGAGGACGAGATGGTTGGATAGTGTTCTCAAAGCTACCAGCATGAGTTTGACTAAACTGCAGGAGGCAGTGGAAGACAGAAGTGCCTGGCGTGCTCTGGTCCATGGGGTCACGAAGAGTCGGACACGACTAAACAACTAAACAACAACAAAGCAATGAGCCTGCTATCTGGTTCCAGTTCTTAGGGTTCTTCATATATTACATCTCCGTTGTTGTTGTTGTTGTAGCAGCTTGTTAATGGTCAGGCAAAAACTCATATTTGTGTGACTTGGTCATTGAGAGGGAAGAGCACACTAACTGGCCACCGACTGTTTCTACATATTGGGACTGAGAAAGGAAAACATTTTTTTTATATAAAGAAGATTGGCTACATAAAAATGCAAAAGCTTAGTTTCTATGTTCCACACACACAAACCTCAGCTTGAGATGTGGACATTAACACTTGGACGGTCTGTAACAGTGCCATAACTGTTCTTTCGGTTTGAAGAACTTCCAAGAGGTTGATGATATGTGACAGTCAGGGGGCAGAGGGAAGGGGGACAGTGAGGAGCACTTCGCTTTCCTACCTCACCTCACCTTTCTCTGTTCTGAAAATGCCTTCCATGTGAGTGGCTTTCCCTCACAGCATTCCAAATGAAACCACATGTGATCATTTAGAGTGGATAAACAAAGCAGGGAAAGGGTTAATTGCCCTCTGCTCCCCATCACCTCATCTGAAGTGGCTATTCATGTGGGGGAAAGACTGTCAGGTCAGTTTGACATGCTTGCTGGCAAAGTGCTTCCAAATGTACCTATGTCACTACTACCAGAGGCCTGCTGTCATATTAGGCTAGGAGATTCCTTTCCCCTGCTGCTACCAGTAGCACAGCTCCCCTGTGTGGAGTTGTCACATGGAGAGTACACTCTGCCACATTTCAGAACATAGGAAACTGCTACCTGGGTCAGGTTTAAGGAGCCTTTGGCCCTCCTGGTGTTGCTATAACTCCCATGCTTGCTGGGATTCAGCAACACATGGAGAGGAACAAAGGTTCTCCACACCTGATCTATCAGGTATTGCCTGTCTTCCCTGGAAACAGACTCTATTACATGTTCTCACAGGTTTGATCCAGGGTTGGTGGGGGGAAATATTCTCTACCACCCCCACCTGACTCTGGAAAGATATTCTCAATTTTGTCTGCCCCACTTGCAGTTCATGCCAAGCACAATTCATCTCCTGTGCATATTCCCTTTGGTTGTACAGTTCTAACCTACCAATAACTTTTATGGGTAAAAGTTATGACAGGAATTTGAACTATGGAAAGAAGCAGCAGAAAATTACTGCTTTATTACTGTGAGTCTCCCTAGAAAGCGTATGACCTCTGACGTAGGGACATGGACTGTGGTTGGCAAGAAGAAAATTTCTGTGTTTATTTTCTTTAAAAAATATATTTAAAAAATCCCCAAACCCAAACCGATTCTCACATTTTATCATTTTCTTATCCCAGCAACCATTACTGATAGCCAAAAATACCCACCCTAATACCACTAGTTAATTGTGAAGCCCTTTTCCTACTGTTGGGTTGTAAACTTCCACTATCTTAATCTGCTTTTACACCTATTATTGTGAGAGAATATTAAAGTCCTTCTTTAATGTAATGCAAGTGATTGTTTGTATTACCGCCACATCTTTCCTGGCCTTCTATAAAAAGGTTAGCCACTGAGAATTTGATAACATTTCCCAATCCTTTTTAGAGTTTCCATTCCTACAATTCACCAAGCAAGCATATTCTTTAGCCAAGGTAGTGTTTATCTTTCATTTAGCAAAGGCAGGACTTAAATGACCTAGTATGCCTGTTAATGAGAAGGTTGTTATAGTAACATGTATTCTGATATCAGTACATGGGTACTATTTATATAGAAGTAACATAATCTTAACCAAAACAAAGATCACACATGCATAGCAGTTAAGGAAAACTGAATTAGATGCTTGTGAAATAGCTGCAATGATAGAGCACAAAAGAGAAGTCTTGTACTTTCTACTTTGGTTATTAAAGAATTGTACTTCTAGCCGGTGATTTTGTACAAATCGTTTCCCACCATGTTCAACAGAGTACATATGAAGGTAAATTCAGAACATTTCCTAGTATTTGATATTACTATTAATGTTGTGTCTTTCATAAATCTGAGTTTTCAAAGTCATAGTAGGAAATTTTTTTAACAACTTGTTTCAGAATTGTAACTATACAATTGAATTTTGCAACTGAAATGATCTAGGATTCCAGTTCCTTTCTACCATAAAGTACTAAATGCACCTGAACTCTCAGGATTCTTTAGAAGTATTAAATAAATAAAACCATATAATACTTTTCCTTAGTTTTGAATTTCTCACCATGTGACACTGGAAATATTAATTTATTTATTTTTATAAAAATACCTTAACTCAGCAAAATTTTGCTATCACCAGTATTCTGACAGTACCCAAAACTTGTCCCTTTTACGTTTAAATCCATGGAAACTGTTCAAGTTCTGAATTAAAGCCTGTTTCAGTAACAGACTTAATGAGGGCAAACTGAAGCTTAAACCACACAGGACAGAATGCTCCTGGCTGGTTGTAAGATAGCTGGGTTTTCAATCAGCCTTGGATAGGGCTGCACTCCCTCTGGACTTATAGTTCAGGTGTACCTTTGCATCAACCCCGAGCCTGGATGGGTTTTGACAGCATCCAGCAGCACTTTTGCACAGCTAAGGTTAGTGCAAAAACTGTGCCTGTTCCTTGCAGTATCAGGCCATCGTTAGCACGTAACTTACTTAAATCTCATTTGGACAACTGTGACACTCCACACGAGACGGTCTCTGAAGAGTATTCAGAAGCTCAAGTTGGTTTTGCGTGCTGCACCCAGTGAGGGGGGCCAGCTGTCAGGGGCATGCAGTTCCCATGCTTTCGCAACTTCATAGGCTAGCAAGTCTGTTTCTAGGTAAAACCCAAAGTGCGAGTTGTGTGGCCTGTGAAGTCCTAAACGACTTGGGACCGTGTCATCTGAAAGTCTGCATTTTCCACCATATGAAGCGCATTTGATGGGAACTAAAAAAAAGAGAGGACCTTTTCACCTGCTGCTTGCAGGCTCTTGAATGCCTTGCCAAGGAAAAGGAAGGGGCTAACCAGGCTTGACGACCTACCACCAGCCGGCAATACATTTTCATTTATACAGGCCTTAAACTCAACATCTGGCTTTTTAGTTATGTTGATATTCATTTTAACTGGTTTTCAAGAGGTTGGAAACTGTTTCTCCTGCCTTGATTTTATTTTGTTGCTGTTCTATTGTACTGATGCTATTGTTAGGCATCTTAAGACCGGTTTACTGGAAAGGTGGGATAATAATGTAATAAGCAAAGGGGAAGCATCTATGCAAAGGATTTCTTGTACTTGCTCATACCCATCATGCAGGAAGAAGTCCCATTGATAAAAAGTGACCTGGTCGTTAGAGCCATCCTGTTTTCCTTCATCTCCATTTGAAACAGGTTTAGATTCTGGTTTTGATTCTGTTAAACTGGAAACCTTGCTGTATTGATGTAGTTCCAGATTTTGCCTACAATAAGCAAGTTAACCAAAGGCTGCATCTCATTGTGTCCCTCTACTCACAGAAGGCAGGAAAGCCATTTTTACTGCTTCTCCTTTCTCTCCCCCTCCCAAATCTACTATGGAACTGCATGAAAGGTAACCTGGGAAGATTTGGCTTTCCATTCACAGAACTTCCTCTCTCCTCTGAGCAAAGAGCTTTCTTTAAGCAGAGGTAAAATGAGATACAAGGCAGAATTACCGCCTGCATGTGATTAAAACTCAGTTGTTCGGGCATATACATAGCTATGGCAATGGTCTGCATTAGTGAATGGCAGCACTCTCTGCACCTTGTCCACTGGCTCTGCTGTGAATGGTTTTGGCCAGTTAAGAGTCGCTAATGTAATGACTAGTGTTAAGTTTGGATATGGGGCACTTATTTGTGAGTTGCATGTCTTGAGTAGCATGTCCATCTTTTTTGCCACTTTATCCTATCTTGCATGACTGGCAAAAGGCAGCTTATGTACCAAGCTCCCCAAAGAGAGAGCACCATATAAGAAAATGTAAATAATGTCAAAAACTGTGTTGGAAAAAAAAGGAGCTCCAAGTACTTCTCTACCACACCAAAGTGCTGAGAACTGTAAGGTTCTTCCAACACTGGTTGGGGGGGGGGAATATTACCTAGGCAGAATTTTAGTCTGCACACGTGAAAGGGCATCTTACATCTTAACAATGTATTTTTGTAGTTAGATCTGCATGCAAGCGATCTGTGAGCCCATGGAAAACTTGAAAGAAGTGACAGAAAAATGTCTTGCACTGAGGTTATGTATTTCAGCTTTACATGAAATATTTTATATATAAAACTCTGTTAAGTGATTTTTGTCCAATTTATAAATCTAAAGAATTCAAAAATAAGGCATTCAATATTTTGAAAAAAGTACAGATTTACAAAATATGTATATTCTGTCATGAAAACTTCACACCAACATTATACACTTTGAAAAAAATACAAACAGGATATATTACAAATTTATGTAGCAATAACTTAGGTCATAACATGCAATAGAAAGTACATTAATCAAGGTACACAAGCTTTTAGAGTTTTGAAACTGAAGGGCTTATTTTTGCAAACACATCTGTATGCAAGTCAAACGTGGCACTTGAGAAGTTCTGATAGCATTTCCTATCGCGAGTTAAATTGTACATGATGATTATGAGGATGTCGGTTAATGAAGTAGTTATCTCTTATGAATCATTCCAACTTTGTTCAACAATAGCAGAAACTCTTTTTTCATATTCACGCTTGTTTTCCTGATAAAGTTGTGCAGCCTGACTGTTGGCAGGACTATTTGGATTGGGTTCGTCAAGCAGCGACTGGAAAGAGAAAAAGAAGCTAAAATTGGGGGTGGAATATAAAGCAGCAGCCATCAAAATGAAGAGATCTAACCAGAGTAGAATGCCATGTTTGAGGGTTACAACAAGCCCAGGCCCTGTTCTTGCAACATTTACATTTAATATTACATCTAAACTGATACAGTAAAAGAAAAATAACTGAATCCTTTTGACAAGCACTTCAGACAAAATGACTTACTAAGTAGCCGTACAGTTACTAGAAATAGTTCAAAATATTCACTGTAATAAATTGCTCAAGATAGAAAGGACTCAATCTTCATCAGCAATTTTCCCCATCAGCTTCTCAGATGAGTAGACTACTATGAAGAGCAGTATGTTATTTACTAAGATTACCTGAATTGAGGTTAAAATAGATGAGACATCATACGTAGGACTCCAGCGATTCTGAAGGATATCTAAACATATGCTACCATCTGCATATACTAAAATGAAAAGAAGGTTTTAAAATTATACCACTGTTATTTCAAGTTTATGCCAGTTTAATGCTACATGTGAATGGGTGATGCATTTCTCCAAAAGTTCAGCATTTTAATTCATATTGAAATCTTCATAAACATGCATAGATCATGCTGCAGAAAATATATAGGAGAAGAGCATATTGCACACTAACTTTTCACCAGTGAGGCAACCTGCAGTTAATCTTGTGTGGGCACAGGTTAGAAGTACTGGTCACTAGGCATTTTGGGAGGTAGCATCCATTTATTTATTGTTCACTTTTGGGCAGGAAGAAAATCAAAGTGAAATTCTCGTTCCCAAGACGGGTTTCTCTGCAGTTCAATGTGCTGATGGAGACTCATGACTCATAACAATCCCGATGCAAAATCTGAAGATAATTATATGAAAGGTGTTCGGTTTCCTTTGATTTGTAGCAATAGAAGAGGAACCCTCTCACTTTATCTCTAACCAATCTTCCTAACAAAGTTAAAATATATGGGTCACAAATCAGAGTTCCTCTATGCGTATGTCAGTTACACACACTGAGCAGGGACATAAAAGTTCCTCTCCAAAAGGAGGATCAATCTCCTTCACATTATGGCTTGTAGGCTCGCTGTCTCTCTTTAAAACAGTGTATATCATCTAGCTACATTTGACATCTCAGTAAAAACAATCTCTCATTCTTCCTCACTCTTCAGCTGATGAACAGCAAGTTACTTAGGCTACAGGAAGAATGGGAGGAAAGGTTTCAAAAATATTGTACACAGGGCCTCAATGTCTTGTCAAATGATTGAATCAGTGCTTGGACAGCATCAGTACTGCTTCCTGTTAACTAAGCTCTCCTTGCCTAAAAGAGAAGCAGCCATATGCTATACACAGAGGATTCAGCAACAAATTTTGAGACAGAAAGCTTCCAAAAAGGAGCACAGATATTAAGGAAGATTACAGCTCCAGCTGCAAAATTCATTAAGGCTTTGGATTTTGCAGATGTAGGGGGCTGGACCAACAGAGGCGGCCACTCATGCAATGGATCTTTCCCCATTCCCCACCGTACCCTCCATAGCAATTCCCTTAATCAGGAAGTTCTTTATTGGTCTCTAATAGAACAAACTATTTCTAAACTTAATTAGTTTCCATTTATTTTTCTGATTGCCAGTATGACATGGCTGTTCAGTGTTCAGATATTATTTTAATGAAAGTATTGGCTGCAGGCTATGAAGAATTTCTGTATTAAGTAGTTGCCATGACAATTGCCTTCAGCAATTGATATGGATATTAAAACTTTGTTAAAAGTCAGAGGGCACATGCTTGCACCTAAGGTTTTTACATATTCTTCATGAAAACTTACCATTGGGATGAAACATTTTTGATAAAAACCGAACAGTTGGAGGCTTATTTGGATATTCTTCTGAAAATTCTATTACTAGTTTAAAGGTACCTGTAAAAAAGGAGAGAAAGGGGTGGAAAGGGGGCAACAAACAAGAACAAATCATGTAGATGAATCTGCTTTTAAAAGCCTAAACATGACATTTTATTTAATACATTTGTATCCCATCTCATAAGGCAGTTTAGAGTTATATAACAAAGCTATTACAAACATCTTAAGATCGCAAATATATAGCGGAAAAACTAATTCCTTTCAAAAGCACTTATGATTAACAAGAGGGCTACTACTCTTGAAATAAAAATAAACACTTAGTCTAACATTATTTTTAGAGTTAATAAAATGCTGCAGTACACAGCTATGAATAGAAATAACATCAGCATCCTGAGAGTATCTTAGCAGCCCACTCAAGAGAATATGGAGTAGAATCTAAAACTGTGTAGCAAAATATGCAGATGAATTAGGTATATTCCTTTTGAATTTCCACAGGTTGAAAATGTAACATTGGTTTGGTATTAAAAACCAAACACAAATGGAGTTAGATAAACGTCTGGCAAACCTATTCAGCTCAGATATTTATTAGTTACATAACAGGCATTTTAAGCTGGTGCTGATTAACTGTTCTAATGAACAGGTCTTCACACATTATACATTTACTACAATGAAAGTATTTCTGTGAAGAAAGCAGCATGAAATCCATGCTCAAGATCATTGCATGGTATTTCTCTCTTTCACACACACATATATATGTGAGATACAGATACATTTCAAGGATCTGAACTCATGCATTTCACACTGTTTCTAAAAATGTGTTCTATGTGGGGACAGAAGCTGAATGTGTAAATTGGCCTGAAATTATCCAGCACAGTCAAACACATCCTTGGAGAAAACGAAAAGGAAAAAAGCTGGGCAGTTGAGGACGAAGCACTATACACAAATGAGGAGTTGCACGCCTATATATCTAAAAATGCCAATGTTTCAAAAGAAAACTTGCTCCCAGGACAGTAAGTACAGGTGTGCTTTTCTTTCTTTTTTTCTGGAGCAACCTGGTGCCCTCCAAACATTTTGGTCTACAAGGCCCATTGATCTCAGCCATAATTTTATTTTGAAAGAAGTAACATTCTCTTAGAAATACACAAAGCTTCTAGTACCTACATTTTCAGCAGTAATTTGAAGCATGCCTCTTTTTTGCTGCTTTTGTGTGTTTTTCGTATTGAGAAAGGGACACTTTAAAAAAAGAGAATTGTCAACATTCAGTTGACAGCCTTGAAGTCTTCACTACATCCAACTGGATATCAAAAACTAAGAGAATCTATGGGCTGGGTCAGAGACAAACAACTTACCATCAAATAGATTATCAGAAACATTTGCCGTCATTTTTGTGATGACAGCCTGCGTTTTCCCTGCACTAACAAGTTCCCCTGGGCTATACATGAGAGCCTCAGGTTTCTGGAGCTTGCAAGTAGCCATTTACTTCACTACAGGTGCTAAGCAAAAATTGTCTCAAACCTGGGAAGCTCTACAAAAAACTGCTTTGCCCCACCTTTTCAACTACAACTGACAGAATCAAGTTTAAAGCACACACACAAAATATAACAGGTTACAAACAGAACAGCTCTATGGTCATTAAGACTTACAAGTTTGCAGGAAACACTTATATACGTTCTAAATAAGACCAATAGAGATCTTAAAAAGAAACAAAAGATGGGGGGAAAACACCCACACAATATTTTGGAACTTCAACTTTTTTAAAAAAACCTGTTCAAGACACAACACTAGAGAGTGATGAACAGGTGGCTTTAAGTCTGCTTCAACCACTGCAAGAACAGCCATATACTTTACTGTGGTTATTTTCACCGAGACAGTTTTATACACAGATCAGTTCAAGGGAATGTGAAGTTGTTTTTATTTTCAGTATCAAAAGAGGATTCAGGATCATGTGCTATGGGCAAAGCCAGGCATTACCAAAAAAGCATGAAAAATGTTGGAATGAACTAATGTGAACTTCTCCCTAAATCTTAGCAGGCTCTACTGAATACAAGCTCAAAATCATACTGAAGGTCTGGTTTTAGGTACCGTCCTTGAGTGGGGCTATCGCGCGCACACACACGCGCGCACACACTCCCACCACCCCGTGGGCCCACTCTTTTCCAGTTGAATATCACATTTGGAAGACACCCAAGCTGTCCATCAACAATTATGTCTGACTGCTTTATTCTATGCCTAAGTGCCTTGTTGATGGAAACTGTGGCTAAAAGCCAAATAGCTACTTTAGCGATGGCCAAGGTCTTGGGCATGCTCAGTAATATTGGGGGGGGGGGAGGGGGAGGGAACAACAAAATTTCAAAATCTATTTTCCATGTGTCATGGGGGAGTTCTATTCAAGAAATTCAAGTCCAAACTTCAATTAACAAACAGAATTTGTCTCGGGGTTCTTTGAATCCCTGTCTATTACGTCAGGGTCCCCATTTTGGCAAATATGCAATTGTCACTGGAGATAGGAATTTTGGAGCGGTCAGAGGGAGCTCCAGTAGAACCAGCTGCAAATTCAAGCATTAAAATATTTCCAAATTGTCAGTCATGGTTAATTTATAACTCCTCCAGATGACCCAATTTTAGATTAGGGATGTGACAACCTACTTCATGAAACCATCAGACTGATTAGCACTTTGTGTTCTCGGGCTGCAAACCTAAATGATAAAAGACCCTTTTAACTAAGTGGATTTTATTATATTGTACAGTGCAATCCTAAACAGGTCTACTGATAAGTTAAGTTTTATTGACTTCAATGTGACTTGCTCCAAGGTGAGTGGGGTTAGGACTGCAGCCTTAGTATTGTGGTCAAACAAGTAAATTTACATGATTTAAAGTACTAGGACTTCTTGCTAATAGGTACTGTTAGAATAATGGGCTTTAAAACAGGTAGCTGGTTTTTGTTACCAAGGTTTACATGTATTACGGGTAGGGAGCAAGTGGTACTGTGGTCTAAACCACCGAACCTCTTGGGCTTCCCAACTGGAAGGTCAGTGGTTCAAATATGCATGATGGGGTTAGTTCCCATTGCTCTATCCCAGCTTCTGCCAACCTAGCAATTCAAAAGCATACCAGTGCAAGTAGGTAAATAGGAACTGCTGCCACGGGAAGGTAAACGGCGTTTCCGTGTGCTCTGGCAATCGTCACTGTGTCCTGTTGTGCCAGATGTGGTTTAGTCATGCTGGCCACATGACCCGGAAAGCTGTTTGCAGACAAACGCTAGCTCCCTCGGCCTGAAGTGAGATGAGCGCTGCACCCCAAAGTCGCCTTTGCCTGGACTTAACCGTCCAGGGCTCCTTTACCTTTGCTTACACGTATTACTACTACAGCTGGAATGTTATCCTCAATATAACACTATCAGACAACTATTACACGTAACATATGGCAACATAATGCAATATTCCTGTGCTTAAATTCTAAATTTTAGAAAAGCTACCAGAAGCAAAGAATGTTTTAAAAGCTTACCATCTTCAAAGGGAGTACCTTCTGGCCTGGAAAGACAGATAATAAGAATTAATTATTCCTTAACTGTAAATGAACAAACAGAACTCACAGGCTATTTTCTGCCATTTAGGTTCCCATAAAACAGTGGCCAGTAGCTTGGTATATAAATGTGTTACTGAAAATATATTTGATTCCCAAACTCTAGATATTGCAGCGCCTCTGCACAGAGTCTCACTTGCAAAGCTATAATTTGAGACAATACATTCACTGGAATTTTCAGCCAAAGTGCTCAGCTTGTTCCACTCTCAATTAAAAGCGCCATGCTTGTACAATTGCATGCTATATCATAAGAAAGCTTAAAAGAGAATGATTTGAGAGGGATTCAATTTAGTGCTAAACAGATTGCTCCATCAACACAAACATTTGTGCCCCTCCCCCTGCATGTTGTTCAGGGGGTTCTCCTGATCCCACCCCCACTTTGGGCATGTGTGTGTGCAAGGTAGGAGAGGGGGAAGCCCCGCTGAGCTAGCAGAAGTCCTTGCATGGGCTTCCACTGGTGGGGCTTATTAGTTGAATCCTATTCTATATGTTCCATGTTGCCCTATTAAACGGAATACTCTGGAGTGCAAGACTGGGCCCTTAACAATCTGTTTCCAATGATGTGCTCAATTGTGTCAGTCATCATTTAGCATTTTTGAAAGTGACACAGAAAATAAACAACTTAGAATATATTCATTCATTTCCTTTATAATGAAGGTAAGGTTCACTTACCCAAAAATAACTGCATTCCATTGCATTATGTTGTTCTCAGATGGTGCACCACTGACCCCCACGGGTGGATCTTCCTGTAATCTTTAAAGAAGAAAGCAGAATGCATGGAGACATTAAAATCCATAGTGTACACACACTATTCCAGCCAGCCATGCCTTCCTTTATGATATTCCACCCATTCCTCCTCCCATCTGGTTTTCTGTCTCCTCAATGGTCAGCCAGCATTCTGTGGAAAATAGGAAGCAGCCTGAAAATGAGTCTTATCTAGTTCAGTATTGTCTACACTAACTGATAATGGCTGTCGTGGGTTTCAGGCATGGGACATTCCCAGCCCTACTTGGGAGTTCTTTGGGGGCTAAACCTGAGAATGTTTATATGCTAAGAATATGCTCTGCCACCAAGGTTCAGTCCTTACCACAATCCTGGACTGAAGTTACTTGTTGCCAACCTAATCTTCTGCACTCGTTCTTTTACATTTCAGCACAGAAAACACTCATATTTTATCTAATTTGCTTTAACTGTATGTGTCTATGATGATTATCCTCTTTTCTATAGCTGTAAGAGGAGGAGAGTTGGGGACACTTGCACATCTTTTCTCAGGCTTAGCACTTCTGGTGCCTGATGTAAGCAAAGCTTGTCTGTTCACTTATGCCACCACGTAAGTAGTGTTGGTAGTCAACCTGAGATCTGCTTTGTGGTGGCTATTGCTGGGTACTGAGGCAGGGACCATCTGCATCCAAACAGATGCTCTACTAGCAAGCTGCATTCTTCTCATGAGCATTCAGACCATCACTTGGAGATAACTATACGGAAAATGAACTGTTATTTGTTTACATATTGGCAAGCATCTACTGAAGCCATAAATTATGTCTGTTTGAAACACAGAACATTACTGAAACATCAGGCGAAATCAAGACCCTTGATTCAGCTGGTTTGTCAGCTGTGGGTTAGCTCCACTATGGTGGCTCATGCATTGGTGACCTTTAGGATAGACTAATGTAATGCACTTTATATTGGGCTACCCTTGAGGCTGGTATGAAAGCTGCAGCTGGTGCAGAATTCCACAGCCCGGTTGCTATTGGGTGTTGGCTACCAACAAACTAACACTTGTGCTGAGGGAGCTGCACTGGCTATCACATGCTGATTATCTTTCTTCAAGGTCTTACTATTAGTATATGATGTTCTAAACAACCTAAGGCCAGTGTACTTCAAATACTGCCCTATTCCATAACCCCTGCTTGAACTTTGTATCCTGCCACATAAGACTTGTCAAATGGTGCCTGGCTATCCTCAACAAGAAATTGTGAATTTAAAGAGATGGCATGGGATTATGGAACTCTATACCTAATGAAAGCAAGTAGACATCATCTGTAATGAGTCTTAGGTGCCAACTTGTGTTATTATGTCACTATTTCAGCAAGCTTTCCCATGGAAATAATTTATAGTTTTCATAACCTTGTCAGGTGACCCAGACTCGACTTAAGCTTCCTAAATGTATTTTGCTTCAATTTTATTTATGTTGCTCTGGTTTTGAGATTCTGTACACTACAGAAATATATTTTATCTAGGTTTTCAGTAGAGAAATGATGATCATTCATAATATCTGTAGTGAGACAGTGCTGTTCTATTTTGGTTGGTGGAACAATTTGATTTCAGAGTGTGCTGTGCCAGCCCATTTCAACCCACCTCCATATGTTACTCCATTTTAAAAAAAAAGTCCCAACATGGTCAAGATGCATCTTTTTTTAAAGTCACTCCATTTCTCAAGCTGGATTACATACAGGGACATCTCTTAAAGAAAAGCTGAAGAGACAGAGTGAACTCCTTCCATGTGGCAAATATGACCTCCTCACGCTTACTTTATGTAACACAAGAGCTTGCCTTGTTATGCCAGTATTGTATACGGACATTTTTACAGCAGAACTGCAATATTAGTGATAGTCTGTTAATCATGTTTATTTAAGAGTTTGCAACATTTTGCCGAGGAAAATTAGAGATTTAAGGCACTGAAATAATTCTCTGTCAGTAGCCCTCACATCAAAAAGTACATTTCCATTTACAGTGGTACCTCGGGTTACATACGCTTCAGGTTACAGACTCCGCTAACCTAGAAATAGTGCTTCAGGTTAAGAACTTTGCTTCAGGATGAGAACCGAAGTTGTGCTCTGGCGGCGCAGCGGCAGCAGGAGGCCCCATTAGCTAAAGTAGTGCTTCAGGTTAAGAACAGTTTCAGGTTAAGTAAGGACCTCCGGAACGAATTAAGTACTTAACCTGAGGTACCACTGTATTGGGAAGGAAGACTTGCAACAGAGTGGCATTAGGAATAACAGCAAATTAACAGCATGCTGCATTGTCAGTCTACATACAGTTCCTTGCCCTTAAAACTACCCTGCATTTATACAGCTCTCTTCTTGGAGCATGCTCAGTTCAATCAGTTTAATGTCAACAGCACAAGCTACCTAAAACCTTGGCTGGAGAGCAAAGGAACGTGACTTCTTGCTACATGATAGCCAGCTTGCATGCCAGTGTCTCAGCAAAAGCATTAAGCCCCATGTGCTGTTCAGAGATAGCTTTGGTTCTTGAAGCTTCATGAACACCATGCTGTGAAAAGCCTTCAGCTATGAAGATTTTGCAGCCCTGACTGGGATTTCACATGCAAACAGAGTTAATTGAAGATTAGAGGGAGCAAGGATGCCATTTACTACTAAGTCAGCCTAAATGAAATAAGACTTACGCAAAATATACCTTCCTTAACTCAGATGGCTTGACTGCCAAATACTCAACATTTATATAGAAAATTTCAAATGTTCAAAACACTTCACATACGTTATCCAAGAATATTTAAAACAGTTGAGGTGAGCTTTGAACTAAGTGTTTCCTGACATGAATCCCAGTTTCTATGTCAAACCAGCTATCTAGCATGCACTTTGAAACAAACACATTCCATTTTGAGATTTCTATCGCCAGATATTTCCCCATTCAGTAGTTAAAATGTCTTCATCAATAGTGTTACGTGGAGTTGTTTAACAAATGTCTAGGCTAGGGATCCCTTATATAGTTAGTGCATTTTATGTCCTCTTTCAAAAGGACTGTCCTAGCTCACACAACACTGGATTTTAAAAAAACAACTAGCAAGTTCAGTGCAGTTTAATTTCTAATCATAACCTTTCTAACTTTTGTGTCAGTTTTCAAAACACTGGTGCCTTGGTGAAAATATTGCTTGGTTCTGGGGTCATAATTTTTCATGTTGTTCCAGATGCAACACAAGTTGTCTTAGGGCAGATTTTAAAATTTAAGTCAGTATAGTGAAACCAGTAAAACAATTATTAAAACTAACCTGGAAGTATAAAGGCTTAGTTCCCATAGTGAAACTTAGCTTGACTGAGGAATGTATAAGTTCAGTTCCTGAAATTAATTCCGATACATTTATTTCAAAGTAAGCCTTGCTGATTTCAATGGAATGCATTCAAGAAAACAGTTCAGGATCACAGCTTTGTGCAATACTGCATTGTTGGATACGGCCACCGTGTCACAGCACCAACCCATTCTGTGGCATGGCATAACCACATTTCCCATACTGGGGAAATACAACTATCTGCAGTCCTATGGCAATTCAGCAGCAACTGGATCCCATCTTAAAATGTTCACCTGTTCATACAATTATTTTGTTTCTTTATTAATTCCAAATTTAAGCAAAGTTGGAGACCATATAGCTGTCTGTACACTTAACAACATCCATGCTGTAATAGTTCCTGTGTAATGTTATCTAAACAATATTTAAGTATTCAATGTACATATTGTAATTTTATAGAATATGCACAGGTTTCTTTGTAGAATCCATTTGCAGTGCCAGGAAAAGCATATTTAGATAGGATGTCTTTCTTGGCAACCTGCTTGAGAAAATAAAATGGCCATTATTTTGCCAACTTCAGCATAACCTTCACAGATGCCTCCAGATGTCAGTAAAAGCTAAGAGGCAAAGAGCAATTATAGGAAGCAGCCCTAAACAAACACGGAAACAACACAAGCCTCCATTGTAATAGGCACACACAACTTCAGTGTGAGAAAGTTAGCATTTTCTATAAGCCATAACTAAAATCATTGCATTCACTTAAGCACAGCCAACATTCTCCCTGCTTTTGAAGAACACAGCTGGTTATATAGCAAAAATTTTAAAAAATCAATGTTTCTCTCCACCATTTCCCCTATCCCCCCACCCAGGAAGCTATGGAATTCACAGGCCAGCCTTTTACAGAGTTTACATTTCTGAGAGATAATTCATATACCAATTCTCTTTGCATAAGTCCAAGTCATAAGGGAATAGAGTAGAGTGAATACCAAATGCACTGAAACTCTACTCTGGAGCAGATCCTTGGGGATTAAAAGATTCAACATAGCTAAACGAAAGAGGGGGACACTGGACTGGATGGAGTTTTATTTACAGCTCCACTGTTGGCTCACTGGGTAACCTGAGGCTGTGACAATGGCTTCTTTTATTTTTGAAGCATCACATTGGCAAGATGCTTTGGGATCAGTGGATGAAGAGCATAGAAAAACTCTATTAAACGGAAATAACAAAGCTTGCATTTAATACAGCTCTGTGGCCTACCAGTTTCCTTCCTTAAAAAGAAAAGAAAACCGTCGGAAATCATTTCTTGGGCATACCATTTACCGTGGCTTTTATGTAACAAACCCGTTTTCACACTCGGCAAACCCCAAAGGCAGCTTGCATGCTGAGTACTTGGAGGGGTGGGGGTGGGTGCAGGATAGGAAAAAAAACAGGTAAGAGGCGACTTCTTAAAACCAGTGACCTAATCACTATTTTGCATAACGTCCCATGCTGTAAACAAACTGGCTCCCTAGGTCATTCCCCTGAGTTGGGGGGGGCCTTCATCTGTACCTGTGACGTGGTCAATCCAGTCTATTTCAATCCAACTCCCTTATATCAACAAGACAAGTATTCTACAAAGGGGCGTCAAAGCAAAAAAAAAAAAAAAGGGAATGGTCTCTCGAATCAGTTTGGCTCTCTTTTATTTGGGGGGGGGGGTTGAACAGAGAAGAGGAAAAAACCCAGCAAGCTTCATAAGTCTTTTGTCTAGCACAACTCTTGTTCTTATAAAAGCACCTTGACTTTCTTCTTCTTAACAGAGGAGGAAGGGGAAGGAGGGAGGGTGGGGGGCAGTCTGGGTGCGAGGCAAGGGCAGATCTTTTCGAGGGGAGGAAGTAGAAACTCTTGAACTCTTTGTCCTCCCAGCAGGTTTTTTTGGGGTAGAGACGGACAGGCGAAATCTAGAGTTCTTCTTCCCCTCCGCCCTAAACACAGAAAGCCCCCCCCCAGCTCCTTTGGAAGGGCAAAAGGCAAAGGTGAGCAGCTAGGCTCTTACAAGGGGGTCCCCAAGAGCGGGGGGGCCCCCTTCCTCCTCCTCCTCCAGAGAAGGCGGGAGGGAGGGGGCGCATTCCGGCCCTGGGAAGCAGCCAGAGCTCTTGGAAGGAGGAAGGAAAGGGGAAGAGCGCTTACCTCTTGAAATCTCTCATTAGCCTCCGCCTAGCTGGGGTGGACATGATGCTCCCCGCTCCCCTCGGCTGCCAAATGAATCCTCGGGCCTCCCCACCTCCAAAAAAAAAGGCCTCAGCACCGCTGGCAACGCCGACGTCTCCCTCCCCGGCGGCCGCCTGCTCTCGCTCTGCTGCTTCACAAACAACTCCGCAATGGCGTCTCCCTCCGCCGGTGGGGGAGGGAACCAGCCGCCCTTCGCGGCTGTACCACTGCGCCTGCTTGGGGAGGGGACCCAGAACGCCTTAGGGATGTACCACTGCGCCGGCCTGAAGGGGGTGAGAAGGCTTTTCTCTCTCTCGCTCTCTGAGCGCGAGGGTGTCGCCCTGCGCTGTGATTGGCTCTCCTGTCCTCCAGCAGGGCACGGGTTGCTGCGCGGATATATTTTGCAGATCTCGCCTACAGGAGTCTTCGAAGGCGGAGCAGCGGCTGCAGTGCGTGTACCTCGGTGCGGGCAGGAGGCGTTGAGTTGTCAGAGAGTGTAGTGACGGTGTTTTTTTTGGGAAATCATTGTTCCCTTTATTTCTTAGCTGTCACAATATCGTTGTTTATTACTTAGCTAAGGCTACCGCCCTAGCTCTTCTTACCCTTTTGAATTTTCTCCGAAGTAGAAATGGTTTGGGTTGCACTTTTAACCAACTACTGTACATCCTTATATAAAAGTGCAAAGGTAGCCTTGTTTATCTAAAATCCAAAGTTGAGGAAATGCCTTTATTGGAGCCAGCCAAAATGTAAAACAAAAATAAATCCACCTTGAGCTTGGTTCTTAAACTGACCGTATGCTGCAACATTTTAGCCTCCCGTTTGTACTTTTTTTTTGTATTTTTATTTTTCGCCTCTGTCACAAATCTTACCTTGATGAAGTATTGTGAATAACTCGGAACACCTGCCACAATTTCGTGGCTTTTTGGTTGGTCTGAATACAGACTCGTCCAACAAGATTTTTTACATTTCTATAGCTGCTGTATAGCAGAAATTCTCGTTGCAACTCTGAAAGCAAAATACAAAACCACAACATTAAAATACAGTATCGAGCAATAAAAACTACTGCTAGTTTAAAAACAAACAAACATACCCTAAAACATATTCTAAACTAATTTAAAAAGTCAGAGGCCCAGAGTGAGAAAACAGGTTTTAAAAAACTGAGTAAATAGTATGGGATAGGTGCTCCTTATTACAGAAACCAACATATGAGGGTCTAGTTAGTAGTTCTTCCTGATTTCAGACACCATAACTTTACAATATTCTTTATGGGGGAAAGGAATCTCTTCCATTCTTGGTTTAAGAACCTAGATCTACACATGACCTATAAATGTTTTCTGAATATAAGGTCCACTGAGTTCAGTGGATTGTGTTTCTCCTAAATAATTAGTGCAGATGGTTGTAGATAATGGACTCCAGTCATCAGCACATTTACTTAGAAATGGTCAATCAGTTCAGCAGGATTTACATCCTGGTAAGCATTGCAGCCTTAAAACCTTGACTTTATATAAATGGGCTCCTTCATGATCACAGCCTAAAGATGCAAACCTGTGCACATTTGAGAGTAGATGAAGGCTACAATCCCAGCTCCACTTATCTGGAAGTAATGCTGATGGAATTAAATAGAACTTATTTCTTAGTATACATGGTTAAAGATAAAGGTAAAGGACTCCTGACAGTTAAGTCCAGCCGCAGACAACTCTGGAGTTGCGGCGCTCATCTCGCTTTACAGGCCGAGGGAGCCGGCGTTTGTCCGCAGACAGTTTTTCCGGGTCATGTGGCCAGCATGACTAAGCTGCTTCTGGTTCAATGGGCTGGTGCAATAGGATTGCAGCCTTAATATGTTATTGTAGTTATTCACCTTTTTCACTTAAGTGAAACTTTTTTCTATTTGCGGCATGATGTAATTCTTTATTCATCAATGTATAGTATGATTCATTTGGTAAGGTTTCAGATTGGATTACTGTATTGGTTTTTTACTGAGAATAATAAGTCAAAACATAATTGACCTTGTTGATTCCAAAAAGCAACAACACCATAATCATACTAATTTAATTTTCTGGTTTTGTAGGTTCTTTTACATAGTTGCCACCTCATAAATTATTGCTTCCTCACTGAAGAAGTGATAGCATCTGATTTTGGTCCAGATTAATTCCAAAGTGTCAGATGTTGCCCAGTGCTTTTTAAAATAAAAAATCCCATTTGA
Organism: Podarcis raffonei; assembly: GCF_027172205.1. Lineage (NCBI taxonomy): Eukaryota > Metazoa > Chordata > Lepidosauria > Squamata > Lacertidae > Podarcis > Podarcis raffonei. The sequence goes on along the minus strand of NC_070603.1, from coordinate 58,757,262 downwards.
CTGGCTGTTATCTTTTTCTAGTTTGTCCTGTAGCTATAAATCATCTTACATTGGAGTGGGGGAGAGAAGAAGACTGGATATGGCATTTTAACTGTCCTGATTATTTTGATCCAGTACTTTTTGTGTTTCTAAAGTCCCAGTATTTACCGGTAATTAAAAATTAACTTATGTATAGTGCAATGCAATCCTTTGCATGTGTACTCCAGAGTAAATCCCATTTGGTATCCAATGCTTTAGACTGCAATCCTGTATCCATTTACATGGGATTAAGCTCCTTTGTGGGACGCAGGTGGCACTGCGGGTTAAACCACAGAGCCTAGGACTTGCCCATCAGAAGGTTGGCAGTTCGAATCCCTGCGATGGGGTGAGCTCCCGTTGTTTGGTCCCAGCTCCTGCCAACCTAGCAGTTCGAAAGCACAAAGTGCAAGTAGATAAATAGGTACCACTCCAGCGGGAAGGTAAACGGCGTTTCCGTGTGCTGCTCTGGTTCGCCAGAAGCGGCTTAGTCATGCTGGCCACATGACCCGGGAGCTGTCTGCGGACAAACGCCGGCTCCCTTGGCCAATAAAGCGAGATGAGCGCCGCAACCCCAGAGTCCGTCACGACTGGACCTAATGGTCAGGGGTCCCTTTACCTTTACCTTTAAGCTCCTTTGTACTTAATTAGTCTTTCTTCTGAGTAAGATTGAGCATAAGATTGCAAGCACTGATTTTCAAGTGAATGATGTGAATGAAAGAGGCTGTGAAGGTTAGTTTATTTCAATATTGGAATCTGGCATCTCTGTCTAAAGTGCATTATTTGGAAGTAATTCACGTAGGCTATGCTGCAGATCCAGTTAACTCAGGATGGATCTAACCTGTTGCTAGAAGAAGGCCAAGTGCTTTGTTTAGGTGCTCAAAGCAGGTGGGGGAGTGCTGGAAGCGTAGGAGCTAGGTAGATTGTAAGGAAGTGGCGCCATTTAAAATGTAGTTATCACAATGGTGGAAATCAATCCTAAATGCAATTACACCTCCATAAGTGGATTTGGGAGCATACTGTAAAAGGTTTATGATTGTTGTTGTCAGAAGCAATGTCCATGAAATTGTAGAGGCAATTCAGGGAGTCGGTATTATAACCTGGCTCTTCCAAAGGCAAGAATAACTGAATTGTGAAGTCCCAATGGGTATGAAATAAATTGGTATGCAGGAACTGACGGTCAGTGTAGAATAATCTCATACCAAGCCAGAGGGCAGTGCATTGACAAAGTACCACTATGCAAGTCAAAAACTGTTTCCATGTAGTCAAAACATTATCTAGTATTCACTGGCCCTGTTAAAAATGTTGCATTAAACCATAGTTCAAACTAAACTAAGCAGTGGTAGCTAACAGGGTATTCCCTAAGATGTTGGTGGACTTCAGTTCTCATTGTCACTGACCATTGGCTTTTCTTATACTGTACAGTAATCACTTTTTGCAGTTTTTATGTTTATCTATCTGCATGATACAGCAGCAGGATTCCTGTTGAAGCAGACAGCAAGTATTGCCGCATATTGGAGAAGTGCTGCCATCGAATACCTGTGACAGCAGGGCAGGCCTCCTCCCAACCCTCATGCCTTAGCTGTGTCCTTTGGTGGCAGCGGCAGCAATGTTACAACTTATACAGGATTATTGTCAGCTATGAAAATGGCATTGTGTGGTGTGGAAGTGTGGGGGAAGGCATTGAAATGTCCAGCTGCCGCCATGAAATGAGGGAGGCATCTGCTTCTGGTGTCACTGGCAGCATCAGGGCCACTGGTGATGGGAACCCTGGGGATGGGTAAAGCAATATAATTATTGGTCCTCAAACACACGTTTTCCCTACATCTGTTATCATTAGTCACATTGGTCCTTCTGGTGAAGACACACCCTCTAGAGAAGATTGGAGTGCACCACAAGTTAGAAATGAAGAGAGACCAGGCAAACAGGCTTTATATACACAACTGGCAAATGGTAGAGGATTTTGAAGAGGGCAATTGCCGCCCAAAATGCAACAAAAGGTATTTCTGAGGACTCAGATTGATCCATGGCTCAGCAATGAAATAAAGTAATGTTATAAGAAAAAACTGCTCCTTTTCCCTTTTGGGGTATCCAAGAGCCTGTATAGAGTCTTTAAGTGGGTTCCCTATCCATAGGAGAAAATAACAGAGGCCGACCAGAGTATATTCAAAAGCAAAGCGGATAGTAAGCCTGATCTTTATCAAACTGTTGCAACAGGGTCCCCACTCACCATACAAAGGGGGGAGGAGAGAACCCAGAAGAATGGTGCACATAGACTTTTGAAATTGCCCACCCTGTAACCCAAGACTACCCCCTAAAACATCATACATACATCACAGGAGGCGGTCTACAGCAGAGGAGGCGGTCTACAGCAGAAATCCTGTCAGCCAGGATACCTGATAATAGTCACTGATTGCATTACCTGGGCAGTCTGGTCATTCTTTTGTGATGGTTAATACTTTAGTTTCTGTATGCAGGTCACAGGCTCACCCTATTCATACACAAATATGCCCTTAAGACAGGATTTGTAAGCAAAAGACAATGGGGAGGTTTTCCCATTTTCTTCCTCCTTGCAGAGAAATATTTGAGGACAATTTGGGAGAGTCAAAATGGCTTCAGGATTGCTCTCTTGTACTATTTCAGACAGGTGGTTTATATACATATGTATGCGTTTGCCTTGTAAAGTTTTGAACATTTAATTTATATTTGAGACCTTAGAATTCTTATAACAGTAATAACAAGCCATTTCTAGGCATATGCTATGTTAATATACTACATTGTCACTGAATAAATTACCGTCTCACCACCAGACCTGTATATCTGATATTAAGAGGCAGACTGTTCAGGTTGTAAGGCATCCTGGCATGCTTCAGCATCCACATCTCTCTTTGTAGCAATTAGCAACTGCAAAACCCTATCTGGATTTTACTAAATGAGCAGAAATTTGAAAGATTTAACTTTACATTCCAGGAATCATGAAAAGCCTTGAAAACTCAGCAGCTCAAAAAACTAACAGAAAAAGTACTATTTTGGTTTTATAAATTGTGCTGTATGGGTTATGATTCCCCCCAATCTGTGTATGAAAGGAGCAGTTTTGGACCCTGATAAAAATTTGTGCACAGAGCAACAATCATGTAGGGTGTGGGTGGGTGGGTGTGTAATGGCACTGACTTTGAGGCAGCCAAGAGAATAGAGCACTTTTCCCCTATGCACTTTCTGAATTCTGGCTACACAAACCCACAAACCCATACACAAACCCACCACTGATCAATTATTAAAGGTTTGTCCTAAAGGAATAGCATTTAATTATGAAGTAATCAGTAATAAATAACTGTATACAGTGCTTTTATCCCTTAAAAAATATTTAGGGGTACTCTCATTTTCCTACTCATATTGAAATACTGCCCCTCAATGAGGCCAAACTTAGATTCATAAAATGTTTAGGGGTATGCATACCCCTGTGTCCCCCCCGCCAGAAAAAAGCAGTGACTGTATATATAAGATACAAATTGTTTCATACTTGAATACTACATTGAGGTGGTTGCTTGTACAGTGGTACCTCGGGTTAAGTACTTAATTCATTCCGGAGGTCAGTACTTAACTTGAAACTGTTCTTAACCTGAAGCACCACTTTAGCTAATGGGGCCTCCTGCTGCTGCCGCGCCGCCGGAGCACAATTTCTGTTCTCATCCTGAAGCAAAGTTCTTAACCTGAAGCACTGTTTCTGGGTTAGCGGAGTCTGTAACCTGAAGCGCATGTAACCTGAAGCATATGTAACCCGAGGTACCACTGTAATAGTTATATCGGGGTATTATTTAAAAGGATGATGGCTGTCTTAAATAGAAATTAATAAAAAAAAATTCTCAATTCATTGGTGGATAGGTCATAAGACACTTAGCTCATGTGCGTGGTAATTTTGTTCTATAAGTTTTTTTTGTTCAGCTACTGAAGGGGTGGAAATAAAGGGCTAGCTGGATCTAGATAACACTGGTCACCAGTGTCCATTAACTTTGTGTTCTGTTTTGTTCTTATATTTTTATTTTATAAATTGGCGTGCCTTGAAAGAGTCCCTTGTGAAGAAGAGGTGTAAGCCTAACAGCAATATTCCTATGGTTAGATTGGTTGGGTGTGTGTGTGTACATTTTAGTTCCCACTGTCTTGCCTGGCACACAGGAGGTGGATAGCCGATTTCTATTATATATAACTTTCCCTTGCTTTTTCAAACAAGTTCACATGCTGTCTGTTATCATTAATGAGGGCACCTATGAAAGTTGGAATGTTTTGGATGAGAGGTAAGAATATCCAGCCGTGGGAAATAAAATACTATGACGGGTGCTGTCCAGCTGTTCCTTTGCAAGCAGTATGTTAGATGGAAATATTAGGAAATGGTCTCCTGATAGATGGTTCCTAACTATCAGGCTTGGAGGAGGTGACACCCCCATCATTTGAAGTCAGGCTTGTGTGGTTGGCAGTTTGGAGGATAACAGCAGGCATCTGAGTTTGTACCTGAAATCTGGGGTACGGGGTGCTTTCTGTGGGATCTGCTCCCTTGCTGGCATACCTGTTTACCTGCATAAATAAAGTGAATTAGCAAATGGCACTTCTGAACGCTTCCATAATCAGAAACCAACACAGTGCAATCTTTTCCCATACTGACTCTGAGAAAAAGGCCCACTACATTCAGTGGTGCTTACTCTCTAAGTCAGGCATCCCCAAACTCGACCCTCTAGATATTTTGGGACTACAACTCCCGTCATCCCTAGCTAACAGGACCAGTGGTCACGGATGATGGGAACTGTAGTCCCAAAACAACTGGAGGGCCGAGTTTGGGGATGCCTGCTCTAAGTAAACGCTATTCCGAATGGCAGCCTTTCGAATTGCGCTGCCCCGTCATCTGAACGCTTTACACTCTTGGGCAGATGGATTTGGGGCAGTCGACATTTCATGGCGCTTGCAAGGAAAACCCTAACGGAGGCCCGGCAGCCTTGCGAAACGGTCGTTTTTCAGAAACCGCCGTTAGGTAAGAGGAGCGATTCCGGCCCCATTCGCAGGCATGTTGCGGGACCAGCTGACGTCACCCACCGGCCAGGTCTCAGCCCTCGCCCCACCTTTCGAACGCGTCGAACGCGATGAGGTCAGAGAGAAGCACCGCCTCTCGCTCCCGGGTGACGTAGGCCGGCCGGCTGTTGATATTGCCGGCTGTTGCTATGGTAACAGGGCCGGTTTGCTTGGCTGGGCCTAGGAGGAGTCAACATGGGGAGCTCCAGAGAGCAGGTCAGAGGCCAGAGCGCCTTTAATAGGAACTGCTCCGTGGGTGGGTGCACTGGCGCTTCCCAGAGCCAGGGTGGGCCCGGCAGGAGAGACGGGGGAAAGAAGGGAAGCCGCAGGAGGGAGGGAAAAGCTTCCTCGGGGCGGGGACTGCGGAGCAGCAGAAGAGGTCGAAGGGCCCGTGGGGCGGAGGGAGGTAGCACCGCCAAACAAGGGGGGAAGATGAGCAAGCTTCAGGAAGCTGCGACTCCCCCCGCCCCCCCAATCTTGCAAGGACCGACGGAAGTAAAAAAACCCCCAAAAACAAAATGTTTTCTTTTTAAAACATCTGTTGTGTTTACTGCTCTTTGGCCAAAAAGCCTCCCAGGGCGTCTTACCTTAAAAAAAAATAAAAATAAAATAAAATAAAATAAAAAAAAAATCGAACGGACTTCTCATCCTTGGAGGTTTTTTTAGCAAAGGTTGGAAGGCCATCTATCATGGATGCTTTAGCTGACATTCCTGCATTGTAGGGGGTTAGACTAGATGACCCATGGGGTCCCTTCCAACTTTCCAGTTCTATGATTCTAACAAATGCATACCGGCCAGTGACTCCAAAGCAAAGATTTAAACCCGAGAGAGCATCCCAACCCACAGAAGGGCTTGTGCGACCTGGCAGCGGTTGAACCCCGATGGTTCTGCGCCAGTGCCCCAAATGTGGGTTGAGGTGTTTCTTGAGAGGCTGGTGAGGTTTCCTGTCAAACAAGGCAGGGTGATTTTCAAGGGCCAGATCTGTGTAGGGAGGGGTAGGAAAGAGAGGCAGCTGAACTGTCATTAGGCAGTGTGAGGGCGGAACATAAGTGGACCGGGCTAAACCACAGAGACAGAGGGTGCAGATGCCAACACCCAAGGTGTGGGGGGGGGGAGGTGAGATCATCCCTCCCTCCTCACTTTCAGGCAGCTCTTTTGTGCAACTGCATTTCCCCTGTACTTTGTGGTGAAGCTTTTTACAAGTGAATTGTGGCAGCGGGTTAGTGGGATGTCTCCAATCAATGAATGAAGAGTGATACTCCTCCCCCCATATGAAAACAGGAACTGTTCCACATTGCCTCTTTATTTTATTGTACTGCTGTGATCCAAACTGTTTACAAGGTTGTGGAGTGGGAACACCAGCAGTAGCTACAGTGTAAGAAAAGTTTTGGGGATTGATTTGTTTATTTAAGACCATCCATGGCGTGACACCTTACAATTAATAGGTGGGGCAGGTCCCTAGCGCAATCTAAAAGAAACAGATGCATGAGTAGGTGGGGAAGAATGTATGATTATTTAAATTATACACACTTTGCCCTAGTGACAATAATCTGGAGATAATTCAAAGTGGGGTGTCAGATGTCCCTTGCACACTGAGGTACAGGCCACTCCTAGTTACCTAACTAGAGGTTTCAGTACACCAAGCCCCAAGTCATGTGGAAGCCCTGTTGAAGGAAAACAGATTTTGCCGCAGCAGTGGTAGATTGCACAAAAAGAAATAACAGCTGGTCTTGATACTTACAGCTCTTCCTTCTTTCAGTGGGGAGAAGTTCATGGTATTTTGTGTTACTATCTTTAACAGCTACAGCGCTTGTTAGGTGTGAAACTGGTTGAAAACGTTTCTGTGTAGGAATAGCTCCTTTTAAATTTATTTGCGGAATTCATTTAAGAAGCAACAAAAAAGTTTGAGTACTTCAAAATAACATTTTCCCCCTTCTTTGAAGAGATTTCAGACTTGAGTATGGAGATGTATGAGATCCTCGGAAAAGTGGGAGAGGGAAGTTATGGAACGGTAATGAAATGTAAACACAAGGAAACAGGACATATAGTTGCCATTAAGATATTTTATGAGAAGCCTGAAAAGTCTGTCAACAAAATTGCAATGAGAGAGATAAAGTTCCTGAAGGTTTGCTTTTTTTGTTGCCGTTTTGAAATCCCCAGAGATCAAATATGCATACTTGTTACATATATCTTTTAATTATTGCCTACTGAACACATATCAGAAAAAGGGAAGGGATAGTGTTTGTGTCAGATTTATTTTGTTGCTATGCTTTAAAATTAGAACCAGAATGTCAGTTGATTTCTGAGTACTGTACATAGATATGCTCCGGTGAATTCAGTGGTATTTTAGTGCTAAGTGTTCCAATATGAGTTTCTTCCAAGATTTTCTTCACAACCATGAGGGCTGAAAACTTGCTTTTTCATAAGTGATAACAGATTTTCTGATATTCAGATTAGAAACCTTAGACGTTGTGTTAATGTTGAATATATAGAGCCTTATGTAGGCAAACATAAGTGCTATTCCTTTTCTTATTGTTAATAATAAGACACATTGTGAAATTATTTTGTGTTGCTACCAGTTAAAATAATTATGCCTCACGCAAAGGAATAAAAACACAGTAGTAGAATGTTTAATAGACCTTAAATGAAGTAAACTATATGTTAATTATTCATAGAATAATTTTATAGCTATAGTTAAAGTTATTTTTCTTAATCTCTCCATAAATGATAAAACAAAGTTTATAAATACGTATTGTATTTTCCCAATAAAGTACTAGGGATATGTTTGTTAAATCACTTCAAATTGTGTAGGCTCAAATTAATTGCGAGAAAGTAGATGAATTGCAAAACTCTTACAAAGGGAAGAAGAACAGAAGTTTGTTTCCTCTTTTGTCAACAGCAATTTCGTCATGAAAATTTGGTCAATCTGATTGATGTCATTAAACAGAAAAAGAAAATCAACTTAGTCTTTGAATTTATTGACCATACAATTTTAGATGAGCTACAGCATTACTCTCATGGACTGGATAATAGAAGACTTAAAAGGTATCTCTACCAGATTCTTCGAGCAATTGACTATCTTCACAGCAACAATGTAAGTACCCTATAAAAGTCATAGAGAAAAATCAAAGGTTGAAACAGAATAATCTCAATCTGAATAATTTATCACATCTTTTATTGACAGAGGTTTATCTGCCTTTAATAATTTCAGGATATTAAGCTCAACAGATGCTGTTTTCCCTATTACAGAAGTTCAAGAAAAACTATACCTGTTGTGTTTCTGTTAATCACCTGTTTAAAGTGCAGGAGAAAAATATCCTCTTATTTGCCTCATGTATATGGTCATGAATGTAAACGCCACATAATATGTTTTGTTTATGGACCAATCTGTTCATATTCTTCTTTCTGCCTTATTCCCATTATGCTCTATAATTTCAACATACTGTAGATACAATAGATAAAGTTTGATATTCTTCATTACTGAGAATACATGGTGAAACGAGGCTTTTGTAAAAACTATTGCAGTTGTGAAAATACAAAACTATTGCACGGTTTTTAAAGAAGAAAGATCATTAAGGTATAGGAGGCTGCAAAATTAGAAATCAAACAATGTCCATACTTTGGCAACAGCTGTGGCACTGATTTACAGCATGTGCTGTCACAGGATAGCACACTTATGAGTTCTGTTCATTGCAAATGCCCTTATCCAACTGCATTGCAAGCTTCAGGAACTAACACTGCATCAGAAAAATCCTGTGATAATGGCATAGCACATACCCACCTGATAGAAGTGCTGAGTATAGTTCTATACTTTCCTTTTCAGTAGACCCAGCTTAATTCAGTGGGACCTACTTCTGACTACACATGTGTAGGCTTGACCTGTCAAAACAGTTTCATTTTTCTCACCAATCAGTCTTTGGAATTATAGTTTTGTGAGGGAGGCGAGGCAGGGATTTCTCATAGAGAATTCTCAGTACCCTCACCAAATGTCAGAGGAACATGAAATAAGCTTGATTTTAAATGTAGATATGACCATAGACTTTAGTTTTGTTCCAGGTACACTTTTCCTCAAATCCAGATTTTTTATAACACCAGAATAATTATTTTCTTACTATTCTCTGAGTTCCATTTCTTCCTATAGCTTCTCTCCATATCTCAATTTAATTGTTTGATGGGCAAAACTTGCCTGTTTATTTCATAACTTTGGGTAATCAATTAATTTTCCTCCTTAAAAATAAACTTCTTTGTTCCTCAGCTGATTCTTAAACTTTTTTTGTTCAACTGATTTTGTTCTTAAGCTTTATTCTTATTTTGCCAGGTCATTCATCGTGATATCAAACCTGAGAATATTTTAGTTTCACAGACTGGAATTACTAAACTTTGTGATTTTGGATTTGCTCGGACCTTAGCAGCCCCTGGTGACATTTATACTGATTATGTGGCCACCCGGTGGTACAGAGCTCCAGAGTTGGTGTTAAAAGATACTACATATGGGAAGTATGTATTTTTAAAAATCCTGTTAATGAGCCTGCATTGGACAGCACTTTATCTTATATTTAGATATTCAAGAAGGTAACTGTTAAAGGATATTCACAGGAAAGCACTGAAAAAACAAATTTATATCAACTTGGATGCTGTGGGGCATAGCAGAGGGACATGAGATGGCGCCCTCACACACATTTAAACAGCAACTCCTCTTTTGATGAAGGGTGAGATTGATAAAATATCCAATCTTAATAATTCACATAACATTGTTCATAATCCTACACAACTGTACATACAGCATTGGATTCAGGGACATGAAAAAACATTTACCTTTACATAAAATGTGTCTACTAGTGAAGGTTTCTGCTATTTGCTATATTTTGAAATTGAAGTAGTTGTGTTACACTGGGATTACATCCTAGTATTATTGTATGTTTACAAGTCTCATTGATTTCAGTGGAACATAGATGCACATAATAGGCATGATACAATTAGGCTAACAATTTCCCCAGGGCCAACTGCAGTGTCAGTCCCAGATTTTGGAGAGCACAAGGGCAAAATGCCCTGAGTAGGTCTAACTCTTTAGCACTGTCACCACAGACCATTTACTTGCCCCCCCCAATAGCCAGTCTGTACCACTATCCAGAAGGAGAGAGCAGGTTGAATAGAGGCTCCTTCTCCTTCCTCTTGCCACTGCTATTAAGCCTGGAGAAGGCAGGTAGCTGCAGCAGGAAGGAGAATGAGAAGGGGGCTCTGGGTGTCAGCAATAGTCTATTTCTGTGGTGTAGGCATTGGCAGACGTCTTACAATATCACACCTTGACCAACTGTGAAAGTCCCCTGTGGTGTATAGGTAAATTGAGAGAAGTCTGGAAGAGATTCTGATTCCAGCCTTATATAAAATTTATCCCAAGTTCCATTGAAGTCATTGTGATGCATGCCAACACAATGCATTTAGGGCTGGGGTGCTGCCAGGCTGCAGTCCTCAAAGTACTTACTGGAAGTCAGCAGACTTCCGTGGACAATAAAATTTGACTGTTGTGCCCTTGGCTTTCGCTGATTGTCCATGTTTTTAGTTTCATTTTTTTGTACTCTTATAAACGTTTCAATTTTTTCTTTAAATTTCTTATTTAAAAGAGTTAGCTGACTTTATTATAGCTCCAGCCTCTGTATTGTTGAGCACTTTGTTCATTTCCTGATCTTAGACCTGTGGACATCTGGGCTTTAGGTTGTATGATCATCGAGATGGCCACTGGCAACCCCTATCTACCCAGCAGCTCTGACCTAGACCTACTTCATAAAATTGTGACCAAAGTAGGTAGGTACGGCTGCAGATGATCTCTGCAGAAATCATTGTAGTAAAATGTTGTTCATTGCTACTCTAAGCTCAATAATTAGCCATTGTACATCTCTACACAAGGTTTGGGCTTTAAATCACCATTTCTTAATTAAGGGAAGTGGAGGAAATATATTATTCACCTAAAAAAAAAAAAAGAAATCATTTGCCATCAAAAGCTACAGACAGAATTCTAGAAGGAATCTGCTCAACATAACCTTCTCTACAGTTCAGTAGTTCTGTCTGTGTTCTCCTTTGATGCAAAGAGCAGCTTTGGGTGAAGGAGGGAGCGTTTGGATCAGGAAACTGGCGTATGAGAAAATGTTAACTTCCCTCTCACTCCCGGTGGTGTAGCAGAGATCCATTTTGCCCCCCTCATCACCAGCCAAATTGCTTTTACATTTAGAGAAAAGAAAATAGCTGAGGAGAGCCAGGAGATTTACTGCAGTCTTTTCTAGTTTGGTCCTCCTGAGCAGCTGAGCAGATTGCTCCTCCATTTCTCCATAAGTAGATTTACTTTACTTTACTTTACTTTACTTTACTTTACTTTACTTTACTTTACTTTACTAAATGTCTATACCTCCATAATCTAAGGATCACAGGGTAGTTTAGAATATTAAAAACACAAAAATATATAACATAGTAAGAAACAAAAACAATATCCCCACAGTTTTATTACCGTATTTTTTGCACCATAACACTCACTTTTTTCCTCCTAGAAAGTAAGGGGAAATGTCTGTGCGTGTTATGGAGGGAATGCCTACGGGTGGCATGCCTACGGATTTTCCTCCTCTAAAAACTACGTGCGTGTTATGGTCGGGTGCGTGTTATAGAGCGAAAAATACGGTAAATTAGAACACTTAGACCATGCACTTTTAAACACGTTTGTCTGAATTACTTATTTCAGTGGATCTTACTTGTACATTGCTTAGAGACCCATGGAGTTAAGTGCTACATACATTACGTCTTAAATAAATAACAATATAGTTTTTATACTAGTGTTATGATTAGGTGTTGAGTTATAACATATCCTGAGTTCTCTAGTGGCAGTGTAGGAGGGATGGCCATGGATACGGGGTGGCTTTTAACATATTGACCCCTTTCTATTGGAATCACTTCAAGGGAAATTATTATGCGAGGTCTAGAGGCTGGTGTAAAGTTATACTGTTGACGCAGGAGTCTCCATAGATAAGAGGTATACAATACATTATAAGTGTGGTCCTCCCTCCTGCTGCCTTGTCCTACACATGACTGCACTCCATTTTAGACACTCCACCAGTTTATTGTTGTGACAGAAAAGCCTTGAGGTGTTCTATGTTGCTGTGTATCTTGTGTTCCATTGATAGAGCAGAGCCCCTACTAAATCTTATACTCTCAGCTGGCATTACAGAAGTGTGCCCTTAGTATTCCAACTATTTTTTCCCTTTTGGAGCAAATATCTTGTTGTTGAAGTTTGGGAATGAAGAAGGATTGAAGTTTGTACATCGATTTGAGCTAATTCTGCTTTTTCCCGTTGTGGTCTCCCTTGATTTCCATATTCCTAATAAACGTTAAATAATTTGACAAGATTAGGTCTGCATGCGGAGTTGCTAACCTATTCTGGGTTTGCAGGAACTGGTTGGAGTACAGTGGTACCTTGGGTTACCGACGCTTCAGGTTACAGACTCTGCTAACCCAGAAATAGTACCTCAGGTTAAGAACTTTGCTTCAGGGTGAGAACAGAAATTGCATGGCGGTGGCAGCGGGAGACCCCATTAGCTAAAGTGGTACCTCAGGTTAAGAACAGTTTCAGGTTAAGAACGGACCTCCAGAACGAATTAAGTACTTAACCCGAGGTACCACTGAATGTGCTTGCCTCACTTGAGCAAAGTAGAGGGACAAGAGGGCCGGGCTTTTTTACACAAGTGTTGTGTTGAATGAGTCTTAAGTACAATTACGTTAAAATCCTCACCAATATTATTTTAGGTTACAATCCTATATACATTTACCTTGAAGTAAGTCCTACTGAACTCTGTGGACCTTACTTCTGTATAGGATTGCACTGTTAGCATAATTAAATGTGTGTGAACGTTTTGTCAATTTCAGTCATAAGAAGCATGCTCTGTTTTTCAAAGTGTCAGGAGTGCACCTGAAATTCAATTGATTTTTGTCAACAAAATGTACCTTTTATCTGACACATTAATGCTTATTGGGTTTCTCTCTTTCTTTCAGGTAACTTGACACCTCACCTTCAGAATATTTTTATAAGGAGCCCAGTTTTTTCAGGGATGGTCCTTCCTGAAGTTCAGCACCCTAAAAGTGCAAGGAAAAAGTATCCCAAGCTCAGTGCCCTGGTTGCAGATATGGTTCATGTATGTCAGAAGAGGTCTGAGTATCAAGCTTACTGATGATCATTATTTGTAGCCTGGTATAGTTTGTGTTCTGTAATTGACATATCAGTGTTTCTGTTACTTTATGTATTTAGGATTGACCTACAGACCTGTGGTATCCCGACTCCCCACCCCCACACCCCTGCTTTCTCACTGACTCCCCCACTACAGATGATAAGTAGGCTATGTGGATTACTTGAAATCTCTGTCCAGGCCTCATTAATTATCACTTTTATACATTTCAGAATCTCTTGGTAGGACCATAAGGTTTCATTTTTCTAATTTCTCTCCTGCTGCTGTTAAAGAAAAGTTTATCGTAAAAGCTTAAATGCCAGAAGGTTAAGAAAGCCACACTTATTTACTGTATTTCACAGAGAAAAATCTGTTTCATTTTAAACGATTGTTTTACCACACTGAACAACTATTTTGTGCCTTTGAGTTCATTTGGTATGGGCAATGTGTGTGATGCTCTGTTTTTTGATGATTGAACCTACCATTCATTCTCTTATATTAGGAAATACTGTATTTTTCTGTATATAAGACGCCCCCACATATAAGACGCCTCCTATTTTGGGGGACTCAAAATTAATGAAGCACTACCCATGTTTAAGACGATTTTAAACCTAATTTTTGGGTAAAAAAACCTAGTCTTATACACAGAAAAATACGGTAACTGGTGTGGTTGTTTTTAAAAAACACACACCTTCAAATCCATTTAAATTCTTTGGCAGAAGTTTAAGAGCAAAATTTTAAGGCAACTTTTTGATAAGGTCTTTATCAAAGAGAATGTTAAATTTCCTAAAGTATAAGCTGCTTTTCCTTATGACAACAACTAATTCCATGTTGCATGCTATTCTCTGGGTGTTATCCTAAATACATTATTTTCAAGTAGAATCTGTCCATTAGAATCTAAATTCAGGAAGAAAGAATCTTTATGAGAGTTTTAATGGTTGAAATAAGAGACCTAAGAACTTCATTCAGCAGTTTAATCCTCTGAAGGATTCTGTTGAATTTTAAATGGCTTATTACATGTATCTACATTGCTAATGTAGGCAACCCTACAATGGAATCAATTGGAGCTATGAGTATGCTTACAAATGTAAGTTCAGTAACTAAGGGCTTGTCCACACTTCTGTTAGTGGCATAATTTCTAGGCACAGTGTGTGATTTTTAGGCATGGGTATGAGAATGGTTCCCAACCACCACCACCACTGTCCCTGGGAAAACCCGCTGTTTATTGCTGAATTGGAACAAACTTCAGTTGGGTTGATACACAACAGTACTGCACATGATGAGCCTTCTAAACCCCATGGTTGTTTTGTCTGGTAGTGGCTATGAAACAACTGCCAAGGCCGCTGTGACTGGCCTGCAATGTGGCATCAGTTGTCTTATCCGAGCCTGGTCCTTGTCACTTGAAACATTGCTCAGAGCAATCACAGCAACACTGGCTTTTGTTGCATGGTCGCTGGGCCAAACAGTATCCTGGCTCCAAAATAGGGTTTGCAATGGCTCAGCTGTGGTAAATTGTACTGGAAGATCTACCGTATTTTTCGCACCATAGGGCGCACCGGACCATAGGGCGCACCCAGTTTTTTTGGGGGGAAATAAAGGGGGAAAATTATTTCCCCCCCACGCGTGGGGCTGGGGCGGGGGAAGCTTCCCCCGACCCCAGCCCCCAAACAGGCAGCTCTCTGCAAGCCGTGGGAGCGCTCCCACTGCTTGCGGAGAGGTCCGCGAAGCCTGTGCGCGCTGATCTCAGCGCGCGCAGGCTTCGGCATGCTGGCAACTCTCCGCAAGCAGCGGGACCGCTCCCGCTGTTTGCGGAGAGGTCCGCGAAGCCTGGGCACGCTGATCTCAGCGCGCGCAGGCTTCCGCATGCTGGCAACTCTCCGCAAGCAGCGGGACCGCTCCCGCTGTTTGCGGAGAGGTCCGCGAAGCCTGGGCGCGCTGATCTCAGCGCGCGCAGGCTTCGGCATGCTGGCAACTCTCCGCAAGCAGCGGGACCGCTACCGCTGTTTGCGGAGAGGTCCGCGAAGCCTGGGCGCGCTGATCTCAGCGCGCACAGGCTTCGGCATGCTGGCAACTCTCCGCAAGCAGCGGGAGCCCAGCGCTGGGCTCCCGCTGCTTGCAGAGAGGTGTGCGAAGCCTGGAGAGCGTGGGGGGTCTGTGCGCACCGACCCCTGTCACTCTCCAGGCTTCAGCGAAAGCCTGCATTTGCACCATAGGACGCACACACATTTCCCCTTCATTTTTGGAGGGGAAAAAGTGCGTCCTATGGTGCGAAAAATACGGTAGTTGAAATTTTGAAGCATACTATTATAGTCAAGCCCAATTCAATCAAAATGAGAACAACATCAGTGTAAATAAATCAGTCATCCTGTATTTTCTGGTGTCATCTTGAAAGATGTTCCATTAGGGTTCCTTGTAATATTTTAATTGCAAAATGCATTTTCCTATTCTTTTTCTCTGATGTGTTTCTGCAAACATGCTTCTAGGCAGTGTTTGTTTGTCAGATCTTAGCTTGAAGTCATTTTTTAATAGAGAATTATGTAAATGTTGAAGAAGGTGCCATTACAAATGTAACAAATCATTCATGACAACAGCAATGCCAGCCAGGCACGCTTGCAATGATGTGCATTGCACTGCTATTATTCATACATGAACAAAAGTCTAAAGTATTCGATTCACAAACATAACAAGACATGCCATGATAAAGTGTCCTTACCAGCAGTAATTTCTTTAGCACTGATAGGATTGGTTTTTAGAAAATGAAGGCTCTTATTTATTCTGTGAAAGGTTAATGAAGTCAAGGTTCTGTAAGTCACAGAATGATAGTATTCATGAACCAATAATGGCACTGGCCAAACATGGAGATGCTATGGCATCTTCAGTTTGTTACACAATTCTGTTCCATATTAAACAATGCTGGTGATACAAGCAAAGTATTTTGTGCAAAGAAAGTGATAGCTATGTTGCTCATTGGATGCCTTTGTGTTACAAAAGTATTGGACTGAGTCCATTAAGTTATATTTCTGCTCAAAAGCACAATAAAGATTAAGGAATAAAACTTTGATTTACCATAGCATCATCCCAAAACAGCTACTCCTGCCTGAACAGTGTGCTATGTGGGCCAATTATATAATGTTAGGCAACATTTGCTCCTTGATAAATATGGAGCAGCTGGCTGATGGGCAGCATTGCTCCAGAAAAATAGGCTTGCATGCTCCTCACTTCTTTGAGGAATCAGAAGTTCCAAGGACAGTTTCATTTTCTTTGGAAGAGAGCCCTGGAAACTTACACTGTCCTTGTGATAGCTGTTGTATTTACAAAGGTGCAAGCTGAGCACGTGGAAGAGGTATGTCACTCTCAAGGATAGGCAGGAAGCCTGGTGTTCTTGCCTGACATCCCCAAAACAACATTAGGCAAATTTGCTGTCTCCCAGGCTGCTTCCTTCCAGTCCAGCTAACTACAGAGTGCTCATCTTTCTCCCCCAACTCAAAACTGCAGATACCTTTCCCACCAGGCTACCCCCTGTTGAGCACTGACCATAGACCCCCTTCCTTGCAGGTAAATTGTCCACCGGGAGAGGGAACCCTCCTAATCATTACTTTTCATTGGGGATCTGCCCTCACCACTTGCAAGCACTTGTTAACAGAGAGCTGGCAAATTTTTTTGTTTTAATTTCCAGGGTCCTGGCAACCAGCTTGATTTGCCATTTTCCATTAATTGTATTCACTCTTCTTCTAAAAAGCTCAAAGTAGCTTTTGTGTGCACAAAGTATTTTTCTGTCATGGAAGAAGATGAGAAGCTTCTGCTAGATTTTTATTTTTTTAAAAAAAGCATGAGTCTTATTCAGTTCAGAGCATACCACTATTTCATTTTAATCTTGGTGGTACAGTTTTGCCTGTACAAAGGCAATGGCATGATAGCCACTCCATCCTTCAGTTTTGCTGCTGCTGTGTCACTCCCATCTATCCAGTGCTGGGTGATGTCAGGTGTACAGTGACTCATATGCGGTAGAAGACTCAAAGAAAAGAGGGAGAAGCCTTAAGAGGACTCTCCACACTTTTCTTGACTTAGAGCCAAATTACATATTATGACAAATAAATCACTAGGTGTCGGGCCAGCCGTTACAAATGGCGCTTTTCAGCATAAAATAAAGACGCAGAGAGCTAGCTTATTTCCTTGGACTGATGGAGCAGCTCTTTCAGACATCTTCTCCTCTCCAGTCCGTTTTTATTACCCTTTGTTCTCACCAGCCGCATGGCTGCTTGCCAGTGTCTCATGTTACCTCATCCGGCCAGGGTTAAACCCACCCACACCATATAGGGTCAACACTGCCCAGAGGAAACACAACTCCTTTTAAGGTCAATACAATCCCAATACACTGTAAGACACAGACATGCTGGTCACTGGGTCAGCAAGACACCAGGTGGCACTACAAACCTTGCCAGGGCTTTCTGGCTCCCACCCTGGCTCCCACATGCCCTCTTTCTTTATATTTTAAGCATAATCATATATATCAGTACCAATGGCTTTGTCGAGCGTGATAAGCGACTCTTTTGACACCGGAAGCGGGCCGTGGACTGGAGAACCATGCAGTACATACAGAAATTAAAGAATGAATACATTGTATATAGCAACACAAAAAAGAATGAATACATTGTATATAGCAACACAAAATAATGCAAATAACTACTATAATAATCACTATAATTAATAAATGTCGAAGCCAACTTCCATCTGGAAGCTAAGAATATAAGAATTCTGATTCCATGCTGCATGGTAGGCTTCTTTTCTAGTTTATTAGCCATGCACTGGTGTCACTTCTATAGCACTGAGATTGGTCACTGTATGTTCCTGTAAGAGAACAAGAGCTATTAAACATGAATTTCAATGTATATTGACAGTTTGGATATATGCCCCATGATTCTTTCCCCTCTTTAATTTGAAAATAACTAAATATTTAGAAGCATGCAATAAACTAGTAAACTTAATCATAACTTCTACAAAAATATTATTCCTCCATATCTTTTGATAATTTCACCCCTAAAAGTCTTATTCAACAACACTGTTCTTATAGTTCGAGAGTGGCTGAGCCGTGAATACTGCCAGCCAGTGTAGGATTCAGGCAACTGCTGCTTGCCAGCCAATAAGGTGAAATATGGTGGTTTCAACTGGACTGTGTCATCTGCTTCTCTTCCTTGTATAATGGTGCAGCAAAGGATGGCAAGGCAAATGGTTAGGAAGCACTTCTGCAGTTGAAACCCATAAAGGCTTGTCCTCGATGTCCACTGCCGCGTACCCTCGTCCCCACGTGATCAGCGGGACAGGTCCATGCCATGCGGGATCAGGCAAGCGTCTGTACACCACCAAGGGGTGGGAGAGTGCCTCCTCCTTCCTAAAATGCAATTCCGCGGGAGTATGGGTCCTAGTATTTGGATATAAGGATGGTTAAACACAAAAAGAACTTGGTGAACAGCTGAAGGAATGAGTGCTGTTGGATGTTTCGGCCGCCAAGCTGTTTTAGCAATAGTGTTTTGAACATCAGGTGCGCTCTTTCCACTATCGCTTGCCCTATGGAGTTAAAGTGTATACCATGAGTTAATTTCACATTCCACAACATACAAAATTCTGAAAATGTTTTAGAAATATATGCTGGGCCAAAGGAATAGAAAACTGCTTAGCCAATGCTTTTGCAGGGAGATGAAGGTTGTTATAACATAGTATAGGATCAGAAAAGAGAGAAGGCAGAAATGTTCTTCAGAGCTGAATCTGCTCTTGAATTTCCCTCTGCTAAATACCCTGGGTGTGATGTGTGGGAGCGAAGATGTGCAACATAATAAGGAACTCTCTGTGCTGAAGTAAGGCCTACAGGGCAAGAAACAAGGAAAACAAGTCAGAATCCAAGGAAGGAGTTATATAAGATATTGGTAAAATAGCAAAAAGCGATATACATACTGAGTATCCACAATAAGATTGAAAGAATGAGTAGAAAAGGATTGAAAGGCAAGAATCACAGCCGCTAGCTCTGCTCGCTGGGCAGAAGACTGTGAAGAGGTAAATAAACTTTCCCATTTTCCTCCCTCTTCCCATGTCACCCCCCCCCCTATTTTTTGTTCCATCCATGAAAAGGGTTAGTGCAGAGGGGAGAAGTGTGAGAGACAAAGGGTTTGTCAAAACATAAGTGACCTGTGTCAGAAATGTCAAACGGTCATCCTTTGGAGGATTAAAAATGATGACCTATAAAATCAGCCAAAACAATTTGCATGGCAGCATTTGTGATCAATAAATGCTGCTGTTCAGTCTGTGAAAAAGGCAAATAAATTGATGCAACATCAAAACCGCTCAAAGCTATAGCACGTGAACGTCCTTTGATAACAATGTCTGATGTGGATTCAATTACGGAATAAATGTTCTTCGGAGGGGTATGAGGTAAATGTAACCATTCTATAATGCAGATAGTCTTCTTCTTGTCCGTCTGAGCATATAAATTTCCTGTTGACAACAATGGTGTAGCAAATATTGCCAGATGCAGCTTGTGTTCAGCACCTCTAGGTGGCGCATGCGGAAAGGTTTCAATGCTTCATTCACAAAATTTTGGCAAAGTGTAGGGGAGTTCCGCATGCTGTTGTGGCAGAACAATCCACTGATATCACTGGGTGGATTGCAATTTGTTATATACTGGCAATGTAAAAGCAAACTGTTCCTGTCTGCTGGATCCAGTGGGATAAAGATGTTTCAATGTAGCCAAAAGTTAATTGTTCAGAAATAAGCTGTTCAGAAACGAGATGGTGCCATTGCTGCGGTTTTTTCTTTTGGTGGAGGCCACTGTTCTACCCACACTGAGGTATCAGTGATCTTGGTTTGCCATGCTGGAAATGTTGTATTCATGGCTACAGGCTGGTTTTTATCTTGCGCTGCTGCCAGCAATTGAGCCTTGTGGGTGGCTGTACCAACAGACTGACAAATGCGTAGCATCGTAGTGGCAGGAAGGTGTATTATCGGGCGCGACGCAACCTTACAATCCTCAGTGGCATTTTCAAAGGCCAATTGTTTGATAATTATTTGTTTGGCTTCAGGATTTTCAATTTGGCTACTCACTGCTGTAATCAGCCTGTCCATAAAGGAAGGATATGATTCTCTAGGTTCTGGGATTTTTCTCATTGCTTGTTGCAGTAAAGCAGGAGCATAAGCACCACAGGCAATTTCCCATTCGTGAGCTGATGGGGGTAAAACTGTACGTGCCAAAGGCTTGAATTCATCTGGAGCCAAAAGCTGGGCTTGAATTCCTGCTGGAACACCAGGGAATGCCTTAGTATCCTGAGTTAAGGAACAGGCAAATACTGCACGTTGCAAAGGGGTAGCTGCTTTTGCTGCTGCTGAAAGAGCAGGATCATTTCCAGCCAGACCACGGTATTTTTGCAAATTTGGGTCTTCTGGTGAGGAACTGCAGTCTGGAGGTTTGGGATCTGGGGCTGCAGGCAAAGCAAGGGCTGGAACACATGGCAGGACAGCAGGCTGAATTAAAGAAGCTGAAGCCTGTGTTGGCAATGCAGCTATGGAGATATTTTTTGGTGATAAAGAACCCATAGCATATCGAACCTTGCACCATGCATTTAAATTCCGTACACCAATGCTGGGAAGCCCATGAAAATGTGTTCCAATATTGTCCCAATGTTTTAATTCCAAAGTTCCTTCTGCAGGAAACCAGGGGCAATGTTCATCGATTGCCAGAATGAGCTGTATCAAATCTCCCTCAGGAACTTCCAATTTGTTGCAGGAGAGGAGAAATTTTAAGTCTTTTAAAAATTTCTGTTGGGGAGTAGTCAAAGAGCTGCCCATTTTTCTAAAATCAATATTTAAGGGATCGACTAACCTTGGATCCGTAGATGAATAGCGCTTGCAGCCTTTTCCAGGCGAGGTAAGTCGATGAATATCCACTGCTTGGATCAAAAATCTTCTCACAGTCTTGCCCAGACTGTTTGCTTCAATCTTGCTTCTTTAGCTCTCTTTTAAAAACCTCAGTCGTATCTTTTATTCAGCCTCACACGGGGCACCACTTGTCGGGCCAGCCGTTACAAATGGCGCTTTTCAGCATAAAATAAAGACGCAGAGAGCTAGCTTATTTCCTTGGACTGATGGAGCAGCTCTTTCAGACATCTTCTCCTCTCCAGTCCGTTTTTATTACCCTTTGTTCTCACCAGCCGCATGGCTGCTTGCCAGTGTCTCATGTTACCTCATCCGGCCAGGGTTAAACCCACCCACACCATATAGGGTCAACACTGCCCAGAGGAAACACAACTCCTTTTAAGGTCAATACAATCCCAATACACTGTAAGACACAGACATGCTGGTCACTGGGTCAGCAAGACACCAGGTGGCACTACAAACCTTGCCAGGGCTTTCTGGCTCCCACCCTGGCTCCCACAACTAGGGAAGTTTGTCAGGTTTGGGGTTTTTTTAATGGTGCTGGGGATTTTTTCATTGGGACCTCAGCACATGAGGATGGGAGGTTTAATCCTTCCATCCCTATCTATGATAGTGATAAAAATTAACTGCTCCATACAGCTATTAGTCCTGAAAAAGCTCTAATTGGCACCAATGGGAGCTCCCTCTCCCCTGCACAATAGCACTGTGAGGGGGACATTTTGGTAGCTCACCTTCCATACGTATGGATACCATAGCATGATACATCATAAAATAAATCACACAACAAATTTATATGCAAAAATAGCACTCAAAAGCCCAGAGAAAGTACTATTGCATTTTTCTAGAAAGAACATATTGTGCTTCCTTTTGATGCAGTAGTCATAACTACTTCTTTGGCCTTTTGTTTTAACTTTCATGTAAGCTGCATTCTTTACATGGTTATTATTCTGTTATATTGCTTTCACAGGCACTATCCAATAAATGCTCACAGCCCTTCCAAATAAAGTTCAGACAGCATTCCAAAACTTAATGGTTCTGCTAGCTGGGGGAAGCATTGCGTTTTTCCAAAAATAACATGTCATGTTGGGAAAATTCAGGTTATGTTTCCTGTAGGCAGAATGGCTGGATCCCATGTAATACAGTAAATGATCAGCAGTTATATAGTTCTTTTGCTATAAAAGGGGTCTGGGTACCTGAAGTACCACATTATTGGAAGAGGGGAGATTTCAAAGATCAGGAAAAAAGATATTTATCTTTTATTTTAAGTACCATGAAACAAAATTTCTCAACTGGAATTTCAGCTCAATTTTCACAGTAATCAAGAGAAATTTATTTGTTACAGTAATAAAATGGCAAAATGACTGCATGTAGACAATATGCTAATATTCCTTAAAATTGTTAAATAACAATATCAATATGCTTTCATTTTTTGTTTATTTCACTTATTAATAAATAATAAATAATAAATGTTATATAATACACATTTTATTATACGCATTTCCCCCCTGGATAATATTATATAAGCTTTTAGAAATGCTGCCTTCTAAAATAATTGTTCCATTATTTTTTAGGCTTGCTTACAAATGGATCCTGCAGATAGGATATCATCTGCTGATTTGTTACAGCATGACTATTTTACCAGAGATGGGTTTGTTGAAAAGTAAGTGACATGACCTCAGGCTTTGGATTTTTCTATGAGAGCCTTTCAAGATGATTGACATTTTTCATGACAAATACATGCTAATAATTTGTTAGGAGTGAGGGAGGAATCAAAACATCTCCACCTATAGTAATGCTTCTGTTGGTGAGATACTGCATATTCCCTATGCTCAAATACTTAATTTTTGGGAAACCTGATTTTCTTACTAGGTTTGAAATGCAAAATACTGCCGTTTCAAATGTAACTACTGTGTGATTGTAACTGTTTAAATGTCTCAACACCATGTTGGCCAGTGCTTGAGATGTGACTGATGGCTCCTGCATTAACCAGGAAGAATTGTGAATACAGTGGTACCTCGTGTTACATACCGTTCCCCTTACGAATGCTGCGGGTTACGCGCTCCGCTAACCCGGAAGTAGATGCCCCTTGTTGAAACCTTTGCCCCGGGATGTGAGTGGAAGTCGCACTCCAGTGGTGCGGCAGCAGCAGGAAGTGCCATTAGAGAAAGCACGCCTCATGTTACAAGCGGTTTCCTGTTATTAATGGACCTCTGGAACGGATTAAGTACGTAACACGAGGTACCACTATATACATTAAAAAGCTCTTAACAACACTGTGACAATGTTCAGGAGTGCAAATGATTTTGCAAAACATAGGAGCCAATCTGATCCGATCTTCTAGGAGCCAGCTTGGAAGGAAGATGAGATTGATGTGCGAACTCACCATCAAGTAGAAGTCTTGCTCTAGTCTGTCTCCACCATCCTTTTTCCAGGCTGTGCTTAATTGAAAGGTATCAGGTCTCAAACTAACCTGAAAATCACAGCCTCAGAATTGGAGGCCCTTCCTTCAAAGAGTGACTCCTACTTCCATTTAGGAACCACGGCTGCAATCTTAATCCCATTTACCTGGGTGTAAGCTCCATTGAATTCATTAGGACTTCTGCCGAGACATGGGTAGGATTGTGGTGTAACACAGTAGGAGGAGAAAGCCAACTCTCATACACATCAGCACATATGGAAGAAACTTGCTACCTAAGCTCTTCAGTTACCTGGGTGCCAAGAGCAATATTTAGGCACAGCGGCAGCTTGGGAGCCTGTGTTTTTGCACATCGGATGCTGTGTAAATTGAACTGAAGTTTCTGAAAATTAACTGCTGCTACAAAAAAAGCCCCCACCATGTACTGCAGCTGTGTCTCTGAATGATCAAAGCTCATTAGAATCTCCATCATTAAAAGATAAATGGTCACAAGTGGGGTAGTGTAAATCACCTTTTGAGAAGGGCAACAGGATGCACAGATTTACTGTCACCTACCTCAGCAAGTGGCTGACACTTTAAAGCCTGACATGGTCAGAATCTATTCAGAGGTGGGGATGTTGTGCAGAACACACACATCCTAAGTGCTTGTATATTCTTGGCTCCAGGTGGCAATTTGTGGTTTTTTTTGGGGGGGGGGGGAGAGAGCGAGCCAGAAGGACAATCCATGTGTAGAAGGCTGTTTCCAATTCATACATCCGACTCATGGATTTGGACCTTAAGGTTGCAATTCTAAGGACATGTAGTTTGAAATAAATTCCATTCATATCAATAGGACTTTGGTACATGTATTTTTAGATCATTCTGTGTTATGATTTTCAGCTAAATGGACAATCAGTCACTATGATACTGTTTTTCTTGACTTAATCGTCTTGTCAAGCATTAGGCAAAAAAGAACAAATTTGTTGCAAATCTTTCTAGGCATTTGTTCTGTTTTCTCAAACCTCAAAGGGGCTTTGTTAAAGTTCCATGTCAAGAAAGAATGCTTGATCTTTAGAATACAATAAATAGACCGGTGCATAATTTATGAAGGCTGAAATAGAACTTGAAAGTTGGAATATGGTTTGCAATGAGAAATAAACATTTGACATGGAACACAATGCACTTATAAGCAAGAGGTCTTTAAAGTATTTGCCTTTAGGGCCACAACTAAGATGTAGAACAGATGTGTTGTGGTTGGCATGTTTTCTAGTTCTGCTAAATATATTCCAGAAGGGCAGTTGTGTTAATCCGTTGCAGCAAAAACAATGGAGTCTTGTGGGACCCTAAAGGCTAGCAAATGTATTACAAACCGGCATAAGCTTTTGTGGACCATAGTGAGCATGGTTGGCATTCTGCGTAGGATAAACAGGTTGGTGTCTTTGAAAGATAGTAAATAGGCAAACCAGATAACTAAAATGGGAATATAGAAAAGCCAGTAGAGGGATATTTCAGACCCAGGCCATTCTGTGATGGTTCTTGAGGTAGCCATCGTTGAACAAAGGAACTTCAAAGGAAGAGTGCAACATGAAACAGTTGAATCATGATACGTCAAGCAATTCAGTGGTATCAGTTGTGGATTGAATCAGCATAAAGGATTTTCATCATATGTGTTAATTGGCCTCCCAATGCCTGGATGCCTGTGTTAGGAACTACCGGTACTTTTTGTGAATGACCACTCATAATATAATTTACCCATAATCTGTACTTTTAAGTATTTCACTTCCTTCTCACCTGTTTACACTCCCTCCCCATTTGAATCAGACATATTACCTGCTACCTGGGATACAACTTCAGGTACCTGATGAAGTAGACTATAGCCCAAAAAACCTTATGCCATAATAAATGTGTTGTTGTGAAGATGCCATAAGACTGTTCTTGCTACAGGAGACTAGCATGGCTACTCCTCTAGAATTTGTTTGTATATGCTTGTTGATGTAAATGCACTTTCCATTATCAGATTCTTACCAGAATTGAAATCCAAATTACTACAAGAAGCAAAGTTGAATTTTCTTTCAAAATTCAGAGACAATAATAAAGAGATGGATGAAAAAAGAACAGTTCACATTAACGTGTCTCAGAGTGGCCCAGTTATTGTGAAAGTAAGAATGATTACTTTTTTTAGAATGTTTATTATTATTTTACATGTAGCAAAAACTATAGGCTAGCAATATGCCCCCCCCCCACACTAAGTAGTTAGGAG
The DNA here is from genome assembly GCF_027172205.1 of Podarcis raffonei. Classification (NCBI taxonomy): domain Eukaryota; kingdom Metazoa; phylum Chordata; class Lepidosauria; order Squamata; family Lacertidae; genus Podarcis; species Podarcis raffonei. The sequence continues at coordinate 58,731,413 of NC_070603.1, read as the reverse complement.
AGCTGCCATAGATACCTACAGGTATACACTTATTATTCCCCGTTAATTACTTGCTTATCATTTTGTACATATATTAGGTTCTCAGATCCCAGTAGTGTAAACAGAATAAACTAGTGTAAACAGAATAAACCTGCCTAATGTACACGGGTTGCAGAATTTGATTTGACTTGAGAATTTTAGCTTACTCTGGGAATTCAGTCATATTATTAAATGAAAGGTCAATGTGATACTTATTCATCAGAGCTTATTCACAACACTTTCAGCCCATGCCAGTTGCATTGCAGAGGTGGACTTTGAGCTTATCAAAGTGGGGCCCTGTGCAACACCAACATTTGGCACCCTCATGCCTTCTGTTGTTCATTATTTTTGTGGTGCCCCTTGCAGCACCCTCTAAGCTCAGCACCCAGTGTGGGCGAACTGGTCATACTCTTCTGAATCTGCCTCTGTTGCATTGTTTGTCAGCCACACCTGACTTTTAGCAGAGCTGCCATAGGCTGAATGAGTTATATGTTGGTCATGTGATTGTTGCCTTCACGATTGAGATGTTTTGAATTAAGATAGTCGGTGTCCCAAAGAAGGAAAAAAGAAGACATGAGTCTTGTTATGGTAACAAAGTCTGAGAAGCACTTATTGGTCTGTTTTATAATATTTGTATTTTCAGGGCTATGAACAGTGAGAGAAATTAAGGAATGGTTTGCAATTTTAAGTAGGGCACAGAATTAATGACTGTTCTATTATGTTGAAACTGTGGAGAATGGAGAGAATTCCACAATAGTGCAGCATTACTTTTAATACTAATTACTAATAAGCAAATTCAAGATCATTTTTAGATTGTGTTCTAGTATTTCATAAACATTTTACTGTTGGCTCACTCAGGATTTTTCTCTGTGTCCATGATCCACATGTCACTTCCAGGATTTGACCCAGAAAGTGAAACTATTGTTCACTTTTGATTGCCTGACCATTTGCCTACCAAAGCTATTAATTCATAGTTGGTGGATTGGGGAATTATGTAGGGATTATACATCTTTACCTGTTGAATGTATCAAAGAGATTCACACTCTGAAATGAACTGGACACTACTGTTTTTCTTTCAACTCCATGGATCTCAATTCCCAACTTTTTCTGTAGGATCAGAATGTAGGTTAATAGAAGCAATTGCTTAATATTTGTGTGTATTACCTGTTCTAGGAAATTGAAAAGGACAAAAAACCAAAGGAGATGAAGGTCAAAGGGATCAAAATGAAAGGGGTGAAATCTGAAATCTCAGAGCTGAAAAGGAATGAACAAGAAGACACAGTTTCGCAGTGGGCTGCTCTGTCTCAGAATGCTCTAAACCTTCCTCATGAAAACAAACTGACAGGCAATGATGGCACTGGTCTGGCAGCCGGCACTGACGCTGGTGGGACAAAGGAGGATTCTCCACAGACACCCACTATGACAATGCCACGCATCAACCCAAACTGCGGAAATCTTACTGCAAATTTCAATTCACACTTCCTGTGCCCTAATTCAAGGTATGTAATGCAAAAGTGAATGCAGGTGGGGAATTGGAATGCTTGGGGAAGATCAATTTTTGCTCAAAGTTTTAAAAAGAAACAGTTTAACGGCTGAATTTAGATAAGCTATGTGTGATTTCTTCTCGAGGAGCTATCCCTGCCACGGCGAATGGGGTGGGTGGGGAGATATTAAATATGGAACATGCTTAATAAAAAATAAAAATCTAATGACATGAGTTCTTAGTTGAGAATGAATTTGTTACTTCATTTATCTGCTTGTTTATCAGATTACCTGAAAAAGCAAAGAAAAGACGAAGTCCTTGGCCACAAGTGTCACAAATAGGTCCAAATAACCGTCAAGAAGAAGGGACTATATCTCAAGTAAGAGTGCAGTTTTAAAAATCAATTTGGTTGATCTGGTTATGTCTTTGACGTACAGTGGTACCTCTGGATGCAAACGGGATCCGTTCCAGAGCCCCGTTCACATCCTGAAGCGAATGCAACCCCGCGTCTGCGTGTTGTGATTCGCCGCTTCTGCGCATGTGTGTGACGTCATTTTGAGTGTCTGCGCATGTGCGAGCGGTGAAACCCAGAAGTAACGCGCACCATTACTTCCGGGTCAGTGTGGAGCGCAACCCGAAAATACTCATCCCGAAGCTACTTAAACCCGAGGTATGACTGTATCTTTTTAAGGCAATGGTTGCAATCCAGAGAACGATTGACATGCCTAAGGGCCAAATTTGATGCAAGAACAGCAGGCTCTTTCTTTAAACACACTTGTGCCTGCCAGGTTGTATATAAAGCAGGGAGTGTTACTTTTTTTTATCAACAAGGGTTCAGGCAGCACCCTTCGGTAAGCTGGCTTGCAAGTGTGCACAAGGATGAGGCTAGTGACTACAGTCACCGAACCGCCTGTTTGCAAGTGACAATGGATGCTGGAGGGGTGGGGCATGCAAGTCCCAGTGATCTCTGCTGGACTTCATGGGCCATAGCAAATGTCCCAGTATTCTGGGTAATGGGTCTGTTGTATAATGTATAATGTTCACAGGGTAGCGTGGAATACAGTCCAGATATCTCTACTACTGTTGCTCAAGGGAGTCTTCAGCAGATAAGACAGCTGTCATACCTCCCTGGTAGATGTTGTAAACCGAACAGGTGATTTAACTGTCCATGGAATAAACAAATATGTTTGTTGCTGGATGCTGCCAGCTACTAAGGAAAAAGATCTGTTGATTTTGTCTGAAAGATGCAATTTCTAATAGTTCTTCTAGCCCATAATAGTGATATAAGCTTCCTCGAAAGAGAGACTTTAAAGATTATTAGTACTTTGTGTCAAGGTCAGAATTAACTACATAAAGGCATAGATAAGTTGAAACTGTAGCACAGGTGTTATCTTGGATACATACTGATTCCATTTTTAGAACCAAATAGAGAAGGTCTCTCTGTATGAAAGAGCTGCTCAGATTGATCAAATGGTCACAATAAACAGAAAGAAACGCAATATTTCAAGATGTGAGAAGAAGGACATTCACTTCCCAGAGCTAACCACGGGGCAACAGAAAGAACTGAAAGGAATGGAAAGTATGCTTGCTATCTTCTATAGATTTTTTTCAGATAAATTGTAAGGCTCATATGAGTTAAACTGAAATGAAACTTAAATATTTATATATAAGATTTGTGGAACGTGCTGCAAAATCGTGCAGTTTTATTTAAGGCTTTCTTTTGATGAGTCAGATTCTTTCCTTTTCAAATCAAAAGCTGCATGCAAATAGAACTAAAAACAGAAACCAGCTCAGGGCTCGAATGTATGTAAATGCTGATTTTATTTATTTATTGGTATTAGAAAGGGCAGTGAATTAAAACATCCCCTTCCCAGTACTGCTGCTTCATAAAAAGAGACCCTTACTTGGAGCTGCTTTTAAGTAAATATTTCAAAAGTTGAAAAATACTGTCATGGATCTTCTGTATAGATTTTCTTTGAATAACAGAACCCCTACTCCACATATCGCAAACTGCTTTTGAACACAACACACACAAAATTTCAAAATTTTGCCATGTAGCTTGGAGGGGAGAGGGGGAATGACTTCCATTTCATAAAACTAAGGCTAAGGTTTCCTTGGGCCGACAGAACTAATTTCAAAGTTCCTTGAATTATGGCTGCTGTATTATGGTTCTGTATTTGAAGTGATTAAAAAGGTTGAGTGGTGGTGGCAAGTGTGCAGTTGAAGTGGTGGGTGGGCATGGCTGAATCTGGCCTCCAAGAATTGTGCTTGCAGCTGCAGAAATTTATAAAAATGAAGCAAAAGGAACTTCTTCCCAACACCACTTGTTAAACTGAGGGGTGGGTACTCCATTGCCCCACAAACTTACCAGTTGTCACCATTAAGAGGGTTTTTTTCTTTTTTAAAAAAATGTGGAACCCAGAGAAAGGCTGGGAAAATGAAGTTGATGGTATGCATGACCGCAGCCGGTTCAGCATATTTCTGAACATTATTATTATTATTATTATTATTATTATTATTATTATTTATTATACCCTGCCTTTTCCCACTTTTCGGGACTCAAAACATACAATCAAAACAAAAACTTTCATCTATATAAATAAAATCTCAGAATAGCACAGCAGGACCCCCCTCATTAAAAGCAATCAGTTCCCCAAAGCATGTTGGAACAAGAAGGTCTTACCTGCTAGCAGAAGGACAAGGAGGGAGCCCGTTTAACTTCTCTAGGGAAGGAGTTCTAGAGTCTGGGAGCAGCATGAGTGCCTGCCTGCCTGCCACTGTGAATCTGTGTTTTTGTAAAAAGCCGGGGTCTGATGCCCGTCTCTGGTGGTCATTTGTGGGGTTTGTGGACTACAGGGCCCCAGAGGGTGTCCCAAAGTCAAGAACTAAAAGCACCACTGAATGAAGTGGCAGGGGGATTAGTGCTCAAATATTTTCCTATTACCCCATGTTCAGCAGAAAAATGCCCCCTTCAGTTGGTTTTTCCCATGTGGGAGGTCACAGAATTGTGTTCACAAGAATCTGAATTTAAAAAGGAAAGCTTCCATGATATAATAAGCTCTAAAGCCAAAAATAACTAGTTATCTTTCATTTCAAGAAAAAAATTCAATTAAATCATGGTTTTCTTTGTTTCCTTAGCTATTGGATTGTACATTTTGGATAATTCAAACTAGAAAAGCATCCAAATATAGAAATAATTAGGTATTTGTTTGTAAAAGTTAAACAGGTAAGAGTGCTGAAGAGGGAGTCAAAGAAATCTGAAGTATCTAAAATACCATCTTTACTAAATGTGGATCAGAATCGTGAAAAACTTGAGGTAAATTCAAATTTCTTAGCCAGCATAAAAACATGGATTCTGTAACTGAACAGTGAGTTAAGTGTGCCTATGCCAGTTTAAAATAATGGAATTAAAGATAGCTAACTCTCTGTTGAATTGTAGTAAAAGAGTTTGTCAATATTTGGACAAAGTACAAATATTCTTGGACTTAGCTAAAATATATAATTATTGAGTTGTTGAAAATTAGAGAATACATGTAATATTTGCATTCTTTTGTCAAGTAAATATAATGCATAATTGCATTCAATGGGAACATTTCCTAGACATCTGCTAAAAAGTTGCTGAACTCTTTTAGAAATATTGATTGTATGTTTAAAAATGCTTTGCTTTTTTATTTGGAGGGAGATAGTTTTAATTTGGTGAAAAAGTGAGTTTTCACTAATTGGCTTCTGTCGACTAACCTTATTATTTAATTTAATATTTAGAACACAGGAAATGCAGGAAATACACCAAATGAAAACTAGCCAAGTTTGCCCGTGAAACAGCATGCATCTTGGGAAGATGTACAATGTCTGGAGGAGTAAGACACTTGCTTTTCAAAAAAACTTTTCATTAAAAAAGTTTCATGAATAACTCTGCATACCATGTGTAGATCCTCTAATAAAGTATTTTGAAATGTGATGGTCACAAAAACATTCATTTTTACAATATACTGTATAGTATTTTTAAGGCGGGGGGGGGTCACCAGTGTGGTGCCTATAGATGCAATGGGACCTTTGAGGTCTTCCGCTGGTGCCCATGAGGCCTCTGCCCCTTGGTCATGAGACAGTTGGGGTGGTTACCTTTTTATCCCTTGTAAAGCATATAGAACTGAAGGAGGAAGTTGGAAGAGTGACACTCTTCCCCATTTCCTCTTTCTGCTCTATGTGTTTCTGAAGGCTCAGAATAAATATACTGAATTGGACTTTTACCCAGTTCCCTTGGAAAAAATGTGTGTGCACTTTCTCTCTCTTTTGTGAGTGGTGTGCAGAGGCAGATTTAGGGTAATGTGTGGGGAAACAAGGGGGACGACGCAGCTATGACATAGTATACATGCAGAATGGAAGGTCAGAGGTGGGGGTGTTGAATTTTGGCCTTGCAGAGGGCGCTGCTGGAATTTGAAAGACCACAGTCCACCCCTGTGGTGGGGCAGGTGCAGGGGAGAAAAGTAACTGGAAACTTACTTGTGCCTATGGTAAAAAAGGTAAAGGGACCCCTGACCATTAGGTCCAGTCGTGACTGACTCTGGGGTTGCGGCGCTCATCTTGCTTTATTGGCCGAGGGAGCCGGCGTACAGCTTCCGGGTCATGTGGCCAGCATGACTAAGCCGCTTTTCGCAAACCAGAGCAGCGCACGGAAATGCCGTTTACCTTCCCACCGGAGCGGTACCTATTTATCTACTTGCACTTCGACGTGCTTTCGAACTGCTGGGTTGGCAGGAGCAGGGACTGAGCAATGGGAGCTCACCCCGTCGCGGGGATTCGAACCGCCGACCTTCTGATCAGCAAGTCCTAGGCTCTGTGGTTTAACCCACAGTGCCACCTGCGTCCCTTTGTGCCTATGGTACTTGCTCAAAAATACAAAATTTGCTGAAAGGCTTAAAAAAGGTTGCAGCCACTGTAGATAGAAGCCTCACTAATGAAAGGTAGCTACCCATACACCAGCAAATTAGGCCTCCTGGACATCTGACATAGAATGGAAGAAGCGAAAGGGAAGAAAGACCCATGCACTGTTGAGGGAGAAGAACCATTGTTCCACTTGCAGAAAGCTAACCTTGCTATTATATTGGGATAAGGATATTGTTAGATCTGGCAAGCACTACTAAGGCCCAAAGAAAACTGTAAGAACAAGAATTTGGCTTGTGGAACAGCTCTAGCTAGCTTTTGAGTCTACCTGGTTTGCTTTGAGTCCACCTGCTGGAAAAAAGCAGAATATCATCTTTTATTACCGTAGCTGCTTCTAGCAGCAAGAGATGACTGCCTCAGGGAGAAAACAAGTGGATAATTTCCTCAAACAGTTGCTTACTAATTTTTTGAGATAAATCATTGGGTGCTGGAGAAAGACAGCTTTCATCATAGGCTCCAAATTCTAGCTAGGCTCTTTCTTGTCCCTGATTGTTCACCAGGTGCAGAACTGAAGCAGAGCTTGCTTATTTGCTTGTAGCTTTCTGAAGTCTGGTTTGGCTGGTATCACACAGGTACTATCTATTTCTCTGCCAAAATACTGATGTTTGTTCCCCTTTTGAGAAGTGCTACTCAGGAGAACTTCCTGCTTTCCGGAAACAACTTCAGGCCCTTGCTAACGTGTGTGAGTGTGGGTGTGTGCTGGTGGTGGGGTAAGGAACTTAATACAAGTATTGTGTTTTACAACTCATCTAGCAGCCCCAAATTACTGGGGGTCTCAGCGAAGCACTTACTAAGCTTTCTCCAGCAAATCAACGCAGATACAAAACTTAGATTTTAATAACATTTTCCCCTTCAGCACTGGCCCCATAGCCAAAACTCATACTATATTATGAGAATCACAAGCTTTGGGCCAAGGCCTTGATGATCTGTTAACCTGCCTGATAATCTGGCCATGGTCAAAACATTTGCAATTAAAATAAACAGTGCAGGGCCAAGTACAGTTAATGTTGACCATTTTGGTGGACCACCTGAATGGAGCTTGTGAATCACTAGTGGTCCACAAGTCACAATTTGTGAAGGCTCTGATCTATGAGGACAGACACTATCTTGTCCTTTGCCTGGAGTAGCAAAGCGTTGGGATGGCTCTGGTCTTTTTTATATTGAGGGGGCGGGTGATATTCAGAAATTCCATCCTCTTCTGGCAATCTGAAATGGTATAGGAGGTCACTTCAGGATTCTACATGGGTAGATCAGGCTTAACTGGGTGTTGAAAAGTGGAAAAGGTAGCCTAGTTGGAACCAATTCTGCCAGAAAAGGGTAGCTGAAAGCAAATCGCAAAATGTGTTACCCATGTGGAAGGAAGCTGGAACAGGAGAAGGGACCAGCAGAAGACTGGGAAGCTGCCTGCCTGTCCCCATATTCTTTAATGGAAGTCTGGCAGTTTTACCTCCCCCTAGATGACATCATCAGGACCACTTTGGAACTCTATTCAGTACAGTGTCAGTGGGATTTCAATGGATTTGAACTACCCTGTTATTTTGAAAGGACGCACTTGCTATATTGCTAGATGTCTGGAAGCCATTGTGCCAAAGCAAGTGGGAGGAATAGTGTGAGCTGGAATTGTTTTTTTGAACAGCATGGTTATTAAAGACCAGCTGGCACACCAGGAATTATGAGGCACATTCGAAAAGCCCTAGTTTATTTTTCTCATATCAGTTAGTACATACTCTGCTAAACTGCTTGTATTTTCCAGGTCAGAGAAGCTTTCGGAAACATGTTAATCCAACAAATAGTGAATTAATGCAGCCCCCCCCCCACTTTATGGTTTCTCACCGCTTATGTTTTTTCATTCCCTCCCTCCTCAAAGTCTTGATAGAGAACAGTAAACATGAGGCAGTGAATTGTTCTATCTTTATATGTTGCAGTCTTTTAAAAGTCTGAGTGTATAAAGTAATTTTAGCTTAGCTCATTAGATGTTTCAGAGCCTATCTTGACTGCACATATCATGGACATTAAACTGAATTTCTCTGGGTGTTCAATTGGGAATCTTTTTATAGGAGTAGGAGAGTATAGTCCCATTGTTGCTGTTTGTAATGCATGGTGGATCAGCAACATAAAATCTAAAAAAGAACACCCAAACCACACCACACTAATTATAGAAAGGCCATAAGCGGAGCATGAATGTAGCAGCCCTCTCCATCTTGTGCTCCTCAGCAACTGGTATTCAGAGGTATATTTTACACAAGTAATCTCCATTCCCTTGGCTTTACAATACTGTACTTCCTTACTGGTTACGTAGGGAGAATTCTTTTTTTAAGAAAGCAGACATCGAAGTCTTACGAAATCTCCTGCAAGTGAAGCACACAGGAATGGAAGAGCTTCAAAATTATGAAAAAGAAGGGGCTGCAAAGTGGAACAGGCTCAATAATTCACGAAAAATTAACAAAGCAAGATGACACTTTGAATTACATTCCACAGGAAGCCCAGAGCAACATCTTCCAGTGGTGAGGAAGTCTTGAGGCCAAAGTCAAGTACTCTTTGAATGTAGTAAATTCAGAAAAGTGGTATACAATTACTGGAGCTATCTACTGCAGCTAATCAAACACAATGACAATATGCATGGTAGAGTTATCTTTTGTCATATTTTTATTGAACCTGGATGATAAGAAATGACGCACAAAGATAGCTACAGCAAAGCCCATTCATTTTTATGGTCTTGTCCTATGCTTTTCTGGCATGCAAGCTTTTCTACAGCAGGCATCAGCAAGACAATACTGAGCTGGTGGACAAGAAGCAAGACTTTCTAAACTCTACATGTGAAAATAATGAATATACACTATGTATAAAACGTACAACTTATATCTAGCAAGTACATTTCTATTGTAGGTAACAATTGCTGAAGGGAAACCATCATGTAATGAGTCACTCATATGCAACGGAATGCAGGGATAGGGACATTCTCTCTTCACAAATATGAGCCAGCCCTCTGATTACAGGTAGGGATGCATGGTTTACCACATTTCTGCAGCACTTTGTTAATTTTGTTTTTTAAAATCCTCATTAAAATTATTCAGCATTTTAGTATGACTTTCTCCCAATAAATACCTTTTTGTATGCAGTTTTGACTAATGTACACGCTTTTGCAAGCAATTTCTCCTAATATAATGCATGCCTGTACAGTGGAACCTCTGGTTACATACGCTTCAGGTTACAGACTCCACTAACCCAGAAATAGTGCTTCAGGTTAAGTACTTTGCTTCAGGATGAGAACAGAAATTGTGCTCCTGCTGCACAGCAGCAGCGGGAGGCCCATTAGCTAAAGTGGTGCTACAGGTTAAGAACAGTTTCAGGTTAAGTATGGACCTCCGGAACGAATTAAGTACTTAACCCGAGGTACCACTGTATATTATTTTTCACTGTATTCTGTTTTACGCACATTTTCCCCCAATGCACACATTTTTGAAAACATTCTTCAGTTGGAGAACTGCACAGCAAATTTCAAAGGGTGGCTGGGTTTTGGTTCCCATATTGTTTTGGAAAGTCAAAATTTGATAAATTTATCATCTTTAAACGCAAACTGATTCCAACCCCCACTCTCTAATTGAGGGAGAGTGAATTTGCTGTGGGCTGCAGAAACAAATGGTTGCCTCTTCCTTTATCACTGATGACCCAGATGTTTAACCCTAGCCAGCTATGTGGCAGCAGTGATGGAGGGGGCAGTGAGTCACTGAAAATAGTTGTTGATCAGCTTCTCAGAAGCAATCCAGATTCTGGCCATGAGGCTACAATTGCAAGTCTTGTTCTGCTAGCAAGTCTTGTTTTTCAGATGTGAAATAGGAAATTAGGAGTAACGAGGAAAAAACCTATTTTTTTAAAAAAAGGAAAGTCTTTGTTTCCTATGCATGGAAACTATACAAACTTGTATAAGGCAAAATTACATCAGACAAAAAACTATCCAGTTATAATTAACAGAATGTGGGGAGACTCTTGAGTCACCAGTGTCCACCTGCTAATTAACACTGAAAACTCCTTGTTGCAGTTTTAAAAGCTTTTTGGGGTCACATGAGAAACTCCAGTTCAGAACAATGTGGCCATTCTTTATATGAATTCCTATGGGAATTTATCTGAAAACTATAGCAGATGAATCCTTCTGCCCCAGTAGTTAAATCATAGTATTTGGAGCCTGGCAGACTGATAAATCATACAAGCAGTAATTCAATTTGAAGCAACTTTTAGCATTTCTTAACCTTTCTGACTTGGCTGAAAATAATGATAATGATAATAATAATGGTAATACATATTTTATAATTTATACCCCACCCATCTGACTCAATTGTCCCAGCCATTCTGAGCAGCTTCCCACATAAAAAAGAAACACAACTATATGTCAAGCATTAAAAACTTGACAGGGCTGCCTTCAGATGTCTTCTGAAAGACTTACAGTATAACTTCCCTTGCAATCCAATGGATAATAAGCATGAGTTACTTTAGCATGTTCTTTTGTGTTCCCCACATGAAGTCACAGGACAGAATCTGACATGAATGCTTTAAAGCCTTTTTGTGAAGTCACAAGAACTGCACCCATTTCTGCCCAAGGCCAGGCTGACTCATGAGAGTCTGTTGCCATATCTCTTGTTTCTATAGTAATAATTGCATCGACTAAATAAAAGCAAAATGCAGTTGCTTATTAACATCGAATTTATGACTCCCTAAATGTGCAGGACTCTGGCATATCTCTGTTGCTTCCCACGATGGGAGCTTTTTAAAAGCTCTACACAGCTGGGAATGTGGCTCATTGTGCTCTCTGAAGTAACAACAACCATTATGATTTGACTTAGAGGGAATTTTAAAAGAACCCAATGCACAGAGGTACCGTGAGGCTCTCAAATAATATCATGGCAGAAACTCCTTTGGGCTCCTGGACTGCACTGTATTTAATTCAGTTATAAATCCTAACCTCTCCATTCCCTATATTAAAACCTCAGTTGATCTGGCTGGGAGCAGATTTCACATCAATAGACTAGCTTTCCCCCAGTCACAAACTCTGCCTTTCAAAGTCAAGGTGTATTTCTTCCAGGCACAAGTTCTGCTATTGTAACAAACAAACTACTGAAATAAGCTAATAAGTAACTGAATGTGGCTTCCCTGTCTTCTAAACCTATTGCATTCTGATGCATTCTTTCCCCATCTTGTTTTACCTGGTTGCAAGGGGTGTATAGATTGGAATTTGAGTGACGCTGAGAATGGCATGGGCACACACGTGAATTATGAATAGCACAGGGAAACACCCTATTTTTTCTCCTCTGAAGTACGTCATATGATTGGAATTTGGCTGTGCTTCAAAGCATGATGTAGTGAAATGCAACAGGGTTTAACAGCAGTTTCCCTGTAGTAAATTATTTCCCAAGGTCTATATTCCTTTTAGCTGCACTTCAGTGGAGTTAAAGACCTGCCAGAGTAAATAAATATATATGTGGGTTTTGAGGAAGCCTTCACCATATATTCCAGCTTTTAATGACATATTATTATTATTATTATTATTATTATTATTATTATTATTTTGCAATTGCATCATAAAATACAAATTAGAGAGCAATCTAGATGCACATGTACATATTCCAGCCCTATCAAGTATTTTACTCTACCAAAGTTCCTTTTTCAATGCTATCAACCCCACTTTCCTTCGGTTGGTTAAAATTTCACTGTTGAATGTTCAGCCAGTCGTAACGCTAGTCCTTGCATTGTGCATCTGGGATGGGCTACACTACGTGTTCTCGTCACTGTGACACTGCACAAAGCAGGAGTTGGACACTAAAGAGACACTTTATCTCGGATAGCAGAAACGAGCATGGCATGGGAGGATCCTGCTGCCCATCATGTTTTTCGCTTTGCTGATATTGCTGATGACAGGCGCTCTGAGTCTTACACATCTGCATGATGGCAAAGCAAACATTCCACAGGTGCAGCTTTTCTTTGGTGAGAAAAGTGCTGCCTGTTGAATTTCTGCAGCTCATAAGAATCCAGGTAAGGATATGAAACCTCTCTCTGGTGAAGAGGTGGCAGTCATACTTTGAGCACGCCAGCCCCATGCCTCCACCCTCACCCCAGAACACACCTGGCCCCAATCTTAGCTCTCAGGAGCCCTGCATGCTCACTTTAATGGTGACATGACACCAATAAATTTGATGTGACGTTTGTTTTTATCTCATTGTTATTGTTTTGAACGAATATCCAGTACTGTGATGGCGGTGGTGGAATTGTGGGTGAGGGATAGGCATCAATGGCAGCTTTCCACCTGTTGTGAATAGCTGGCTGGGGCACTGGTTTTGATCGGGACCATGGCAGGAACAAGGCGTTAAAGCCCTCCTCCCCCAGGCTGTGGTGCTGATCTGCAACACGGCTTCCTGCTCAATATTGGCTATTCGTTTAATTAAAAACAAAATTATACAAGGAGAAGTGAAATATACTCAGAGTCCTGTAGTGATTTCATGCTCTTTATTACAGCTTGTAAAACAGTGATTGAATTGCCCCCCAAACCTCAGGCTTTTATATACATTATTCACACAATGAGTCCCGTCTGATTGGATGATTCTGCTTCCCTCCTGGAGCCTGGTTGGTCTTTTCCTGCAGGCCAATCAGTTGTTGCATTCTACGATCCTACTTGCCTATTGTTCTAGAATCCAAGCTTAGCACATAACAGGAAGCTTGCTCTCACCTACTTGTTCTCCTTGCCCAAACTTCTCCTTTTTTCCTAGTTACTTCCACATATGGAACTGAGCGCAGTGCATAGCTGTACTTCCTTAAGAGTCAAGCCTTAAGCACGGTTTTCTCTTTCTTCAGGATCCGAGTGGGTTTGAAGGTAACACCACAAATGGCTTTGTTTTTAAGACCTCCGGGTATAGGGTGGTATATAAATTCAATAAATAAATGAATAAAATAAAATAAAGTTTGTGTTTTCTCATTTTTATCTTGTTGAGGGCTTTGATGGTCTCAGGCTGTGAAGCGGTTTATACATTTGTAAAATAAATTAAACTGGTTTAAATTGTAGTCCAACAGCAATGTATGAAGGGCTACAGGTTCCCCACCCCTGAAATACAACATTCCAAAGAACATCAAGTCCTTGAGTGAACTGTCAAGTTAACACAAACGAAGCACTTGATAGCCAACAAAACCTGTTTCGGGGTAAGTCATTCCGGCCTCTGGGTTACAGAAACTTACACGCCTTTTCTTTTGAAACAGTTGCACATTTCCCTTTGCTCAATGCCACTTCTGTGTATTTAACCTTCCCTAATTTCATCTCCTTGTTCCTTATTTTGTTTTACAGTAGCTGTCATTCTTCAGAGTCCCAGGCCATTTGAAATCCCTGCCTCAAGCAGAGCATTTGCTTTTCTCTTCTCCCTGCCTGATCTGGCTGTCAATTTCTCATGCCACACTTCATAAAATTTGTCCTACAAGGGGTTGGTGTCTGTGAGGGCAGGGGGTGGGGAGGGGACGGACGACGACGGACATTCTTCAACTCTCAGAATTATCCAGATACAGACGACATATGAGAATTCTGTGTTTTGCTTTATTCTTGAGGACCTTGAGAACCTATCTGGGAGGCCACACATTGGTTTGGGGCAGCAGTGCCAAAGGGAAGGTTGCTTAATCCTTTATCTCATGTCATTTTTAATATTGAAATTGAGCCCTGCTGCTAGCCTGAAGAAGAGTGTGCATGTGGTGGCTGGGGGGTGGGGGCGGGGGGAGAGATAAGTATATACATATTGTCTCCCCACCCAAAAAGCAATATCAGGGGAGTGATTTCCATCTGAGATATGTGGGTAGAAAGAGTTAAATACCCCTCTCTTAAGGCTACTATCCTGATCTAATTTAGGAGTTCACATGCCTGCTTCTAAAACACACACACACAATTAATGAATATTTTGTGGGCAGACCTAAAAAAATGGAATGTAATCACTGCTGAATTGAATGATACCGTGTAAACCAGGCATAGGCAAACTTGGCCCTCCAGATCTTTTGGAACTACAACTCCCATCATCCCTGACCACTGTACTCTTAGCTAGGGATGATGGGAGTTGTAGTCCCAAAACAGCTGGAGGGCTGAGTTTGCCTATGCCTGGTGTAAACAATGGATCCAGTTTGCTTTCTCCTTTGCTAGCTCTGCCATTTTTCGGGTTCAATAAAATATAGTGACTGATATATATGACTCTCATCAACTGGGATTACTGCAGATATTCCTTTCTTTATCCAGTTGTGCAAAAGGCAGATCAGCACAACCTGTGATCTGTCAAGCCATAAGCAGCCTCCCTGTGATACACTGTTGCTTACTCAGCAAACCACCTGTTTTTGCAACCTGCCTGGGGCAAAGGGCTGTCAAACAAATGCCAGATCACAGTACTGTACTGGGCATTTGGTTTGGAAAGTCATGTAGTGCACACCTGGCAAAAGACAAGTTTCAGTTATTCCCACTTTTTTTTTGGTCGAATGATGTCCAATAGTAGCAGGTATAACTATCAACCAAGTAAGCAATTGCTCTTTAGGCTTCTTCTGAATTTCCTTCTTCATATTGGCTCCACTCTCAGAGGTAACTGATGTAGAACTTGATTGATTTTGCTCCTGAGAGCTGACAGAATGTCTTTGGCTGCTAAATCTCGGTCCTTGCTTTCCTGGATCTCTTTAGGTCTTATGCAGAATCCCTCACCACTAGAACATGCTCAGTCATAACTGAACACGTGGCAAAAACTCCAGGACTGTACAACATCCAGAGATCTGCACACACATGTATTCCAGTGCAGCAGGCACAACTCCCTATGTACAGCCTACAGCAGGAAAGACCTGTTGCTGCTTTTCGATACAATCTAGTGGAGTGCAGCCTGTATTCTCAATACTGCCTTGCTCAGTTTGCAACTGAGATATACAAGATTGCAATAATTGAACTAGATAGAAAAACAGGTCCAGAAATATGTGCCATTGTGGTGCAAGATTCTAACAACCAACCAAGTTTAGCTGAAATCTGTCATGTTTCTGGGCCTGCACTTATTTGTTATTTGACTTGTTTCACATTTGAATTAATAAGTTCCTGGTTCACAGCTTGTTCTGTTAGCCACTACATTTCATTGTAGTGGCTGAGAGTCCTCAGCAAACTGCAGTCTCTTAGAAGAAACTCCCATCCTGCAATAGGGGAGTAATAATACTGACCTACCTTGCAGGACTGTTGTACAAGTCCCTGTAATATTTCCTGAGCACCTCGAACACTTAAAAGCTAAATACTAAATATTATCATTCAGGAATACTAATATGTCTTTTAAGTGGACAGATATAACTGCTTTTATTTGATTGCATAAGTACACACAATATGCCCCAGGTCTAGGGCCCTGGACCTTTTCAGCTCTGGACTCAGGGACCAAGTTTTAAAAAACTTGTCTGCAAATTGCTCCTACCAAACAGAGAAGGTAGATTCATGATCTAATCTATGGTAACCAAACAGTGATACATAAATAATTTCAGGTTGCCACACCATTCTATTCCTCCCTCTTAATAGAGGCTCTGAGTTAGAACATTTTGTTGTGTAAGGATGCAAACTATTTTCAGTACCACAATAATTATCCTAATTGCATCACCACCTATTTATAACACACCAAAGGCACCAGGCAATGAGGTTTGGCATCACTTGTCCAAAGGACAAAGAGGGAAAATGTTTATCCAAATTGAAATATGATTCAACAATGGCTTTGAAAAGTGTGTCTTCATTATAATTATGCAGATGAAGAATGTGGTGTTACTTTACTGTATAAGCACACAGATTTCAAACAGTGTTACATTTATTAAAATCCTGCAAGGTCAGAAGCATACACAGATTCCTTAGTGTGGATCTCAGTGTCAATGGGACAGCTTTCTGTCCCAAAGAGCCCTAACCTAAGACTTCACATGGAGTACTTTGTGGGATAACCAACTTGCTTAAGTCTAATTAATGCAATAAGGGGTTAAGACCATTGAGTAAGCTGTCCTGTTATGTTTAGCTCACCTTGGGTGGGACTGCATAATCAATCCTTTTCTTCCCCTCAATATCCCCTTCCCCACCAGAGAAGCTCAACACGAGAAGAGGTTTTGACCACATGGATCTTACAAGCCATTCTTGTGTTTCTATACCAATAATTTAGGAACTTTCACCACTGTAACCAAGTCAACTTTTACTGCCAGTGCAACTTTTTCTGAATGCTGTATGAAAAAGCACATGAACTTGACCTTGGTCTTTTTTCTATCCTGGGAGGAGGGAAACTTTGGAAGGAAGTTAGAAGAGCAAATTCTAAAAGTCTAACAGCCTACATTTCTACCCTTTACTTTGCTGCATTTTTTAACATTTTAAGTCTCTGTTGAGGTTCTCTCCCCAAGGAGTACTTGCCCCAAACCTGAATCTTGGCATCCAGGAATTCCATAAAGCAGTGTGCTCAGCATAAAAGCCTGGTAGACCTTCATCTTGGTATTAGCTGTTAGCATCACATTCTCCCATACCCTTTGCCTATGGGAGAGGTGAGGCATTGCTGTGGCTGTCTTGCCAATATCCTTGTCCCAGCTCACTATTGCCAGTGGTCAGGGATGATGGCAGCTGTAGTCCAACAACATCTAGAGATCACTATGTTGGCTGCCTCTGTATTAGTCTATCACTTACTGTGGCCCAAGTCACTTAGGTTCCATTTTGAACCTCATAATCAAGCTCAGGGGAAAAAATCTGTCTATAAAAGGCACAAGAAAGTTTCTCTCACTTTATCAGATGGGTTTATCTTATGGCCTTGCATTCATTCATATGGGTAAGAACTCATGAGAATTGTTTTTCCTGCGGTTTCAATTTCCTTCCCAGGTACTCATATCTCTCAAAGCCAGAATGTGCCAATCCCTTCTGTATGGGCATAAAGAGAAGAGACAGATTTCCTGAAGATTTTTTGCTTTTGTTTTAAGGGGATGGATTTTATATCTCTTCAAGCCAATTGCCAAATGCATGCAATTGTAATGCAAAGCTGTAGCATCACATTATCTCCATGGCAACTGCCTCTTTATCCCTATGATCTATGCCATATTTACAGAGCTTCTGTAAATGAGCAGGGAATAAGAAAATATTCATTGGGTTATGTGGCATATCACTCTAGGAATGGTTGGAGCCAAGAGACTATTGATACAGATTATCAGTACTTTCTAGCATATTAATTTAAACACTGCAAGCTTTTTGTTTTACCAAGGCTCATCGCCCTGGCATCTCTTCACAATAGCAGCAATTAACCTGGGAATGTATGTCTATATTTAAAAACATGTTTATAATTACCTTCATCCTTTTTTGCATTTCAGGGCAACATAAAACCAATAAACAGAAGAACAATACAATAACAGATCAATAAATATAATCTGTAAAATTAACTTCCAACTGGCTCAAATACTTGAGCAAACAAAAATACTTTTGCCTGGAACCGAAAATATTGCAATGTTGGCATTAGATGAGCCTCTGCTGAAAAAGTCCTCTCCTGGAATACCATACCTCTGAATATATGAATTAAGAAAGGCTTTTAAATGAAAAAAAAGAAAAAAGAAAAAACCGCTCCACCGCAAGTTTGCAGTGCATTTTCTTCACACTACTCATCAGGGATGAAAGGAAGGGCTTCTAAATCAGGAAGTGTCATTTTCCAGACTTGACTTGTTTCCCCACTCCCCTGGAAATTAAGCACTGGTGATTGGCAAGCACATAACACCTGCTTGAGGTACCGGTATCTTAGAAGTCCAAGGACACACAGTTGAGACAACCAATTTCTGAGAGTGGAAGTGTAATCAGTGTCTGAATAGCAGTGTAAGTTTAGTGGGAGTCCACCCAGCCCACCCCATTAAGCTACAAATGCTGATGGTTATTTGTTAGGGGGTTAGTAGCCCTATACATTTTGATCTGGATCACCTCCAGACGAACCATATTTTGCAGGAGAGATTCAAGTACAGAATGTAAATTTAAGCTTGCACAATCACAGTGGATTAAACTCCCTAGCTTAGCAAATCATTTCTTAATAACAAATTCAGACTTTTTCCAGTTAAGAAAATCACAGGGAAATGCACCAAAAGGTGTGGGATAAATAAATTATTAATGAGAAGGTTTATAAACACTGCACAAGCAAATTCGGATGAATGATCACTGCCATGTCAATATAATGTTGCATGCCACCCCAATCTGTGAGTGGTGCAAGATTGCAGGGGTCCCAGGGTTGATTTTCATGGTTTGGTTTCCTAGGAATGAGTGACAGCGAATACTGCAGTGCCTTTATGATATATGGTTTATTTACACATATATACAACCTGAACCTACAATGGAGACATTCCCAGTATTATACTCCCAGAGGGTCCCTTGCGTCTCCCACAGCCACAACTTTAGATCCCAGTGGAAATCAGGCATGGCTCTAGCTCTCAGCCGCCCAGCCTTCAGCCTGCATCTAGCTTTTACCTCACACAACTCACCCTTGGCTTTTTTCTTTCTACCTGACAGTTGAGAGAGGGGCCCCCACCCATTTGTTGTCTGGCACAGAGCTACTTCCATACTTAGGGGCCATTACCAATAAACTTGTCTGGCTACTCCAGCAATTGGATCCTTGTTGGATCTAGGAATTAAGAGGGACTCAGGCATATGGAAGTGAGAGCTGGGCCATAAAGAAGGCTGATCGCCGAAGAATTGATGCTTTTGAATTATGGTGCTGGAGGAGACTCTTGAGAGTCCCATGGACTGCAAGAAGATCAAACCTCTCCATTTTGAAGGAAATCAGCCCCGAGTGCTCACTGGAAGGACAGATTGTGAAGCTGAGGCTCCAGTACTTTGGCCACCTCATGAGAAGAGAAGACTCCCTGGAAAAGACCCCGATGTTGGGAAAGATTGAGGGCGCAAGGAGAAGGGGACGACAGAGGACGAGATGGTTGGACAGTGTTCTTGAAGCTACCAGCATGAGTTTGACCAAACTGAGGGAGGCAGTGGAAGACAGGAGTGCCTGGCGTGCTCTGGTCCATGGGGTCACGAAGAGTTGGACATGACTAAACGACTAAACAACAACAGGCATATAGCCTACCCTTGCATCTGATGATGATGATAATGATATACAACCTGCCTGTGTACAAATCGGAATGAATGCTCAATAAAGACTGACCATGTAAGCTTTCTGCAAGAAAATCAGGACAAATGCTCAGTAAACAGGCTAGCTGGAGGAGACCCTGGTGCTCAGAGGCAGAAAAAAATTTGGAAAAAGCTTTCACAGCCAATATGGATGCTCTTGCCCAACCCAATCAACAGAGGCCCTCCTACAATGAAGTGATGTAAGGCAGTTTCACAATAATTGGTTATATTTTTGAAGTTTTCTTGCTAATGTTTTGTTCGTGTTCTCAGAACATTGTTGAGGTGGCGGCAGTGCTTCCTTTTACAAGAGAGAGGTGCTAGGAGGACTCAGGCCTGCGTGGGAGCTTTGCCATCTGCCCTGGAAGGCAGCCATATGCTTCTTAGCTCTAAAGCAAAGATCACACATGCATTTTCAAGCGCTTTCGGGATTACTTGGGAATCTTCTCCAACTACAGTCAATGTGCATCTCCACCATTCACAGGTTATGTTATGCTTTTCCCACTTTCAATGTTACCCTGCCACACCATCCACTTTCCTAACCTGGAGGCTGCCCCCAAATGTGAACAGCTCTGTGCAACAATGGTAAATTGAGGATGTAAATATGTGCTTTAGAGGCGAAACTCCTTTTCACATATGACAGAGGGATACAGGGACATGCAGGAGGTGCTAGAGTCCAGCAGTATAGCCTGGCCTAAAAAAATTGGGGAAGTGAAAACCAAGGAACTTAAAAGCACTTCTGCCCATAAAACAGTAAGCCCCATAGAGTTTGACAGACCTTAATCCCAGGAATGTATGCAGAGTGTGCAGAAGGGAACCCATTTTCAGCTCAAGGGCTGCATTATTTTGCCTTTGGTGGTGGATCAAAAGCAAAAGTGGGCAGGGCAACACACATATGACTCTGACCTTTTTACCGTTGTTTACATTCCAACCAGGCAAAAACCAGATGTTTCTACACCTCCATCCAAGCAAGCAAGAGACATCACAGTTCAAGGGGACTTTCAAACTAGCAAAAGCACTTGAGGAGGACCTGGAGCAGGGCTAGTTAATAGAGGCTTGAGGAGAGGGGCATGGTCTGTGTAGAACCATCTCAAGGGCTGTATTTGGCCTCTGGTCCCCTCACGCTGGGTGTTTAAGATCGGCGCCTGAAATTCCTGGATATAAGGATCCAAAAGGGCAAGTTAATTGCATGCCTTTGCCACACAGATTTAATTAGATTGATTTGGAAAGGGTGTGGTGCAGAGTTTAACAGGTCAGTAAATCCTGAATTACAGTATATCTGTATTGGCAAGTATATACACCCACTTGCTCACCTATGTCCCATTTAAAGCATACTTGAAGGCATACCAAGGGGTTGGTGAAATCAGCCCCTACTAGGGGCGCAGTCCATGGGGGTGGGCAGTTATAAAAAGCACCTATCAGATTATGGAGTGTATGACATATATGTGTGTGGCAACACACCATCACTGTCACAGCAAGATCAAACGCAGGAAAATCTTCCCATCCTTCTTGCACTGTGGTAAAGTGACTTTTTCAGTTGGGGGGGGCACCAATACAGCTCCTTGCCAAAGGTCCTGAGCTACGCCGCTCTGAACATGCTGTAACTCATGACAGAATCTGTTTGTTCATGGCTTTCGTTTGCCAGATTAGCCTCACAAATAATGGATTCTGAACATTTCATTGTTTTAAATTGTTGCTTTGGCAATCTCGTGCCATTTCACAGCTATCTATCATTTCTGATTAGTATAAAGAGAGAGAAAATAACTTCCACAGCTAAACTATCACATCAAACAAGACTTTCTCCTACAGAAAAATCTGTTCAAGAATTTACTAGACTCTGTGTCAATAGCTCATCCATTCTGCTTTGATCCTCCTCTTCAGCAGTGATTCATGTTGTGTACGTTCATTCTTCACTGTATGAATCTGAATTAATTTGAATTAACTGTAATTAAATTTACTACCACCTGCCACTTGTAAGATAAAGATGTGGAAAAAGACTGATCAATTGAAGTCAATGGCAAGCATCCACCGGCTTCCATAAAGGCAAGATTTTACCAGATTGCTTCATAATGGATTCCATTAGATGCTATATTGGCACAACAAATCATACTTTATTATTTATAGAGAATTCCTGCATTGCAGGGGGTTGGACTAGATGACCCTCGAGGTCCCTCCCAACACTAAAATTCTATGACAACTGGAATTTTGGGTTTGAGTGTGATCTGCACAAAGCTATGCACAAGAATTTTCTAAACACTTCACCTACATGTTTAAAAGATTGTGGGGGAGAATATATCAGAATCCCATTAGTTTAGGAGTAATATAGCCATTTTAATTGTTCCACCAGGCCTTTGGTTAGGGCGCAGCCTGACTCCCTCCTCTGGCAACCTGCACAGAATTTTGCTTAACGGTTGCCACCAATTTGATTTTAATTAATTTTTATAATGAAATATTTTTAAAATGTTTGATTATTTGATTATTTGATTGTTGTTAGCCGCCCTGAGCCCGGCTTCAGCTGGGGAGGGCGGGATATAAATAAAATTTATTATTATTATTATTATTATTATTATTATTATTATTAATTGTATAGAGACTTTTCATGGTAACAATTTTAGCACTTGCAGTTATCATGGGAAGGTGCTATTCACATACAGTACAAGAGCATTTTGGTTTAATTTCCTTTTGTCTTTAACACCCTGAATCCAAGGGTCTTGCCTAATAACATATGCCAAGGGTGAAAATTTAAATAGAGAGGCAAAAGTCAATCATAGGGCTGTTCACATGTTATACTGAACACTGGTACAAACTGTCTCTATACACGTACAAGTGTTTGTGTGACAGAGTATACTGGTTCATTTTTACTGCTCAGCCATTGCATTCCAATGTGGATAAACTTATAGTTATCAAACATTACACATAAGGTACTACTTTTTATGTACACAGGTGCATGGATTGTACACTTGTTGAATGTAACATGCGAACACCCCTCAAATATCGTGCCATAAAGTAGAACCAATGGTGTGGTAAGAAATAGCTATTGGTGATTATGCAACAAGTTGGATTCCTGTAGGAAGCATTTTTGCTATAACAAATTCTGCAAGAATGTACAGCAGGTAAAACAGGTCTTTCAAGCATCTAGGGAAGGGACTAGTATTGATAGGAAATAATGCTTCTCAGCAACTGCAATTATATCAAGAAAAGTTCTCTTTTGGCCTGATCAGTACATATATATTTTACAAACACCACCTGATATTCATAGAGCAGCCAGTACTTGTGCCGAGTCTCATATCTAGGGCCTTAGATACATCATTTACATCAACATTGTTCAGACAAACAGATTTTACAGTCTGATGTTTCCAAGGGAATCTTGCTTGACTTTTGAAGAACGAAAACTGCTGGGTTAAAAGAGCTGGAAAACCAACAGGATACAAGTTGTCTTTTACCCAAGAACTTTCCAACAGTAAGAGCTGTTTGACAGTGCAACAGACTCCCTCGGATGGTGGTGGACTCTCCTTCGTTGGAGGTTTGTAAGCAGAGCTTGGATGACCATCTGTCATGGATGCTTCAGTTGAGATGCCTGCATTGCAGGAGGTTGGACCAGACGACCCTCGGAGTCTCTTTCAACTCTTCAGTTCTATGAATGCAAGGAACAGAACGGAGTCCCTGACTGCCCTTCGGGAGGGCGGTGCGTGTCTGCTCCTAGACACCACCACCAATCCCTGGCCGCCCTGCCCACAATATGAGAAGAGGAAGTCACTAGGCAGGAGCAGTACATAGGGGTTGCGCCAAACTTGCTAAGAAGTTGTCTTCTTAGCAACGCCCCCATGGAGCCAGCGCTCAGCAAAAATAAAAAAAACAAACCCTGCGTTTCTATGGTGACCCTATGGATTTAAATTTTTAGCGGTCTCTCCTCCCCAAATCCCCCTGCTTGTCAAATAAACTCGCCCCGCCCGCCCCAGAGTCCTACGATGCCCCCGCCCCGAGGAACGTACAATAGGCGAGGATAAGCACCGACGCCTGGCGCTTCTGCGCCTGCTCCCAGCGGCGCGCGCAGGTTCCTTAAGGCGGCCCCACCCTCCCTCGCTATTACAACCACCCGTAGAGAGGCCCCCTGACGCATGCGCAACTCCTCTTCTGGAGCAGGCGCGAGGCTCTTCCCTTTTGCCGATTCCGAGGAGGAGGAGGGTGGGAACCGTGGCCGGGTGACGTCAAGGCGCGGCAGCCATTACACGGAGGGGAGAGAACCAGCGAGCTTCCGAGTAGCCTCCGCCGCCTCCGCCACATTGCTGCTGCTGCTCTCGCCGCCTCTGAGGGACGGATCCGGCCCTTCCTGCCTCTCTCTCTCTCTCTCCTTCCCTGCCCCTCCGCTCGTCGTTTCTTTCCCAGCGAGAGGCAGTGCAGTCTCTGTGCGGAGGGGGAGGAGGAGGAGGAGGACGGCGGCGGGGGCTGGGCTGGGGCGGCGGGTGCCGGCGAGAGGCAGAAGGGAGGAAGGGAGGAGGAGGAAGCGGGGGAAAGAGCGGCGTCGGCGGCTGGGCGAGCAGCGAGGATGGAGGAGAAGGTCTTCACCAAGGAGCTCGACCAGTGGGTGGAGCAGCTGAACGAGTGCAAGCAGCTCTCTGAGGGCCAGGTGAAGAGCCTCTGCGAGAAGGTGGGTAGCCAGCGGAGCCTCCGAGGGCGACGGGGACTCTGCCGGGGGCGGCGGCAGAAGGGACGAGCGGAGGCGGGAAAGCGAGGCCGCTGCTTGGAAAGGGAGGGAGGCCCTTGGGGTGCCGGGGTATGTTCACCCGGGAAGGGTGCTCAGGTGGAGGGAGGGAGCGAGGAGAGCGCGGGTGGGGGTCCTTCCTCGGAGGGAGAGAGGAGAGGCGAGGGAGGAAGGTCTGCTTAGGCGACCTTTGGGGTGAGGAGCGAGATGGGGGGCAGGAGAGTCCCCCCCATCCCAGAGCAGGGGTTCCGCAATTGGCGCAAGAGGCACCGTCGCGGTGGAAAGGCCGGAAAGGCCAAAGACGGATGGGGATTGTGGGGAGGGGGGGAGCCCCACGGTGGATGAATAGCAGCTTCTGCCTCGAGCTGCTGCTAGCCGTGGGGACTCCGCTGAAGGGGGCAGGAAGGGCGGGTAGCGAGCGGGGTGTGTCCCTCGGGCAGGTGCAGTCTTTGGGGGGAAAGGCCGTCGCCAGTGCTGCCTCCCCTCTCCAGCCTCCCACCCCCTCCCGATCTGGAAGGGGGTATTTTGCCCCATGACCGGACGAGAGGATCGGTCCCCCCCCCCGGCAGCCCTGCGCCCCCTGTCGCATCGACCGCTTCTCTGTCTAGTTCCTCCGCTCCTCCTTTTTTCCGCTGACTCTTAAAATGGCGCCTTTCGCTGAAAATACACAGTGCATTACTGTGCTGATAGAAACCCCCTTGTGCTTCTTAGCGGGCAAAGCCTTCTCTTTCTGTGGGGGGCGGCAGCAAGATCCTGGGGAAAAGAAAATCTTGACAAGACGTCAATGTACTTTGCACAGGCACACTTTTTTGTGTGGGTCGCTTACCACCAAGCCTTGTTCTGTTGCTTTGCGTTAGGGAAGGGACGATCTGGTCACTTGAACACTATCTGGGTGGTTAAGCATGAATGGGTAGCAGTTGGGAATAGTTAATAAGGAGAGAGGGGGAGAATAAGGGGGATAAAAGTGGCAAAGTATCCAATCTTTGTGTAGGGTTGTTTTGTATTGTTGCATGCAGTAATTGAATAATTATTGTCAAATTATTTCACCTTAGTACTTAAAAAAATTCAATGCTATATTTATCTTAATTCCATGGACATAATGAATTTTTTTTATGGGGAAGGGATTGACAAACTTGCCTCAATGTAAGTATGCCAAATACTAAATGACATCACATTAACCTGGCATGTTAAGATATGAAGGTTTGAATTTCCTAATATATTTCAGGTAAATTTTATTATTGGAAGTTTACATAATCAGGGTAGTTACTAGTACATTGGACTGACAAGTTTTCATTGGAATTCTTAGAATTTATTTCTGCTTACTGTATTTTCTTGTGTGGCAGTTCGCCTGAGCACACTTAGTTGCAGGTTTCATTGGCATCTGTGTAAGGTACTTTTAAATGCCTCTGCTTGGGGTTGAGGTGTAAAACTGCTTGTAAAAGTATTGCTAATTAGCAACATGTTGAGCATGAGCCGTGTTGGCCGAGTTAACTATTGGGGTTCTTGCTTCTGTACAACTTAGCTGCTGTGGTAGCATATTATAGTCCCATATGAAGTCGGAATCAAGTCTACAGTATTCCAGTGCTATCTATACAGAAAATAGAATTGTGGGAATTCACTGCTGTTCAGACTGTAATGATTTGGGAAGCAGAATATATCATACAGTATGGCCTCATACTAATGTACAAAGACAAAAGTCCTGTACTACTCTTCCAGTCCCCAGCTTCTGCCTGTTGAATTCAACCTTGTGCTGTCACTTGCTGTTTACAGTGCGAGTCCATTTGTCCTGTGCAAAGTACCCAGAAGAATCAGATGTCCATAGCTTCTGGTGTGTGTATTGTGAAATGCTAGTTTGTGGAGTCACTTATTTCTTCAGTCTGGGAAAATTGGATTTTTTGTAGTCTTAACTGGTTTGGTTTCTAAAATGGCAAGCAAACTCTTCCTCTACATTCCTGGAGCTACCCAGTTTCCTACTGTATGTATATAACCTGGGGCAGTCTGAGGAGAGCAAGCAGTGACACAGAGCTAGACGTGTACTAGACGTGGTAACTTGTGGGCGCAACATGCATTTAATTTGTAGATTGTAAATCCCTTCACTTTTTGCAGCATTTTCTGCTGCTGAGGTGGATGTGACTAGGGTTTGAGACAAAGAAGTTCTTGCAACTATACAGTAGTGTATAAACATGTCTTTACTGTGCTGAAATACAAGAAAATTGAAATGCATGGAAGTCTCATAGATGTTCTTCCTTCAAATGACTGGTGCCAATGTGAAAACATAAGTAATGGTTGAAAGAGTTGTCTTGGCATTTTTAGCTTTTCTTTTTATTATCCCTTGTTATCTGGAGTGCTTCTTAAAGTTAGTATCAAGGGAAGTTTGTTAACTGTGGCACTAGAAACATACTTCAGTTTTTTGTTGTTAACCATATTTCATGGTTGACAAGGCTTCTGGGGCAAAACTAGCTGACAGCTTGTGAAAAGTACAGAAATAAAATCTTTTCCCTCTGGTTTACCCTAGTCCCCCCCTTATAAATAAGTCCCAATTTCTCCCAAACAAATATGCATTGGTGAACCCAAGTGAGAGCACTAGTAAAATTTGTGTGTGTCCTCCAGCCACCAATTTCCTCCCTCCAAGCAGAGCATTGCATTCTGTCTTCTGCATCTTTTCCTTTTCCAATTAGCATTTAATATTATCTGATGGCAGGTAGAGCATGCCCAGTGCTCATGGGGCTATTTTTAAGGTTGCCCCTTAATTTTGGGGGGTATTTCTGAAAACCTCTGTGCCTGACTTTTCTGATACCTTCCTCTGTTATCCTGTTTGCGTAAGCCACGTGAGTTTGTTATTAGTGGGGAATGATTTCTCTGTTTAAGTGAAATGTGTATGGCCACACAGCTTCTAAGGAACATAGTTTGGCACTTATCAATTGTCGAAAATTCAGTTGGTCTGGAAGGTAGGCTTCTCAATAAACAGGTTTGTTTGGTGGAAAGCAAACATTTAGGGAGAAGTGCTTTATTATGATCATTTAGAAATACATTTCTTATTGATAGGTAAGAGTGTGTTTGAAACATTTTTTATTCTACAGAGAGAAGAAAAGATCACTTTCAGTATAATCAGCATATATTGCAGTCAAGGCAAAGAATAACAGATGGGTGTAGGAGGAATCACCTTTAGTGTAAAGAACAGTCAGAAATCTAAGGCAAAGTGCTTAAGAGGTGATAAGTAACTGGGGTGTTTTGAGGTAATGAGATTAAATTTGCCTTGTTATCTGGTTTTGCCTGTTGGACTCTTAAAGAAATGACAGCAGGAAATATCACCCACTGACACAGATATTGGAAATATACAAAAATACTTCTACATGCTGCTCCTTCCTATTTGATAGGTTGATAGCAAGAGAAACCAACCTGCCTTCCCCAAGCTTCTTGCTTTTCACCTATCTCCAAAGCTGTAGCTGGTCCTAATTGCCGTTTTAGTTCAAGTACTTCAGTAATAGAAAAGCAATCAAGAACTGGACCTGAAACTCAGAACTAAATTGAATGCTAATAGGAACCTGCTGGAAAGGAGTTTATAATACAGTATTCTCATAAGAATTAATGAAGCTTTTTGACCATTGTTTTAAGCTAGCAAGTTCCACTTCATTTGGTCTGCAGACTATAAACATAAAATACAGTATAGGGTTATCAATGCAACAGTAGCAGAACAACAGCATACATGCACACAAACTATATCTTTTAAGAGAATAGAACAAAATTAACAATCAGAAATAGTTAAAAATGCAGACATTTTGAATGCCTCTAATAATTTTGGGCTGGTTTTGATGGCTACAGCAGAGAACCTGGCTCTGTTTTCTGTGATGTTGGGTTGGAGGCTGGCATTAAAGTTGAAAGATTGACTTTATCTGAAAGAGAAAGTATTGGGGAGGTAAATTTGGATCTTGTTATCCTGCATAATTTTTTAGGAACGCAATTCAACTGATTTACTTTTGCAGGCACAAGCTCTTATCCAGCCTGGCAGAAGATAGGGTAGTGAATAGCCAGTGGTAAAAACTTTATTATTTAACCAGTTTTAGCAACAATCAAAACCTTTTCCTTGTGACCTCATTGTGAGAAGTGCAATAGGCTGCATCCTAAGAACTGTACTTATACAGCTGAAATCCATGTTGACTCATGTTATATTACCCCAAGGTACTATCCAAGTTAACAATCTAGTGGCTAAACTATAGCTTCTGGTCAGTGTTCAGAGGTAGCCCCACGCATAGCACTTTAACAATCTGAGTCCCTCCCCCCAAGCATGGATAACTGTCTAGGGCAGTGGTTTTCAACCAGTGTGCTGTGGCATCCTGGGGTGCCTTGAATGATGGTCAGGGGTGCCACGGGCAACACAGGCCTCTGTCATTCTTTCCTTCCCTCCCTTCTCTGATGCCCTCTTGCATCTCTGCTTCTCAAAGGCTTGTGGTGGCTATTTGTTGCAGCAGCCCTGGCTACAAGCTCCCTAGGCGAATGGTGCCTCTGGGACTGGCCAGAGGGTGCTTCCCAGGCCCCTGTGGGGCAGTGTGAGGAGGCACGTATCTTTGGGGCAGGGTGGGCAGTACACAAGACCAGGAGTGGCAGCTGCGACTGCCCAGAGGCAGCCCAAGAAGAGGGGAGAGGAGAGGAGGCTGAGAGAACACTCTACCAGGGAGGGTGTTTGGAAAGGGGTGAGGGGCTGCTGGCTCTGGGCTGCTGAGGCTACTGAGCTCCTCAGGGGTGCGAGGAAAGAATGTAGTTGGCCAAGGGAGCTGTGGACCCAAAAAGGTTGAAAACCTCTGGTCTAGGCCAATCTAGGACTGGCCACTGCAGGCGTATCAGCCTTGGCTTGATAAAAAATGCTGTGTGTCACAAAAGCTACTTGGGCCTCCAGTGACAAAGCTGGATCTAGGAGCACTCCAGACAGCAAGCCTGATCCATAATGGGTGTGTAATGATGTCTAGAACTGATTAGACTTTCCTGAGCAGACAAGCTATGTACCCACAGCACCTCTATTTTGTTAGGATCAAGTTTCTATTTATATGCACTCATCTAGCTATCACCATCTTACTGGTTCAATACTTCAGTGCCTCACCTAACAATGATAAAAATGAGAAGTAAAGTTGGATGTCATTGACATACTGGTGAACCCTTGGATGACTTCTTTCAGCATTTCATGTAAATGTTGAAAAGCATTGGAGATGTGATGGAATCTTGTATAAATTATATGATGATAAGCAGTTGTCAAAGAGTAGATCAGTTACAGCTGTTGAAAAAACATCAAAGATAAAGACAGCTGCCTTGATGGATATGGTACCCAATGTGGTTCAAGAAAATTCTTAAAAGAGAAATAATTTGCTTTTTGTCTTTAAAAAGTATGGTCTGAAGATTCATGAGGCCACCAGCTTGCTGAAGCTAAGCAGGCCTAAGTCTTCTAGGGTGTACCCAGTGCTAGAAACTGAGATATGAAAGCTAGGAGCTAAATGGCACCTTAAACCTAGGTTATGGACACAACAACAGAATGTCTAGGCGTGCTTTTTTATAACAAGAATACAAAACTGATGGATGTGGTTTAGAAAATGTATGTAGGGCCTCTCTTCCCTCTTCCCTCTCCTCTCTCCCCTCTCCTTTAGTTTTTAGAGCAGTTAACATTAGAGATGAGACTACTGGAAGTGGCAGAAACAACATTTTTGATCTGATAGTGGAGCTCCCGGGCTTTTAACAAACGTTACAAAAGGATAATTCATCAATCTTGAGAGTTCCATAGTTGGTATGATAGCACAGAGATAGCTTTTGCTTGGTAACCAGTGTGAAATACTGATTTCTATACTCAACCAGGACAGGTCCCCAAGTAATGTTTGATGTTGGTAAACACTAAAATGCAAGCTAAAGTTCCTAAAAATACTCTGAATTATCAAGCCTCATCCCTCTGAGAATGAATGTTCTAAACTTCTGTTTAGCAGGAAAGGTATGTTTGACTTTGAAGGAGTGCCTGCCTTCAAGAAGATAAGTTCTTTTTCACTCTTCTTTTCAATATTGGTGACCAATATTAATATTTCCACTAATGCTAAAAGACACACACACTTGGTAGGAGATATGATTGGAGAACAGGGCCATTCCTGCAGATTGTTGTTCAACCCCCAGTATGATCTCAGGAAAATATTAAATGTATTGACAGGGTTTTCCTCATTGTTCGCCTTTCTTGAACCCATATAAATGGTTCATGGGAGGTGTGTATGAGAAAATGGACAACAGGGTGTAAGTGAAGTATCCCCAGGGAGTAGAGAGACAGATTTGGTGGCTGCAGGACTTTTTTGCATCACAGGTGCAGTATTTAATTCAGTGAATATAGAGATCCTGACCAACAAGCACTTCAGAATATCCACCCAAGTTAAGGTCATGCAGGAGTCCACAGTTGAGTCACTAAGTGAATTGGCTCAAGGCCTTTGGACTGTAGGAAGGCTTTTCTTTAAAATGGAAGAAAATTATTCATGATTCAGATCTTGTTATGGACGTGGCAGCTTTGGAAAACGGTATGTCCTGGGCTATTGCATGTAAAAGATTATTTAGAAATAGATTGATGCAGGTGGCTCAGTACCATATCTTCTGGGTCATTCCATATCAAGTGATCCAACTTTTTTTTTTACCTCATGTCATCCAGTTTTCTTAATATTTTGTACACTTATTGAATGATCAAAACTAAGTTTAAATCTAAAATTTTCATTATTTATCTCATCTTGTTTGTGAGTTATAAGGGTTTGAAATTTCCAAAATGAGAATTTTGGCCTTGCCTTAAAAGCTCAGTCCAGAATTGAGATACATCAAAACCAAAAACATCAATCTTTTCAGAACTTCATGGGCTTTAATACAATATATCACATGATGGACTTACTTTAAAATTTCAATTACAAAATTGAAAATTTTAAAAAGTGAATAAAAAATGATTTAAAATTGCCAAAAAATTGTATTGGCTATTTAATATTTTAAGACCTACCTGCAAAATTTCATCTTGGGATCTCAGTGGGATCACATAAAACAATAATGTACATTCACCTTTGCCTCTCTTAGCTGTTGGAAAAGATTTGAGACCTTCATGCAGCATTTAAAATTAATCTATCGTATATTAAATGTAAATACCCTTTTAGCATGTTAAATTGGATCTCAGTTGATTTAGGCCAGAACAAGATTTTCTGGGAAAAAATTCAATTCAGAATATTCTATAAAACTCATCACTGAGTGGATTTGTCTAATGAGGTAGAGGCATTGTTACTGCATGAAGCCTGGAATTTGAATAGTCAGGACTGGAGGAATCCCAGTCCATTATGGCAAGTGAATACCTGCTGCTTGAACACTTCTTCCTTTGTCCCAACATTGTTCTTTTGGCCCAGGTCTAACAGGAGGTTGTAAAAATTACTGCGGTTTCAACCTTTTGTGACACCGTCAACAGCAGTGGTACAGAAGTTGTAGGCTATTCCCTTCAAAAAAATTGAGCCTGATTTGTGCCATGATGGTTATGGTGGTATAGGCAGGTTTGGTGGTGGCACTTGTACAACTGGGAGAAAATAAATAGTAGTGATTCTCTGGTTGATGAGCCTGAGTGTGCCTTGGAGCTTAGTGTGTCATCTACTACCTTTGAGTACTGCTACTCATTCTGCCTTTTGATCCAAAGCAATACAATGTTTAGAGAGTGAATCCAAGTAAAACTTGAGCTCTGAATGTGTATTTCATTGATGGAGTTTCTTTTAACAAGGTGCTGGAAAGCATTTATGTCAGCCTGAACAACTCTTACATTACAATTTTCTGGATAGCTTCTGGGCAGATAAATCATTTATGATATTTACTGCATACCCATTTTCACATGGTAAAAATGCTACAAGAAGGCAATACTTTCAGTGCCACTTCTTTTTTTGAAGTGGGAATATAGCACTAGGAACATAGGGAGCTTCCTTTTATACTGAATCAGACTGTTGGTTCATGTAGTGCAGCATTAAAGGTAAAGGGACCCCTGACTGTTAGGTCCAGTCGCAGATGACTCTGGAGTTGCGGTGCTCATCTTGCTTTACTGGCCGGTGTACATGTGGCCAGCATGACTAAGCTGCTTCTGGCGAACCAGAGCAGCGCACGGAAACGCCGTTTACCTTCCCGCCAGAGCAGTACCTATTTATCTACTTGCACTTTGATGTGCTTTTGAACTGATAGGTTGGCAGGAGCAGGGACCAAGCAACGGGAGCTCACCCCGTCACGGGGATTTGAACCGCCGACCTTCTGATCGGCAAGCCCTAGGCTCTGTGGTTTAACCCACAGCGTCACCCGCGTCCCATTGTCTGACAGTAATTATACACATGGGGTTGAGCTCATCAGAAAGAGAAATTGGAAAACTGGATAATCTTAAGTAAAAAACTAGTTAATATGAATTAAGTAATTAGATAGAACACTAGTGTTTATCTGCTGATGTATAAAAGAACAAGTACCAAAGATCATTAGTTTGTCAACAAGTATTTTCAGTACAGTACAGTGGTACCTCGGGTTACATACGCTTCAGGTTACAGACACTTCAGGTTACAGATTCCACTAACCCAGAAATAGTACCTCGGGTTAAGAACTTTGCTTCAGGATGGGAACAGAAATCGTGCAGCGGCTGCAGCGGGAGACCCCATTATAGCTAAAGTGGTGCTTTAGGTTAAGAACAGTTTCAGGTTAACAACAGGCCTCCAGAACTTAACCCGAGGTTCCACTGTATAGGATTGTGGTAAGGTGTTTAATCATATTGTACTATTGGGTAGTCTGTTAGGGTCCTGGCTTCTATCAAAGTATGACTAATTAGGATCATTGAGGATGTTGTAACCTTTTGTGGTCAAATTAAGGCTTTTCTGCAACTTGAGGCCCAGAAAGTTAGGGTTCCCAGAAGATTGCTGCTTCACCTAACCCAGCAATTTATTCTGGGTAAAGTGCATGCTTGGAGCTCCCCCATCTGGAATTGTTTCCTCATTTATTTCATTGGAGATTGCTGTCCTAAAAATAATTCCCTTATACAGTACATGGAACATAAGATCTGGTTGCAAGTTTATTCCAAGTACACTGGCTGCATTGGTTTTTTTAAAGAATTGGATGAACCATTGTTAATGGAGTTCCCTTCATGAAATCTTGTATCTGCTCGAAAGAAAAAAAACTATGTCAGCTATGATTTCATGATTTTAAAGTACAGTGGTACCTCGGGTTACAAACACTTCGGGTTACAAACTCTGCTAACCCGGAAGTAGTACCTCGGGTTGAGAACTTTTGCGCCAGGATGAGAACGCAAATCGCGCGCCGGCAGTGGGAGGCCCCATTAGCAAAAGCGCGCCTCTAGTCAAGAATGGTTTCAGGTTAAGAACGGACCTCCGGAACAAATTAAGTTCGTAACCCGAGGTACCACTGTATTGCTTATATTAATTGTGCTGCAGTAGTATGGTTGACCAGGGTTTCTATTGTGGTGATCTAAGCACAAGATAGAAACAACCATACAAATGAGCCAGCTGCGAGTGGAACTCTTCTTTGCATGCAGAGGAGTTTTCTTTGTGGATTTGGTTAAGAGAAACGTATTGCATTGCGTTTTAGCACACTGATAAATATCTAAGATGGGGACTACCACCCATAAAATTAACACTTACTGTTTTAGACTATGCATCAAAAATCACTGATCTGGTGCTTGCCTACACTACCTACCCACCCACCCACATACACACCACACCCACATATCCTAGGCATGGATCCTTGTGGATCCATCTTTGATATGTACGTAGTATGACAGCAAAACCACTTACAAATCATATAATACTTCACTGTACACAGAGGTGTTGTAGTTTTGAGGGGATCCTTTAAAATTAAGAATTCACAAGGGTCTGTATTGTGCCATGGAAGGTCTGGAAAGCACCAGCTCTATTAAAAAAATGGTTTAGCCAATGGAAACAGGATCTGTGATTTGGCAGTGAACATTTGGAGAGAAAAAAAGGCAATTTCAAGAGGATCTGTTGCTAGATCCAGCTTGTCTGTGTATTCTGTCTGGCACTCATTTTCTCTTTTATCTGACCCCCTGACTGCTCTATTTTCTCCTCTCTTGCAATCTCTGTTATGTCCCCTTCTTCTACTCCACTGCTCCACTATTAAACTGCCAGTCTGAGCCATGTGTGCCTGACACCTGTGGACCCAGATCTAAGAATTTCATTCCTGAAGTTGGGTCACTTAATTCAGGAGAACTTGCTTCCAGGAATGTGTGTCTCAAATGTATTACCTGGCACTTATATTTGTAACTAAAGAAAGGTGAGCAGGTGGAATGCTTTAAAATAAATGAACAAGTATTATCTCTGCAAATTAATGTAAAGCTATTTTTCCCCCCTGCTGCAGGCTAAAGAAATCTTGACAAAAGAATCAAATGTGCAAGAAGTACGGTGTCCAGTCACAGTTTGTGGAGATGTCCATGGACAATTTCATGATCTCATGGAACTTTTCAGAATTGGAGGAAAATCACCAGACACAAATTACTTATTTATGGGGGATTATGTTGACAGGGGATATTACTCTGTTGAAACCGTAACACTTCTGGTAGCTCTCAAGGTAATATTTTAAAATGAATGTTGGTATTGAAATATATAATGCCTGTATAGTCTGAATTGCTGTAAGACTTACAGTACTGATGAACATTATAATGACTGAGTCATTGGGGTTGGAGGTTGTACACTAATGAAAAAATGATGTTAGAGGCAACACAATTGTATTGCTCAAAGAGACTACATACTAAATGGGTTGCTTTAGAGATCTGTTCAAACTTCCAGTGTTCTTGGGTCTGTATCTGCATCAGAAGTGGATAGAGAAGTTCATTCCAGACCTGAAAAAGAATCTATCACCAAGTTTAACTTTGGGATTTATCCTGCAAAAATATACTATACCACAGAAAATATACCACAAAATTAAATATGTTTTATTAAAATGTGATGTCTGTATTAAGATGTTTTTGAGTGGCTGGGGCAAGCTATTTGGATGGGCAGGGTACAAATATGATGATGATGATGATGAAATAATAATAATATCTCCATAAGTTAAGGCTTACTTCTGCTCATATAAATGCTGGAGAAGTACATACTTGGTTTAGTCACAGTAGCTATCTTGTTTTATAGGTCCGTTATCGTGAACGCATCACTATTCTTCGAGGGAACCATGAAAGCAGACAGATCACACAAGTATATGGCTTCTATGATGAATGTTTAAGGAAATATGGAAATGCAAATGTCTGGAAATACTTCACAGACCTTTTTGACTATCTTCCTCTAACTGCCTTGGTGGACGGACAGGTATGTTGAAAATACTGATGTGTTCCTAATATTAGCAGAGAAGGAAGGCGGAGTGGAAGATCTATTACCTTTTTATCATTTTCTTCCTAGAGAAACTATCTGTAACTTTGAAAAACACTTGTAGCTAAAGTATTTGGATCTAATTCATGTCCCAACAAATGAATTTATCTTTCAGATTTTCTGTCTACATGGAGGTCTTTCCCCATCTATAGATACACTGGATCACATCAGAGCACTTGATCGTCTGCAAGAAGTTCCACATGAGGTAACTATAATTTGTGTTACAATTTCTGTGCTGTGTTAGTGTGTGAAATCATACTAATGCCCAATTCCTCTTCTGAGTTATAAGGGAGTCTGTTGTTAAAGTAAACCTTATTTTTCCACATGACCTCTAACTCCAAAAAGGTTTGAACTGCTTGTCCTGTTCCCTTATCCATAAACTACAAACAGCACTTAAATCTTAGTTAAAAGGTGGAAATTTGTTTGCTAATTACAAATGACACATCTCCAAGTAGATTGTTCTTCAACTTAAGAGTAGGCAAACTAGGGGTCCACATAACTCTTAAAAGCTGGGTGGACCATCTTTTGCACTGAATAATATCTGCATCACCAATTCTGTGTTCAGATGCTGCAGAGTATAATCTTGTTTTTGCCTAGCACTGATGTCAGTTTGGGAACATAGGGTTGAGCATGCTTCTTTCCCCCACAGAGCTTAGTGCTGGTGGTTTGGGGAACAAATAAATTGGTTCAAAGTACCATGTTAATGTAGTCATTCAGCTACTGTTCAAACATTTCTTCTTAAAAATTTGGTACTGTATTAGCCCTCTTCAGGTTTTTTTGTTTTTTGTTTGTTTTGGCTATGTAACGATGGTGAAATGTTTCCTAGGGTCCAATGTGTGATTTGCTGTGGTCAGACCCAGATGATCGTGGCGGTTGGGGCATTTCTCCTCGAGGTGCTGGTTATACTTTTGGACAAGATATTTCAGAAACCTTCAACCATGCTAATGGCCTTACACTGGTCTCAAGAGCTCATCAGTTGGTAATGGAGGTAAGCCCCAGACTTTTTATGTTGTTTCCTTTCTTGAGGTGAAAATCTCCCTGCATAACCAGATAGCTTTGGCATACAAATAAAGGCATGTTAAGCCTGTGGTGGCAAAGTAACTTGTATATCTCGTCCTTTTGTTAAAAAATGAGCTTGCGGGATAGACTTGAAGGCATAATTATTGCCATGAAAATGGCTTGTGATTCTGTTATTCCACTGTAAGTGACTCCTGTCACGTAGACCTGTATTTTACTGTGTCATTCCATGACAAATTACTGCAGTCCAAATATTTAAACTCTGACACTAGGATTTTATATACTAAATATTTTTCAGGGGGCAGTGTGAGGTAAGAAGTTCTGCCGTCTACTGACTGACCTTTTATTGCTTCATATTCAACCCTAAGGGCTTTCTATCTCAACAGATGGACAGCTAAGGCTGACATTGATCAGTTTCATTAGGAAGAAGCTATTGTTGATTGGTATTGCTGGTTTATTATATGTAGAAGCTTCTAGGTTTAATTCCTGTTAACTCTAGTTAAAAAGGTATTTGATAGAATGATTGGGAAGGCCTGAGATCCTGGAGAGCAGCTTCTTCAAAGCAGATAAAAATGGGTTAGATCAATTTATATGATTTTGTATAGGAAGTTCCTATGTTGTCAGTTCTTACATGAATGGCTAAAAGTGGTAATTTAGAGTAATAAATTGTTTATCTTACTCTGATGCTCTGTCCACTATAGGTTACTACCCTCCCTGTAGAGAGACATGTTACAATGATGTGCATCTGTGTGCTTTTTTCCCCCTCCTCAGGGTTACAATTGGTGTCATGATCGGAATGTAGTAACCATTTTCAGTGCTCCAAATTATTGCTACCGGTGTGGTAACCAAGCTGCAATCATGGAACTTGATGATACTCTAAAATATTCATTGTAAGTGCTTAAAGATTTTTCCTATGAGAACTAACAAAACATGTCATTTATAATTTGCTGTTCATAAATTGCCTTATCTGGCTGTTTGAAGATGAGTAAAGTTGACAAATCTTACCTGATTGTATACTTGGAAAAATGTGGGTGGTTGTGGAATACTGTGTGTGGGCTTTTTTGGTTATAATTTGCTTTACTATATAATTGTAACTGCTAATTTGTAGTAATAATTTATAATAATAATAATAATTTTTTATTTATACCCCGCCCATCTGGCCTGGTTTCCCCAGCCACTCTGGGTGACTCCCAGCAGATTAAAAACAGAATAAAACATCAAATATTAAAAACTTCCCTAAACAGGCTTCTGATAGAGTATAAAACTAACCTTATGGGTAACAAATTGTAATACTGGGCACCTGCTGCTGCTTCTTCTTACATTTATTATTATTATTATTAAATAAAGTCCCAATGATTCAGGAAGTTGCTTTGGGAGTTTAGTAATAGCCTCTCTTGGTTGTCAGTTTTGGGGGAAGTAAAGCTGAATTCCTCTATTTAAAATGGTATTTGAAGAGATGTTTCCTTTTGTTCTTTGCAACAGTATGCATTCTCTAATTTATCCTTAAGATACAG
Source organism: Podarcis raffonei (assembly GCF_027172205.1). NCBI lineage: Eukaryota > Metazoa > Chordata > Lepidosauria > Squamata > Lacertidae > Podarcis > Podarcis raffonei. The sequence continues at coordinate 58,693,225 of NC_070603.1, read as the reverse complement.
CAAGACTTTCTTTTGAGCAAAGGATCTATATGCTTATCACTGTCACCTTACTTAGCCCATAAGACAGTAGGGTGGGCTGCATACATTTTTAATTGAACTCCTAGATGAATGGCAGGCTCTTCCTCTATAATTTCATCTTTCTGCAGTCTATCAAGGTTTAGCTCTGGAAATTGCAATGCTTCTGAAGTTTGTCTATTAAATTTATATCTTGCTGTTCCTCCCAAAGGAGCACAGTTAAATATTATATTCAAGTGCTATGTCAGTTTTACACTGATCCTCCATTTGTTGATCTAAAGGAAGAGCTTGGTAGAATATAACTACAAGTTAATACTGACGGATATTACATGCATTCTAGAGATAGCTGATGTCTTCTACATCTAGAAGTGTAAAGAAAACACAGCCACAATCTTGATCGCAGAATGAATTGGAATAATGTAGAGAATTTAAAAGCTATGGCTGATATCTAATGATATCCCTGAGTAGTCAAACAGAATTCTTTGGATGTAAGTCTACTGATTTCAGTGGGTCTGCTGTGTTTTAGCTGGATATCACAAACCACATAAATATTGATTAAAAGTGTTTTTTCAGTTTGCAGTTTGATCCAGCGCCACGCAGAGGTGAACCACATGTTACTCGTCGCACCCCAGACTACTTCCTGTAACGAGATTTTACACTTGTACAGTATTGCCATGAACCATGTGTTGACCTAAAGGATATGGGAAGAGCAACAGTAACTCCAAAATGTCAGAAAACATTTAACATTGAAACCTGTTTTCACATGGACCAAAAGATGTGCCATATTGAAATACAAAGCCTCTTGTCTGTCAGCGACTGTGACCACTTTAGAATGAACCAGTTCATTGCATGCTGAAGCAACACTGTTGGTCAAGAAACCAGTTTCTGGCATAGCTCTACTTGTAGTTACTTTTGCTTTCTCTGGGAGACTGCAAATATTAAGATGTAGACATTTAACACCTTGTGAAAACAATTAACTTTCCATTTAGCTATAGCTTTCCAGCATGACTGTAGATAAGGATAGCAAACTATCATTGAAGCTTAATGAACATTTTAAATAAGTACCAAGACCGATTTTCTTATTTGTGTTCTGATTTTTTTTCCAGGGAAAACTGTTTAATTTAATTGTATGGTTGTTTTGTCTGCACTTGGTTTCCCCCACATTCTTCCCTCACACTTCCCTCTATATAATGTCCCGTGTACTTGTCCATCATAGTGAGTTATTTTGAACAGAACAGGTTTTTTTCTGTAAGATGTTGCTGCAGAAGAGTGTTGCAGCATTTTTTCATAATAAACTTGTGAACTAATAATGGAAGATAGTTGACTTTTAAATATATTGCAGGTTCATACCATGTTGTGTTTAATAAAAAGTAGCTTTTATGTCTCTTTGAACCTATGCAGAATCCAGATTATGCTGAATGAAGTCAGGAGCAATGTACTGGGAGTCGATGTTCAGATCATAAATTCACTTAAATTTTCTCAGAGAGCAAATGCATGTGAAAAGAAGTCCTACATTTTGATAGCAATATGGCTTTGAGTTGTTATTCACCTATTAGCATTTTTTCACTTTATTTATTAAATTACGTTTATAAAATTGTCATTTTAACAGAAAGACTGTCTAATATTTCATTCTAGCCCTTTCAGTTGGAAGAAACTTCTAGGATTACTAACTTGCATTTAAGCCTTGTTTTGAACAGGCTGTAGATGATGTCCAACGAAGTCATATTTGGAGTATAACCATTGAAATAAGTAGACTTAAGTTCATTGATTTCAATGAGTCTGCTCTATGACTAGTATTGGATATCACACTACAGTCTTAAATGACCATAATATATTCTCAGTACTGATCTTGTTGAAATCTACTTTGTAAGCAAAAGAGTAGCAGTAGCCTTGACTATGCCTACTGTTATGCAGTCAGTAAGAGGAAAGAGAGAAATTGAAACTTGTAAAATGAAGGCCAGGGTGTCATTCAGTATAGCCCTCAGTCACTTTTGTCTCTATGTAGCTGCACTTCATGCACTGTAGTAATTCTCATTTCTTTGAGGTTGGAGGTGAGGAACAAGTTCATAATATTAAGGACTGAATACTGCACTATGTCAGTGGATTAAATTTACTTCCTGATCTTACCATAGTCCAAGCACTTGAGCAATTTGGATTCCATATAGCACATGGGTTTCAAAGGGAAAAATGTTTCCATTCTTTACTAAGATGGAAGTTTAATTCTTGCTAAAACATTAGTATTGCACATTAGTTGTGAGTAACGGTGAAGCTTCCTGAGACTATCCTAGTATAACATGGGGAGAGCAGCAACTCCAGTACAGTGGTACTTTGGTTCTTGAACGGCTTGGCTCCCAAACAAATTGGAACCCGAATGCTACAAACCCAGAAGTAAGCGTTCTGTTTTTTTGGAACCCAAACATCCAATGTGGTTTCTGCTTGACTGCAGGAAGCTCCTGCAGCCAATCAGAAGCCGGGCCTTGATTTTCTGACTGTTTCGGGAGTCAAACGGACTCCCGGAACGGATTAAGTTTGAGAACCAATGTACCATTGTATTGCATTTGATGCACATCTAACTGGCTTCTCCCACTGAAACTGCCCACAGTGATTTTGCAGTCGTGTGTCCTGAACAAAATGGTTGGGCAAGCTGTCAGCTGAAGGTCCTGTGTGTGGCGATTATGGGGTCAGGGCCTCATGTGAATCACACAAACAAGAGTCTATTTGTTACTTTGTTCCTGTGCTGTATTTATCATGTCGTGAGTTTCCAGGTGGTTGTTATTTATTAAGTTTCTATACCTTATTCTGAGGATCACAGTGCATTTACAATATAAAAACACAGGGTTTTTTAAAATCACAAAAATAGATAATATACTAACAAAAACAATACCCCCACAGTATTATTAGAAATGCAGCTCAGATTCTCACGGTTATATCAAGCAACAGCTGCATAGCTGCTCCCCCCCCTTTTTTTTGGTGCAGATGGGAAGGAGGCTATTTGTAAAAAAACAAAACTACTGTAATTGCATGGTTAAGGAACAGAAGTCCACAAAAACAGCTGCAAAATATCAGTCCTGCAGGTTTATTATAAAAACTTTTGGCTTGGTATTTAATAGCAACATACTTGGTTTATAATAATAAATCTCAGCATACCTGGATTGCTAAAGAAGAGTATGAATTGTGGCTTCAGTACGCAAGAAAATACCTTTTATATATTAAAAGGTAACCAATTTGATGTTAATTTTGCTGTAAAGCACTGAGCTGAGTTATCCAAAAGCAGCTCTCCATTTTCTTAATTTCAAGCAGTGGGATTTCCTTGAAAAACAGCCCTTACTATTGTTAATTGCTTGCTTCAGCTAAAGCTGCTATAAGGTTTGAACACAAAGGGGACTCAACAAGTTTTCAGGTATATTTTATTACAGTCATCTTTTTGTGTGTGTACATACATACAATAGACAGGAGGACTGTGTGTATGGAATGTACTGCTGATCACAAAAACAAAGAAACAAGCAAAAATGTCTATGTGATAATCAGTTATGTGTGTATAAACTCAATGAATATCCTGTATATGAACAGCAAATTCATTCTCTTGTGGATCCATATATAGACAAAATGATACCATGCAAGAGAGGCATTAGCAGCCCTGAGGGAACACCAAGGTTTCAGAAGTGCAACCCGCCCCCCCCCCCCCAATCCTGAAACAGCACACTGAAGACCATGGAATGCTGACTGATGGTAGTGGGGAATAGAATGGAATCTCTTGGAAGAGGCCATAGCTGGCTAGCTAGAAGCCTGAACAGGACCATACCACATTGAAGTGTTTTGTTGCATTTTCCACTTGTATGCCTTGAAAATGAGACTTGGGGTAAGGTTGGGGCTTGCCAAGGTAGTAGACACGCATACTACAACTAGGAATAATAATTTTTTATTTATTCCCTGCCCAGTGTGCTGTAAGTAAGCATTATGGCAACTATCAAGAATTAAATCCAGACCCCACTGGTCAGCTTGCTCACTACTTTACTTTCATTTTGGACTAACAATTCACATAATTTTGAGAACAGCAGAGGCTTATTAATTTTAAATGTCCATACAGGGATCTGTGTTTTTAATTCACCCTTAGCAGAGTTAAAATGTCCTTGTAGAAATCCCAATTTTAAAATACTCAGAAGACAAGCTTCAGGAGGCAATACTGCTTGTTCAGGACATAATATTAACAGATTGGAGTGGCGTGTGGAAATATTTTTTTCCTGGAAGTCCTCAAATTAATAGAGCTTGTTCTCTGTTATATGATTTTACTTTGGATTGCACAGCTGTATGTTTCCTGCTGGAAACTGGCCCTTCCCTGGCAACTACTTGCTCCATAGATGCTCTACTATATCGTAAACAGCATCCTGTCTGCACAGTGGTGGAGATACCTATAGGATGCCAGCAAACCTGAGCAAGAAAGTGCTCTCCCTTGCAGTCGTTTCCAGCAGCCGGTATTCAGAAGCATACAGGCTTTAACTGTGGAGGCAGAACATAGCCTGATCCAGAACATAATGACAAGCCATGATAGCTGTTATGAGTGCTTTTTCTTTCAAATAAAAGTGAGCAGTCAACCATACTTTTTAAATGGGTGAATACGATACGATACGATATCTTTATTGTCATTGTCCCTTGCAGAACAATGAAATTGAAGAACTACATAAAAACTACATAAAACTACCACAAACCTACATAAAACTACATAAAAAGTACATAAAACTACCACAAACCTACATAAAACTACTACAAAACTACACAAAACATTCAAAACCCCCTAAAAAACCATTTTAAAATACACTATACTACAGAGACCCCTTATGCTGCGTTTAGAACCAGAATTGCATTTGCGTAGAAACTGTTTCTCAGGCGGCTAGTCCTGGCCTTTATAACCCTATACCTTCTTCCAGAAGGCAGAAGCTGAAAGAGATCATTTCCAGGGTGCGTACTATCCTGTGCTATCTCTGCTGCTTTCTTATAGCACCTAGCAGCATAGATTTGATCTAAGGTGGGAAGAGTGCACCCAATAATTCTCTCTGCAGTCTTTACAACCCTGGATAGCATTGTTTTTCCCCTGGCCGTGCCGCTCCCAAACCACACACACAGACCATAAGTTAGTACGCTCTCCACAGTGCAATGGTAAAATACCATCAACAGGTCCTTTGAGAGATTGTTTTTCCGGACGATTCTCAGAAAATATATCCTCTGCTGTGCTCTCTTCACCAGGTCTTTGCTGTTCTCTCCCCAGGTTAGGTCGTCTCTCAACTCCATTCCCAGAAATCGAAACACCGAGACCTGTTCCACGCACTTCCCCTCAATAATAAGTGGCTGAATATTCAGTTTACATTTCCTAAAGTCCACAATGATCTCTTTTGTTTTCTTTAAGTTAAGGAGTAAGTTGTTTTTCCTGCACCATTCCCCCAACTGCTCAACTTCCTTCCTATCGGCCACCTCCCCCTCTCCAGCCGTAATTAAACCAACCACCGTTGTATCATCTGCAAACTTAATGATCTTATTACTGGGGTATTTGGGGGCACAGTCAGCTGTATAGAGCGTATATAAAAGCGGGCTCAACACGCACCCCTGCGGCGTCCCCGTATTCATGATGAGATCTGCAGACACGTGGGAACCCAACCTGACCCTTTGGGAACGGTTTGATAGAAAATCTAATATCCACCTGCACAAACATGGTGGAAGTCCCAGGTCTAATAATTTGGGCACCAATCTATGCAGAAGAATAGTATTAAATGCAGAATAACATAGAGCTTGGCCTCCTACTGCTGCTGTTTTGCGTTCTAAAGCTATTACATTTTGAGATCCCTGACTGATGGTAAATGCATTTTATCCCAACCAGTGGAGTTTTGTAACTTTTATTACTGTCCACGCTGTTGTAGGTTGGCTCAAAAGGAAATGGGATCACTCTTACGCACAAATATGCCTTCGTTGTATACCATGCAACTAAATTTAGGGCGACTTGGCTTTTAAGTAAAACACAGCGCTGCGAGTCGGATAATAGACTTCTTTACTTAGAAGCCCTGTTGAGTTTATTGGGATTGCAGATTTTCAGTATAACCCTGTTTACTCAGAAGTATATCTTTTGGAGACATTGTTGCCGGGTTAAAACCCCCCATCAACCCGACCCTAACCATTGGCCATGCCGGCTGGGACTGACGAGGGTTTGAGTTTAAAAAACAGCTGGCGGGTCGCAGGTTCGACTCCTCATATTCAGCCTTACTTGCTGAACGAGCACTTTGTGCGCTCGAGGCGTTGTTACACTTCTTTCTCACGCGTTCTCTGGACAATGTACGCGAGCGTGTGGCTGCGGCATAAAACAAACTTAAAAACTTAAAAACAAACTTAAAAACAAACACCCAAGGTTGGGTCGGTGAGTTTTGCTGCCGGAGCATCCAGGGCAAGACGTCCGACGGATCGGAGAACGGAATGCAGGGGAATAAGAATGATTAAGTGGAAAACGCTCGAGTAGGGGAGTTGGCGGAGCTCATTCACCTCAAAACGCACCAGCCGGCGGGCAAGCGGCAAGCGCGCGCAAGACGCAGCAATGTGCGTCCTAGGCGTCCTTCCGCTCACTACGCGCGCCGCCGCCGCCATTGTGAGGCGGCCGTTGCCATGAGATTGTTCCCTACGAAGGCAGCCTCAGCTTTTGCCTGAAGGACCCCCAGAGGCGGTAAACGACGTGTAGGTTAACCATCTCCTCCCCCTCTTACATAGGAGTGGTAGTTTGTGCTCTGCTCTCTCTGCCTCTCTCGCTCTCCCAGTTGGAAGAGGAGACAGGCAGGCCTTGAGGGGGAAGAGCGACATAATATATATAGAGAGAAAGAGGTCTCCCTTTCTGTTTGCCGGTCTCCTTTAGTTCAGGCGCTCCAGTAGACAGCCCCGTGCTCTGCGGGGGCTGGGGGGGGCGGAGGCAGCTCCGAGGGGCCCTCGCTTCGATTCGGCCCCGCCCCGCCTTATCCTTATAAGACGCGACGGTCGCGAGCCGCCTTTAGTAGTCTCGCTGGTTTCACTCGGGTGGCGTCGCAGAGGGAGGGGCCGAGAGCCGCTGCTGTTGCTGCCTCACGGTGAGTAAGGGCTAGGCCTGGTCTGCGTCTAGGCCTCGCTCCTTAGTTTGGGGGCGCTGGGGAGTTGAGGCAGGAAGCCGCGGAAGGGAAAAAAGGGAGAGAAGTTAGCAGGCGGGATTGGAAGGCCTCAGCGGAGGGAAGGGCTGAGGGACTTTATTTGCAGGTGGTTGCTAAGGGAGCGGTCTCTTCCTCCTCCTCCTCCTCCTCCTTGCTAGGGGGTGTCTCCGCCACCTGCTCCTCCAGCAGCGGGATTGGAGAGTGCTGTGGAAGAAGAGAAGGTAACCCGTAAATTGCCTGGGGACAAGCTTCCCCCCAAGACACTTATTTATGCGTCCCACATCTCTCAAGCCAATAAAACAGGCTCTTTTTATCGCTCTTTTTATCACTCTTTTTCGCCTCTTCTCTCTCCCCCTCCCCCATTTTTAATGTTCGTGCACAATAAAGCATTAACAAAAGAAGGCGGTTTCGTGTGTTGTATTTCCGGAATAGTTCATGTTGGGGCATGAACTATTCTCTCCCCCCCCCCCCATGTAGACTTGTATCCCCTCCGCTGTATGTGAGTACTCGAGAGAAGGGTGGAAATGGGATTTTTTTTTTATTGTGGCTGTTGTATATGTAGAACTCGCTCCACCGTTTTGCTTGGTTACCCTACCAACAAGAAACGGCGTTATAAACAATATTCTCTCTTACTCCTTTTTTAAATAAAAAGCCTTGAGATTGGGAGTTTAAAAATGATCAGTAACATAAATTGTGTTTCGGTAGATTGATCCGCTAGCTAGGATTAATCACTGTTTACAACTGTTTAGGTATAAAGCCCCCCCCCCCCGCCCATTGAATCTTCTGTTAAATGCAGGGTCAGACTGCTAGTCTGTAAAGAGAAGCTTGTAGAATTTTTGTTTGACAAAGTTATCCTGTGAAAAAGGCCAGGGGGAGCACTTAGTGTGATAGTCTGAGCTCTGAGGCATTGCTCTCCAGTACTTCTGACTGCGTACTTTGTAGCAGACGCATACTAAAATATCAGTATAAATTAGTTGTTTTCCAACCCGTTGTGCACAAAGCCACAAAAATCAGTTTTTGCATGGTTTCTCTATTGTAACTAGAATTATAGTTAAATAGCTGAAATGGAGAACTGGGAAGAATAACAAAATTGAGAGAATAATATGCAGTGTCTTTGGTAACCTTGCATTTTGGTAGAAATCAAGGAAAACAACTATTCAAAAATAGTGTAATTATATATCATGTCTTCTGGCATAAAACCAAACACTTAATGACAAAATGCTTGTTTGCCCCAACAATTCTCCGCTACTCTGTAAATTTTTTTTACTGTTCAGTGTACAGTAGTCAGTTGCTAGTCAAGAGCCATACAAAATACTGTCATTCTTTAAAAAAAGTTTCTAATAAACTAGAGCAGCTAAAAGGGCACATTAGAAAATAGACTTGGTAGTAGTAGTCAAACCAAATTGATGATGCAGCTTCCTGTAACATGATTCACTGTGTATATATGCATACATTGATCTTAAAATTAAAACTTAGCTTGGCCTAACCTAAAAAGTTTTTTGAAGGGTTATCTTTTAAATATATATTTTCTTCAGGCATACGTAGTGTTGCAAAAGTGTATACTCTTGTTTTGCTGTCATTAAATTGCCTAGTGTGTTTGTATGTGACACATTTACTTTTAAAAGAAGTACAAGACCCTAATGTTCATATTTTGGAACTCAAAATCTAATGAAGGTATCTTAATATTCTGGTAATAAACTGTGGAAGATAAGCAGCTGGAAAAGATTGTGTGCCGTTTAATTTCAGTTTGTGATGCACTTGGCATGTACTCAATGTTATGCAGCGGCTAAGTTGATTGCTGCCAAGATCAGCAGTACTGAGAAGGTACAGTAAACCTATAGAATGAGAGGTTAATGCTGCATGGAGCAGATTTTGGATCTGTGGACTATTAGCCTCCCTCAAGGAAAAAACGCATTGTGCGCCAACGCAGTTGTATGAGATGAAGGAAATCTTGTCTGCAGTTCTTTCCCCAGAGTCCAATTCTAAAACTGGATTTGCTTGCTATATCAATATCTATGAGTCAGCTTTCTGTGAGAGATTTTACAAGAATTGGCTACTAAAGGGTGGTGAGGTTCTTTAAAAATGTGCTTACCTAGCTGGTAAACGCACAACTTACTGTACTTTTCTGCAGTGCTTTGGGGATAGACCTTATTTCCAGTAATTTGTCAACAAAATTCTGTTAATGATATTTCTGATGTTACATAGTGAAAATAATAGCCTGTGATTCTTTCCACTGGGTTTTTCCAGAAGTCAATTTGAAAATCAGAAAGGTTAAAACATGGTGAACTTTTTTGAACGCGGTTACTTAGTATCTAGCAACTTTGCTGTTTTCACTTCGTTATAAAAATGAAAGCTTTCTCTTTCCACTGGGTGCTAAAAGCAAAAATGCATTAAGGAGTTGTTTGAAAGTGCAGCATCATATGTTGGAAACTTGCCTAGAACATAGTCTAGAGATAGCAGAAGTCAGGACACTGGCTGAGATTCAAGTTTTGGTGAGGTACGCAAGCAGTTCTCCAAATTTGTGACTGAACATGTATTTTAAAAAATAAAAGTGGTGGACAAACAGGTCAAGTTCAATGAAAGCAATTTCATACTGCACTTTCTATCCAAATGTAACTTGAGATCCCGATTAAACGATACTTTCAATACTTGATTAAATCACCTACTTAGTATTGCATATTCTGGCAACTGAGAAGACATTTTTTAAAAACCAAATGTTGAGCTACTGCAAGGGCAAAAGGTGAGCTGCAACCAGTTCAAATTTCTTTATAGCCGTTAATGTGTGTGGTGATCTTAGCAATCCATTACTTCTGGTCAGCTCCCTTCTGCAATACAGAGACGTGTAATCTTATTTTTCAGTAGAAAATGCACTGTGTAACAAAACTGTCCTATAAACAAATTATTTTATTATTAAATTTGTATACCACTTCATTCAAAGATCTGCCCTTTGCAGCATAAAAATAATTTTGTAGCTTTATTCTTATTTAAAATGTAGCTAACATTAACTATATTTTCCCACCATAGATGCCTTCAATTAAACTGCAGAGTTCTGATGGAGAAATATTTGAGGTTGACGTTGAAATTGCAAAGCAGTCTGTAACCATCAAGACAATGTTGGAAGGTAAGGGAAATATGAAGATATGTAACTTGGAATAAGTGGGTCTGAAGATGGTTGCTGCATACCAGGAATAGATTAATTCTTAGCTTAACATGAAGTAACTATGGGAATCATACCTGGAAATCTTGAGATACATAAAGGTAAATCTATTTAGGCCATACAATATTTCAGCCACTGTGCATTGTGCACATGAGTGCAACTAACACTTTTTTTCTTTTCCCACAAGTGCTACATAGAAAGTCCCTTGGGGGTTTCATGCTGGAGGTGGGTGTGATCAATATGAATACATACAGCACCTCCCTATGCACACAGACTTTCACTGCATATAACAGCCCCCACACAGAGCGCATTCACTTACCACACATGCAGGTGCACAGCTCCCTTCTCTCTCACACACCCTTCACTCACTCCTTTTGTCTTTCTGAAGATAATAGACAGTTTCCTCATTTCCTTGCTATTATACAGATGATAGAAAAGTCCGTCTCTTGATTTCTGTGGTGGGTCACTGAAGAGTAAAAGTGTAATGGCTTTAAAGTCTGAGCAGTTTCTTGTACGATTTTGAAGTAAAACAGCTGTTTGCAGGCACTACCACATTAGTCATGGCTACCATGACATGGCAGTCACTTACCTTCCACCTTCAGGGCATTCGAAGCAAATGTGGCCGTTTGGTTGGATTCTTCAACTTCTAATCAGAGCTTTTGAATGCAGACTTCTGTTTATGCATTGGTTCAAAAGCTGTTATGAAGATGGTTGACGTATGTTTCAGCTAAATTCTTAAAGGGATTCCCACATGCAGTAAAATATGAAATTAAACCTTACTAATCGTTCAGAGGCAATCTTCTATGTCAAATTAGATTGATTGAACTAGGGAGCGGATCTTCAAAGGAATGGAAAAACAGTCATAGGAATACGAGACATTAAAACTGGATGCCACATATCTGATAGAGCTTGAGGAGGATCATGTTTTTAGCCAGGACTGGAACTGTATATGTACTCAGGAGTGTATCATGGAGGTATTTCAAAGCTCAGCATGGCAGATTTTCCAACACTTAATAACAAAGCTTTTGTTTAGGACGTAGTGGATGTTCACCGTGCCTGTTCCTGTTATGGCTGAGCCTTTGTAAAGTGATAGTATATATTTGAGTGGCTAGCTGGAATTGTGAGCTGGAAGCAATTAAATTTTGCAGGATGAAAGCTTAATTCTGACTGCCAGCAAATTAAAAGGGAGCCATGGAACTTAACCATATGGCCTTTATGTAAAGCGAATGTTTATAATCCTTAGAAACAGGGATCCAACAGTCTTATGGACTGTTTCCTAATATTTTCTTGTAGCTCTGTTTCTATTTCTGAGTTTTTGGTATTTTTCATATAGAATTTGTATTTTTATATTTCCCCATTGCTGCTAGGTATGTTAGCCCATACAAAGGTACATATAAGAATATGCGAGTGAGACCTTATGAGCGTCTTGCTATTTCAACATAGTTTTCAAGAGATGCATTCCACTTATCTGGTGTTTTTTTGTGACGCATAAGGGGGAAAGAGCTGGTGTTGCCCAGATAATCTTGGTAATAGGGTAACTAAAAAACATAGGAAATGTGTTAAAAATTTCTAAAGTATTCTTGAAAGCCCCTGAGCCCCTGAGTTGGCACTGCTGTACCAACATTAATGCCTTGTTATTTTTGCTGCTATTTTAGGGCAGTACACAGTTGCTGTAAAACAGATAAATCCATCAAGTAATGGCGCAGCTTAACGTCTGTCTTTTAATAATCAGTGGTTCACATTGATCTATAACTTCTTAAGCTCTTAATCTAACCAAATGCTTATGACCTGCTATCTGAAGTTACCACAAAATTGAACATGTGGGCTCTCCCCCCCCCAAGATCATGCTCATGTGATTATCTTCTAGATTTTAGATTGCATTAATCATGATTGGGACATTGTGTCAGCCATTGCTCCATGTGCTTAAAAATGTTTGGTTTGACTCAATAGAGCATAAAGATGCTGCATGCGTATCCATGTTGATGTGAGTTTTGAGATATGTTTAGATAATTACAAGCATCTTGGCAAACTTTTAAAAATGATTTTATTTACTTCATAAGCAATCAGTTCTCTGTTAAGTTCTAATATGGCAATTATGCATTGATAAAAGTACTTCACAAGCTAAACAGCAGCTCTGATTTTACCAAAGGGCATGCCATATTTCCTGAAGTTGAAACTGTTAATAGGGGCGGGGCGGGGAGGGGCCATACTCTGAATGAAGTACAGTATTGGGTTCATTGGTGTAGATAAGAGCTTTAAGAGGTACTTCTGTATTGGCTACTATGCACAAATGGAAAGAGCAACAAAAGGCTGAGGTTATTCTTTTGTGCACAGCTCATTTTATGCTATGAAAGGGGAGTGAACATTGAGGAAGGGCTTAAAGGGCTATTTGTATGTGTGCTGATTTGCCTGGGGAAAATCAATCTGTTTTTGTGGTTGGAGTGCTTAGAATCAGGGACTTAGGTTGTGAATCAGAAACTAGACCAGGGGTCGGCAACCCGCGGCTCCGGAGCCGCATGTGGCTCTTTTACACCTTTGCCGCGGCTCCGGGGCGGATACTAGCAAGGGGAGGAGGCGCATTGTGCGCCCCGACACTCCCCACTGTGGCGGGCGCTGTACTGGCTGTGACGTCGCATGGGGGCGGTGCGTGTGTTAGTCACGCACTGTCCCAACGTCACCCGCCCGCCCGCTACATTGTAAGGGGCATGTACGCTGGTCACTGCATTGAAAGGGGGCATGTACGCTGGTCACTGTTTTGAAGGGGAGTGAAGAACACACACACACAAAAAGGTAGCTTGTTAATTTAACGTTTATTTCTATGAGGAGGAGTAATTCTGAGGGGTCAAACAAAGAAATAATAAAAAAGTGACAAAAAAGTTACTTTTATAATGACGAGTTTTGCGGCTCCCAGTTTTTTTTTCTTCAGAAACGGGTCCAAGTGGCTCTTTTTGTCTTAAAGGTTGCAGACCCCTGAACTAGACCAAATGGAATCCTTGGGGCTCCTTACAGTTTATGCAGTATGTTATCCTTGTGGCGGTAAATCTTCACACTGTACATGTGTGCTAGTAGCTGGGGAAGGAGAGGCAGATCAGGACAGAGGAACATACTTTTTTTTGCAGTCTGGTGATATAGATTCTTGTAAGTTCCATGGAGTCCTTCCATGTGGCTTTACTTCTGTGTGGTGGGTACAGGTTGATGCATTTATTGGTATTATACACACACATTGACTCTTTCTGCCTGGGAGTCGAAGAAGCAGAAGTTCATGTTCACCAGTTGGTCTGTTAGCGTCAACTGCTAAGGACCTTCGCAAAGACACTGTTACTTGCTAAGGTAGCAACGTCTGTCAACATGGCTGCTGCAGCAGCAATAGACAAAATGGCTTATTTGCTGAGGACTGTGTGAATTCCATGAGTGAGGAAGTAAAGTAGAAGACAAGGTTCTTCCTTTCCCTACCAGACAAAACACAAGATAGTGGCAAAGGCAAACAACTTAAGACTGCTGTTCTGTGCACATTGAACTAGAATGGTTGCTTCATATATGCATATGATCAGACTATGGGGAATTTACCAGCCAAAATATCAGCTGCAGGCCTCTCAAATTACTAGTCAAGTAAGTCAGCACTTCCATCAGTTGCCTAGAGAGAGTGTGAATATTAATTTATTGGAAATCTTCAAGAAAAGATTAGATGGCCTGACCATCTGTTTTAATACTTCAGCTAGGAATATGTCCTCCCTTGAGCAGGAGTTAGGCAATATGGCTAGCATTACTTCTAACAAAATCAGTCTTGAATACAAATAGAATCAATTTATTAATAATTTGCACTGTGTAGCCTGTGCATTTTGCATAAGCTACATGTTGGAAAAGAGTATATTTTAGTAAAGAACAGGATCTGAATGTACCTATATTGCAGTAGAAGGTGCCTTTTAAGAAATGTAGGGGTTCTGGCTATGTAAATTACTTGTCTTTTTTCTATTCTCAGATTTGGGAATGGATGATGAAGGGGATGATGATCCTGTCCCTCTTCCAAACGTTAATGCAGCTATATTAAAAAAGGTAATGTTGAACATGATTTTTGTTTGGGTAATATGAGCTTTCAGACTCAGCCTTGTTGTATGCAGTATAGCCATCTTTTCTGAAAATGGTTCTTCTATTGTGAGAAGTATAGCCAGTGCTGGGAAAATTATGTTATATTTTTATTTGGGATAATATAATACTACATTCAGGTAGCGCATCCATTTGTATTGCAGTAGTTTTATGGAGCATACACACAACCTTTTAGTTGCTATATGTGGCCTAACTGTTCATCTTACATTTCTGTGTCATTCTAAGCAGCCTTACTTGTTGCCATCTTCCCTATACATGATAGAGTCTATATTTGCATTATTTATAAGTTCTGTGTAAGCAACCTCATATAATTCCAGTTGCATGGAGGGAGGAAGAAGGGCCATTCTTGCTGATCCCACCCCCTCTGTTACTTGTCTTTTACTCAGTTCTACCACATACCACATTTTGGAGGGCAAAGCCTGAAGCAGGAAGCCTCTGCTTCTTCTGGGTAGTTTCCTGTGCAGTTTTGAATATTAGAGCTCTGCTGGATCAGGCCAGTGGCCTGCATAGTTCAACATCTGGTTCTCAACAGTAGCCAGCCAGATGCCCATGGGAGGTCTACAGACAGGACCCGAGTACAACAGTGCTCATTTGTGATTCCATGCAAATTTTATTCAGAGGCATACTATCTCTGACAGTGGAGGTAGAAAATAGCCATTGTGGCTTTATCATACATTTAATTTGTCAAATCCTGTTTTAAAAGCCTTTCAAATTGCTAGCTATCACTTCATCCTGTGAAGGTGAATTGTGTAGCTTAACTGTGTGCTGTGTAAAGAAATATAGTGGTACCTTGGTTTACGAACTTAATCCGTTCCGGACATCCGTTCTTAAACCAAAGCGTTCTTAAACCAAGGCGTGCTTTCCCATAGCAGTGGGGGGACTCAATTTACAAATGGAACACACTCAACAGAAAGCGAAACATGTTCTGCTTCCAAGGCAAAGTTCACAAACCAAAACGTCTACTTTTGGATTTGCAGCATTCTTAATCCAAGTTGTTCATAAACTAAGCTGTTCTTAAACCAAGGTACCACTGTACTTTATTTTGTCTGGTCCGGATCTTCAAGCATACAGCTTCACTGAATCACCCCTATTACTAGTAATATGAGAGAGAGAAACTTCTCCCTGCCCACTTTCTCCATACCATGTCTGTACACAATGTTCCAAATGAGGTTGCATCATAGATTTGTATAACAGCATTATGATATTGACTGTTTAACCATGTATACTGTAAATGTTTTAGGATTTAACTGGTTTCAGATAAGGCAGCATTTGTGAGCCAGTCTTCTCAAATTTTCATTCTGTTTGACTTATTTGTTGCCTCTTCCCACTTAATCTTTACAGTAGTTCTGTCAGTTTGAAAGTACTTAATTGGCATCACAAGATTGAAATGTGAGAAATCAGTTTAGTATTAAGTGTGTGAAATCTTGTTTACAGCATTTGCAGACTGTGTTTTGAGATTATGCTACTGTCAGTTCTTCCCCTGAAAGGTTTGTATTGAGATAATTATGAGCAGCTGGTGGTATGCTTAAAAATGGCAGGATGTTTAGTTTAAATTAGTAAAACTTCCAGAAAAGATGAATGTTTTAACAGTTCTGTGTTATTGTATTAAGCAAAAAGATCTCTGAACACTGATAAAACTAATTTGCTTGAAGTTTTAAGAGCAAATGTTTATTTTAGACTAAATAAACAAATATGAAGATATTTCATAAGCTACTTTAATTCCTTAAGGTAATCCAGTGGTGCACCCACCATAAAGATGACCCACCTCCCCCTGAGGATGATGAAAACAAAGAGAAACGAACAGATGACATCCCTGTGTGGGACCAAGAATTTCTTAAAGTAGACCAAGGAACTCTCTTTGAACTTATCCTGGTAGGTTGGTTTTGTATATTCAGGTGGTGCCAGGTGTTGTTGTAATCAATGGAATATCACAAGGTATTATAGAAATTTCTAATACGTTTTGTTTTGGAGAAGTGAGAGCCACCATGTGTTTGCTGGGTCCTTGTCCTTCCTGGCTTAGCCAGGTGGGAGGAATTGCTGAGTGGGTAAGAGAAAGGTGAACAACTCTTCAGCAAGATGAGGTTTCAGCCTGCCTAAGTGGCAAGACCTTTGCTGAAAAAGGCCTCCCGGAGTCCCACTATTATGGATAATTATTAGCCAGTCTCCAATATTCCATTCCTGGACAAGGTGCTGAAGCATCTGGTGGCTTCTCAGCCTCACAAGTTCTTGGATGAGATGGATTGTCTAGATCCATTTCAGTCTGGATTCAGGCCTGGTTATGGGAAAGAAATGGCTTTGGGTCCCTTGGTGGATGACCTATGCTGGAAGCTGGACAGGGAGAGTGTGCTGGACCTCTCAGTGGCTTTTGATACCATTGACCATGGTATCCTACTATTATGAGACTTGGAGGAACTGTTTTAGGGTGGGTGTGGTCTATCTTGGAGGCCAAGCCCAGATGGTGGTGCTGGGTAACTCCTGTCCAATATTTTGATTGATGGCTTGTTGCTTCCATTCTGGAAATGTCTGATCTGGCCACTGTGATCCATAGCTTAGTTACATCCCAGTTATATCAGGCTTTCTGTGGGTGTGACGTTGCATAGTTTTTGGAAACTTCTGCAGTTCAGAATGCTGACCAGAGCTGGTTACAGGAAGAACAGAAATTCCTTATGTCAACAGCTCCACTGACTACTGGTTTGTTTCTGGGCACATTTCAAAGTGCTCATTATGACCTATAAAGCCCAATAAAGCTTGTGTCCAGGCTATCTGAAGGACCATATCTCCCTCTATGAGCCTGCCTGGGTTTGATCTTCAGGGGAAACCTTTATTTTGGTCCTGCATGCATAATAAAGTCGCACTTCAGCAAGTGAACATTACTTCAAGCATACATGTAAACTAGAAGCCTGCAACTAAAGGACACTGCTAAATTTTTGCTGCTGAATCCATAAATGAAATGAAGTGGCATCTTATGACAATACTTGTATAAGTAGGACTCTTTGTTTTCTTGCTCCTAGGGCCTTTCAAAGCAAAACTAGCTGACTGCCATGGCATAAACGTTTAGATTTGGTGTATTATAGATGCATGCTCCATAACTGAATGACCATGTGTTCTGAAAATGCTTAATTCAGAGGCAGGGAACTTGAGACCCTTCAGATGTTGTTGGACTATGCCTCCCACATTTCCAGGCCAATGTGGTCAGTAGTCTAGAGTGATTGAAGTTATGAATGGGACATCCTGATGGGACGGTGTGTCTCTGGTCTAGAAAACGCTGCACTGACTGCCAGTGAGCTACCAAGCCCAATTCAAGGTGACAGGCTGGTTTAGAAGGCCCTAATCTGATTGGGACTCAAGTAGCTAAAAATGCATCTCCCGAGTATCAACCATCTTGAACCTTATGATTGACATGTTGATGCTGCTAGATGAGCACTGACCTGTGGCAGCCTTCTTGGTAACTGTTCTCCAATGCCCTCCTTGGTGAATTGTTTCTTCCTCATTATTAATATCCAAGAGGAATTTAAAAACATTTATGTTCACCTGGGCATTTGATAGCTGAAAGACAATTTGCAGCAACCTTGAAATTAATAGCTATGATACGTGACTGTTCTTAAGATGTTTGATATACTTTTAATTTCTTAAAATTGTATCATTTTGCTGTTTTATTATTTGCCACCCTAGGCTCCTTGAGTGGAAGGGCAAGATAGAGATTTAATTGATAACAGTTCAGCACCTGGGGTCCCCCGCCTGGCTTAATTGATGGTCCTTGTAAATGCTAAACAAAAAAGTATCAATAAAGTTATCTCAAGTAAACAAAAAACAAAAAATCAGACATCTTACTATAATATCATGCAAACAAGTAAATTACAATGAAATAGGAAATGTCTTTGTTATTGGCTGTTACTTTATAAAAATAAAAACCTGACGGTATAGTATATTTTGGTGGTATTGCATTGAGCACAAGACATTAAATTGGTCTTTCCCCCCTAAAGGCTGCAAACTACTTAGACATCAAAGGCTTACTTGATGTGACGTGCAAGACAGTTGCAAATATGATTAAGGGAAAAACACCAGAAGAAATCCGCAAGACCTTCAATATCAAGAATGACTTCACTGAAGAAGAAGAAGCCCAGGTATGCCATAGTTTCTACCTTGGATTTAGTTGCTCTGCATAAAACAGGATCTGTACTACTCATTTTTTCTTAGTCCGTTGAAGATACATGATCTCATTGGTTGAGCAACAAATCACTGGTGCAGGTCTCTGTGTGACATTCTATCCCAATTATTGTAGTCTCACTTAGGATTCTGGATCTTTGTCATAATGATCCTCACAAAGATAAAGTACTTGCTCAAAGCTTGTTATGTGAAGCTAAGATGTGCCATATGAGAGACATGCCATGCATGTAAGTTTTCCTTCACACTTTTGTATGGTGCTCCTCCTGCCCACATGCCTGTATGGAAATAGCCTCAATAGAAGGAAAATACCATTCCCTTGGTTTCAGGCATGAGTACCATTTCCTTTGCTTTGCACACTTTCAGAATCCTTAAGTACTATGACTTTAATAAAGGCTATCTTGATTTTTAGGTACGCAAAGAAAACCAGTGGTGTGAAGAAAAGTGAAGTCTTGTGCCTGACAACTGACACTGTAAGGATCGTTCCAAATACCAGTTGCACTGCTCTGTTTATAACTGTTAATATTAGACAAATGCAGCAGCAAATGAAGTTGTTCTTGTAGGGTGGTGTTCTCTTTGCATGTGTAATATTTGAATATAGATTTAAATCCTTTTGGCTGAGTTTCTACCAGTGTAATCCAATGTCCCCATACTTTTCCTCTGATACCAATAAAACTAAACTAAGTGTGGACTCCGTATGGCAATTCGCACCGCAAGCTAGCCTTTCCATGCTTTTAAATGTGTCACTGTATCATTTAAAATATATCGGATGTCAGAAATTCAGCAACCTCTGGCACTGTAAATAAAATCAATTGCAAAAGTTTTCTGAAACAGAATTAATGAAGCCTGTTTTCATTCACATCCTAATGGCTTCTTAGAACAATGGGAAGTCTTGAAAAACCAGTTGCAGTAATTGTTTCTTCAATTCTACACCTTTATTTGTTGGGGACAAGTGACAACTGCCACAAACCATGTTGGTTTTGTTAGCTAAGGGTCAGTGCTAGAGGCGTGATGTAGAATTGATTCAGGCAGTTAGAGGTAGACAGTTAAACCCATTTTTGGCCAGATAACAAAGATCATGCTTCTTTCTGGAAATCACAGTTTAGTTGCCTAGTCCCCCGAACCAGCAGATTAAATCCCACTGTGTGATCAAAAGAGATTACCAAAGCTAAAATTCCATGGATAGTACATGTTGGTGCTTGCTATGTTAGGCAAGCTGCAGTATTTTCCTGTAGTTTTAAAAAAAATCTTACTGTTCTGTGAAAGTCTTAGTCTGCAGTGTTGTACATGAAGTCAGATTGCAGTGACTTGTCACTGTGCATACGCAGTATGATACTGATGTTGTGCCATTTGATGGTTGTTTAGGAAAAAACCACTTCTTTTTTTCCAGTTTCTACAGTTCCCCTGTAGGAATTAGGATGTTCGTATGTACTAAGCATTGAGGCATCCCCTTGGCTTGTATTGCATTCCATTTTCTGTATACACACTAGAATTGAACAAAACCCTAATAAATATACTTCACTTCAAAGATCAGTGGTGACCTTTGAATGTTCTATATAAGATACCTGGAGTTAAATGAGGCAGTTACAATTGAAACATGCATAGCAACCAATGTGCATATTGCTCCACAACTTTGCAAGCTGTTAACATGAAATGATTGTATACTTGATAGTGCCAGCTGCCATCTTCAGAAGAAACAGTCGGGGTGGGGGGATGGGTGGAAGGGAAGGGGGCTGCAAAAAATGGGCTTCAGTTACCAGTACATGAGTGCTGAAATATTCTTCAAGTAGTCGTCTTCTTAAACCCAACCCCAGTGGTTTATCAAAACATCTCCATTTCTAGTCTTCTATGCCTATAACCCTGTGTCTTTTAAAGTAATCAAACTGCATATGCTTACTTTTCATTTTCCAGGATCAAGTCTCCAATTCCACTTGCTCAACCAATGAGTCCAGCACTGGATTGCATGAAAAAGTCCAATATTATAACAGTTCTAATTACTGGGATCTACCTCAGGGTGGGGATGGTTGTCTTTTGTGGAAGTCTATGGGAAGGAAGGAACTCAAATGTTCCCATGACTCATGATGATGTTGCTCAACATGCATGGGTTTTGGAAAGAACCAGCAGTTCCAGGTTAACCCTGGGTCTTGTGAGCATGGCAAGGGGAAAACATTGTCAGACAGGGACTGGTGAAAGGGAAATACTTGACACTTCTCATTCGCCTAGACTTTCTGGCAAGGTCACTGCTCTTGTTGTCCAGATAGTTTTGGTGGAAGGGAGATCTTGAACCCAGAAGCGCAGGAATTGGGCAGTTATCAGAATTCCCAGTGAGGGTTTCAAACACACTTGTTGTCTTCTAGCAGGGGATATTGTCGAAAGTTCCAGTGCTTATACACTCCCTTCAGAGTTTGAGAGCAGAGGCCACAACTAATCCCCTATCCAGGTTGTGTCTCTTTGAAATTATCCTATAATACGCAATGCAGTGAGTACCTTCTATCCCTTCCCTGTTGTCTCATTAAAGAAGTGAGCCACTTCTCTGCATTGTTATCGGTAAACATTGGCGGGGAGGGGTAAAGAATTGACTAACCAGAGAGTCAAGAAGGTAAGATGATAGAAAACCTGCCTTTGATATGTTGGCAGCATCTCCCTTTAACCTCTAAAGGACTCTGTTGTGCAGAGAGTGGGATTAAGCCAGACATTTTCAGTGTTTCTAGTTCCTGTTAGTGTTGCAGCCTTCTCTTTGGTTGTGAAGAAATTTGATGCCAGTGTGGGTTAGAGAGCATCTAAAAGCCTGGCCATGCGAAGTACTTTCGGATGGTTATGGAGCAAACAATAAATTTGCTCCAGCAGGCTAAAGAATACCCTTTGTACTCTTGTGATATTTCAAGTAGAAAAATGTCTACTTGCTGTTGACTGAAGATGATCTATTTGGTATACTGCCTGCTGAAAACATTCTGCAAGGCTAGAAGGGCACAGTTCTGAATATGCTGGGTAGCCTGCACTTTGAGAAAGAGAAGTGTGAGGTGTTTATTTTCTAGCTTAACCTGAGAAGGTGAGTACTGTGAAATAGTCACATTAAAATAGTTGCAACTTTGGTCATAAGAGGTGTACTTAACATTATTATTTTGTGGACTTTGGATTGTGGCTGTTAACACATATTGCTCGTAAAGATCATGCCTTAGCATGTTGTTGTTGTTGTTTAGTCGTGTCTGACTCTTTGTGACCCCATGGACCAGAGCATGCCAGGCACCCCTGTCTTCCACTGCCTCCCGCAGTTTGGTTAGACTCATGCTGGTAGCTTCGAGAACACTGTCCAATCATCTCGTCTTAGCATACTGTGTTTTAAATTAAGTTCCAGGAGTTTAATTCAGCTAACTCACTGCATGGATAGAACAATTTCCACTTGTGCAAAAGAACGTCTCTGTGCTCCCCCAGAGACAGTTTGAAGGACGTGTGGCGGCAGGGAGGAGAGGTTCCACTCATGCAATGACTTAGTTGGATGCAATTCTTAATTACTATTGCTGAAAAAGGTCAACATCACCATTGCTAAGCAATTGTGTGTTTGCCCCCTTAACGAGACCCTGCATCGTTGTAGTCTGACTTTCTTTACTCAGTCTGCATCCCATATTTAGAGAGCAGTGATACATCTGGGCAAGATAGAGAAGGTATACCAGGCAAGGAAGCACATAACAGTCCGTTTTGTAGAATTATAGTCTCCAGTTGCCTGTTTTTGAATGGGCAATCTGGTAGATTACTTTATTTATAAAGCCATAAACAAATC
The DNA here is from genome assembly GCF_027172205.1 of Podarcis raffonei. Classification (NCBI taxonomy): domain Eukaryota; kingdom Metazoa; phylum Chordata; class Lepidosauria; order Squamata; family Lacertidae; genus Podarcis; species Podarcis raffonei. The sequence goes on along the minus strand of NC_070603.1, from coordinate 58,670,856 downwards.
TTGAACATAAGCCAAAAAATACAAGCTCAAAGTAAAAAAAAAAATTACAACAGATGATAGCTGGGAGAGCTGCTGCAGAATTTTTTTCCTGCTACATACATACAGTGGTTTTAAATGATTTGTTGAAGTGGTCTTTCCATGACTTGTACATTCAAACAGGCTTTAGGAAATCAAATATGTGATTAAAGAACTGAAATTGTCATATATGAATTATAGACTCAAGAGTAAAACATGAAGGGTAAAGCTTTCATTAAAAAACATATAAATTGTATTGACACACAAGACTTCATATAGCATTTCTAAAGATCTACTTTTTGGCATTTAAGTGACTTTTTTGGGAATCTGTTACTTGCTGTATGGGATATGGATAGTTTGTGCCTTTTGGTAATCCATCATTGTAAACAGTTGCTAAAAACAATGCAGTTGTTCCTAGTTTCATAAATGTTAATCTGCATGCTTATCAACACATTCAGCTCCATTTTTATTTAAGTAGCTATGTACACCTAATGGCCCTGAATGTGTACGTATACTGAGATGCAAATCTGCTTGGGCTGTTGTTGCATAGGCAAGGGGACTACACAGAATTTCAGAGTAGATGGGACAGATTTTTTTCTGGAAGGAGAGAGAAAGGGGGCACTAGTTCTTTTGCACAGTCCTTAAATTGACTTGTAAGATAGGACTATCTTCCCTACTGCTATCTTTCGTTCAGTTCTCAGGTTGCATGAATGAAAGCAATGCAAGAAATATGAAATCCAATCTACCCTTCCTCCTTCTGATATATTTCTTTATAGACCTTTTCCCGACAGGGCTCAAGGCAGCTTACATATAAAAATGAGAACCGTTAAAAACATAGAAAATGCCATTGTTGAACCACTCCCCAAACTGGGACACAATAACTTACATTAAATGTATTTATTTGTATTTGTTTTATGAAAAAAGAAAAGGACTAGCATATGATGATGGCTTGAAATATGTGTGCTGTTTGCAGCTGAATGAAAAATGGAATTGTCAATGTGTTTCAGCAGGGGTGCACTCCTCAATCCACACCAAATTTAAGTCTAAATCTGAGGTATGTATTGTTGAATATATTTCTAATATCAAATTGCTAGCTGGCCTTTCACATATATCTTCTCTACCACTTCCCTGCCATGTTGTGGGGAAAATTCAGGACAAGTGTAGAGTATTTATTACGTGTACAAAAGAAAGTTTCTTACAAGAAAATTGCACTGACTGCAGTTGCAAACTGGTAAATCCTTTTTGGATTGGTAGAATATCGCCTATCTTAAATTTGTTTCAAAGCAAAATTTTGGATATATTTTCCCCAAAGTTGGAGAAGCAAACACTGCTTTGAATTGGAGGGACCATTGAAAATAATCCCAACGTGGTCATCTGCTGCAGCCACTGTCTTAATAAAATATATTTAAATTTTCTGATACATTCTCTTAGAGATATTGGAGGAAAAGCCTGTCCAGCTCTTTCACTGATTAAAAAGCTCACGATAACAGATGCCTCATGAGGTTCACAGATCTTTTTACTAGATAAGGATGACACACTTTTTCTCAGGGATAAGAGGACTCCCCCAAATATGACTCCCCCATATTGCAAACCGTTTGAGATTTTGTGCCTTTGCTGCAAAATCATATTTTCAAGTAACTTTTTTTCTTCAAGTAATACAACTGAGTGTAATGCAGCTGCTACCTAGATTTGGGCCTTAGATTTCACAGTTTCTCCTTTAGTAGTTGGGTAGGAACATACCAGCTTTTAACTAATGATGATTTTAGCCTATGTTGTGTGTGTATTCGCATGCATGTATGTACAAGAGGAAAGGCTTTGCCAGTACAGTAAGGGCAGTGGTGTGCGCATATTTTGTATATAACAGGAAAAATAACAGGAAAAAACTTGACATTTTTTAAAAATAAGAAATCATGATTGTGTGTGGTATATAAATATTTAACCAGAAAATATACTCTCATATACATACTATATTGATCTCAGAAAAATTGAGAGTGAAATTAATTCAGGGTGCAGAGATGGGAGGAAATCAAGAATATTTCAGTGATATAAATGGAACATGTCCAGATTACCACATAACACACAAGGGCTTTTTAGATGTGTGCCTCTTTGTGCCAGTGTACTTGTGCTTGCAAAGTTCCACTACAATTAAGCAACATTTTTAAAGATTGTCTAGGAATAGGTTTTGGAATACTGCAAAAAAAAAAATACTGTTAAAAAGGGAGGGGGGATACTAGTGCAAACAAGCTTTATATACTGTAGAGCTTATTCCAATATGTAGAAAAATAGTTTAGGCCTTTACGTATTTGCTTTAAATACAAAAATAGATTGGATATTAAAACGGTGCATTCTGGTTATACTGCTGCAATAATTGCAATACTGTGCTTTGTGTTCAAAATGCTGCAGGTGAAAAGAAGAGACTTCCTGGTTGTGTTAGTGCACACTTTTTTTCAAACAGCAAAGACAGGTTTGCTAAAAAAAAATGGGAACAACAGTATTTTAGTGAGGTTAATGTGAATATGACTCATGTGACCTAGGTTTTTAAGGCTGTAATCATATATCACCATTATGCTAGTTGAATTCTCAGTGTAGACTTCCGCTAGTGGGACTAGTTAGTTGAATCTGGCCCATATGTTCAGTATCTGGAAGTCGTTTATTTTGGCAAGAAATCTTTTATGTTTGGATTCAGTTTTACCAAATGGTTAAATTGTTTTGGCAACTTCCTGCCCATAATTTCAGTAATGGTGCCAGTTTGGTCAGGCTAGAGAAGAAGTGTTACAGGAGGAAAAGTGAACATGAGTTTAAGGTTTGCCTGCATTATATTTGTCACTCCTGCCTGAGGCTACATACCTTTTCAGCTTCATTTGATGCTTTTGAGTTGAATGGAGCATCTCTTGTGTGGTTCAACTTTGTGTCCACACACTGGAGTAGGTGCTTGTATGCCCCTTGTATACAAGTGGGTTTATATTAAAACTTGCTGAAGTATAACTGTGAAGGACATAGGACTCATTGCAGTGAGAGAATAATACCACCTGCAAATTTTAGCTGTTCCATAATATGCATTTTCCTATCTTTTCTCCAAGAGGCCACTGTTCCTTTCTGCAGTATTTTAATACGCATGGCATTCTGTGTGTGTTTGGGTCCTCCAAGAAAAATAACACACAGGATGTTGCTTGACTGGTATTAGGGCTAATAAGCAGCCATCTTTGCCCTAGTACTGGGGGCAGGGAGCACATAGCCCCCAAATATCATTTTTTAAAATAAAGATTGCACAATAGGCTGAGGTGTTTGAGCAACTAATGGAATGGGACTAGGCTTAGGTTTTACGGCTCTCTGACCGAAATTGTATCGCATACTATTTCTAACAAGCAGGGCTTTCATTGCTAAATTTGTAATATATTCCATGATCTGCGTAACAGTGTTTAGTACAGAGTGAAAAAATTCAGCAACATCAGGAACCCTGCATACTTTTCTAGTCCTTAATGGCTGTCAGCAAAGGCTTAAAGTGTGGTGGCTTAGTCTGGGTAAGCTTTTGGAAAACCAAAAATGTGCTTAGTAAAATTTATAGTGATGCTGTATGTGTCTAGCTTTTCAGTGCCTTTTATCACTCCTTGGCCTGTCCCAATGACTAGCAGATACAGAATAAATCATGCAAAATAAGCATTTATGAATTTTACGTAATTAATGCACATTGCAGAGCTCAGTGTCATAGCAGAAAATGTTTTTTGTTTGGAATGCAGTAGAATGCCTTTTTTTTTGCAGCTGCAATCCATTGCTGTAATTTACAAAAGCTACAATAATCTGTTAGGGAGATGTTCAAAAATACAACATTATTGTTTAGAAAGTGAAAGATGCCTGTGATAAAAGCAAAGCATTGCCATAATAAATGCACACTAAGTTTGTACAGAAACAAAACTAAAAACCCTGCAGAAAGATCCCTGTTTTCCAGAGTGTGTATATAGTGAATAGAAATGGGGCAATAAAAGAGTTGTAACTTATTGTTTAAAGGTAGTGACAAGAAAATAATACTTGACAGTTTAAACCAGTAAAGGAGCCTGTGCATGCTTCCTTTATCTTTTGATAAGTATTCGTTTTCAAGCAGTGGGTATCTCCTCCAAAATGTATTAAGAATACTTTCACCTGGAATCAACATTTCACCTCACAAGATGAGGCATAATAATTTATTCCATATATTCTCATGCCAGACAGGTCAGCTACTTTACATTGCCCCTATCAAGCAACTAGGCTTGTGTAAAACAAAACCACACTGTTCTTTCAGCTGCTTTGGCATACCTGTGTCATATCTACAAGAGGACTATGATTGAAATGCAAGTCTTTGAACGGTAAGAAAGAAAAGAATGCCTAACATTTAGCACCTCTTAGCTACTTTTAAAAATCTGGGTGTCCTATTTCAGTTTTAGCTGGTTTGGTAGACAAAGAAATTCTCAAGTTACTGACCAGAACGGAGTTTTATGTCCTTGTTCCTACTTCTGAAGAGAGACACTGTGTGTCCTTACTTACATTATAAAAAGCACTTTCAGTGCTCCGATGTTTTCCAATTATTGACAGCTTTCTCCTGACTTTGAGACTGCCATTTGATGGCATGGTAGGCTTGTCTCTGGCAGCTTCCACAGGTAGTGAAACCACTCATCAAAGTGCCTGATGAATTTGCCGGCCTTGCTGGTCACTGCTGCATGAGTACTACGTTCCTATTGATAGGACACTGTACCCTGAGGATTCGCTGGGTGCTACAGATGTGTGAGACACTGCTGAGCATTTAGAAGTGAGTCCTGATGTGCTTGTAGCAGTTTTGATACACGTAGACGCAGGGAAAGGACTGGCTTGGTTTTGGTGTGTGAAATCGGCAGGGGCAGCAAGCTTGTCTGAAGTAAAAGCAGTGGATATGCACTGCAGCACATCCAAGGGGGAGGGAGGGGAATCTATAGCACTTCCATCGGAAGAAACTGGGCTGGCACAGCGTCCTTCTCCTTGTAGGTACCGAATGCACTTCTTTTTCCTCCTAAGAACAGTGAAGAGAGTTATCTGTAAATAAAGGGTGAATTTACAGGGTCATATTCTTAAAATGATAGAGTGACAGCAGTCATTACAGTCATTTCTCTGCAGCACACAGCAAAGGCTGGATGAGTGGTGGGGAATGTTCTCGTCAGCTCTCTGCAGCTCTCTTGCCTCAGAAGCATTTTTCTAAAATACACTCACAATTTGCAGTGTTTACCACTGGGTGGCAGTGTAACTATAGTGCTGCAGCCTGTTTCAGAGTGGACAAAAGTGGAAGCAGATTAGCTTTCTGTGGCATCAGCATACTTGTAAAGGGAGATCAGCAGGTTCTAAGCATTCTGCTTACGAGTAGCAGCAAAGAAATGGAAAAATTGCAGATGTGAAAAGTTTGGTGTGATCAACTGTATTTGCCATCACTTGCAGAATGCCATGTGAATGCAGCGTGAGTATTTTCCATGACTGAAGAAGTTGGAAAGCTACTGTGCACATCTGCTTCTTAGCTTGCTTGCATGAAATAGTGTGCTGCATTGTTAGAAAGATGGGTCAAATGGTCATTCCAGAATGACCTTCCCAAAGGGATGTGGCCCTCAAAAACAATGACAGAACTGGGGAGAGGGGAAATTAAGTAAAATGTATGGGGGGTCAAGGTGTATAAATGGGAAGGAATAAATGCTATTGATTATTTTTGTCTATTTACCCCACTCCATCTCTTGGCAGAATATTTGCATGTAAACATGCCCCACTTGAATTGCATAGATGACAAAGTCACAAATCACTCTTACCAAATGTTGCAGTTCTGCATATCTCTAGGGTGGAGCACCAGCGTGATAGTGTGAAAAAAAGTTTCTCTGTGTGCATGTGTATGTACACACCACAGATCAGTTAGCCTAGGTACTAAAACCAGCAACCAACTATTATGACACCAGCCAACAGCAGGTGTCATATGTGTCTAGAGAGCCCTGCTTTCTGCTCCCTGATGCATAGAAGCCCTCAAACTAGGCCCATTGGTGCGAATAAGGGTGCAGGTATAGCCCATACTCCAAACCTGTCTTCCCTATCACCAGCTTACCCTGTGGTCTGCTATATGAATAAAATATACTTGCACAGAGGTGGCCATGGCCTGCAAATAATAATAATAATTTTATTATTTATACCCCACTCATCTGGTTAGGTTTCCCTAGCCACTCTGGGCGGCTTACAACATATATAAGGAATATGTCCCCTTGACCCTAATACTCTGCTGGTGGTGTAAGGAAGGCCCCAGCTCATTTGCTTCTGGACTAATCAGTGCTGCACAAAAGCAAAGGGAGTGTTCATTAATTAATGCAAATCATTTTCTTGCATTTTGAAAGGAAAGCTATTAAGACTGGCATTAGTTATGCTGCTGGGTGGGAATCAGAAGTCTAGTCTTGTGAGTTGACCTTTTAAATTGCTTTGCATAATTTTAGGCTGAAATTCAATACAGAGCCTGCTAGTAAAAGATGACAAGCCACTTAATGGCTAATGAGAATAACTGGCTCACCAACTTTTATTAGACAGTGGCTGGAGACTACCAGTTTTTCCTGTAACAAATGCTGTGTTCTGTGGGGAGGTGTGAACAGCAATGAAGTGGCAGTCTTAAAGAACTGGTTACACAGTGGCTGCAATGCCCCTTCTATATTGGCCCTCTTCAGACAACCAATTTTCTCTTCATTGAAGTCTCCTGATAAAAGAACAGGACTCCACCCTTTAATGAGAGAAAACGGATGGTGGTGATGGCACAAAGGCACATGGGAAGGTTGTTGAGAGCAGGTTTTTGGACCTTGTGATTCATAAATCTAGAAAAACTTATTTTGAAGGGCTGAAAACCACACCATTGGAAAGCATCTCAACAGGTGATCTAATCTAAACCTCTAAAGCCTTATGTGGTAGGCCTCTGAAAGACTGTTTAGAAGGAATCAGTGAACCAGCCCACAGAAAGTTTCCCTTCTGGGGCTCTTGGATATCCTTCGTTCAGTATAGGGCGGTGGGAGATGGCCTCTAAAGACTAAGCTAGGGCCCGAAATACAAGGTTATCATAGCTGTACATGCGCTATAGCCAAACTCCACTATTATCCTTTTCCAGCTGCACATAAATTGCCTAAATAAGGCAATTTTAATTTTAATGTAGTTTTTAGCCGTTTTATTACTGCTGTCCCTTTGGCAGCATTGTTTTATTATTATACTCTGACTAGGTTGCAGCATCTGTGAAACAGCACTGGTCGCATGATTGAGGTGAAAACTACAGGCTTAGGACAATCGCCAAGATCTAAAAGCAGAGAACGCAAAATAGAGAAATATACTGAGGCTGTTGAGTACATCAGGAAGCTGCTGCAGAGAGCAGGTGGGAATATAGATTGATACCCCCACTTGCCCCCCAATTTAAGGCAGTCGCACCTGGGGTAAACTGCCCTCTCTCTATATCAAGACAACTTTTACCATGGTTTTTACTAGAAGAACATATAAGGAGTTGGGTATACTGCCTGACTCGGCAATCAGCCCCCCGGGCCCTGGTAAAAGACAAAGCAAAATCACAAATTACTTTCCTAAGATGGAGGAGGGTAAGAGTCCACAAAAAGAGTTAATTCTTGATGAAGTAATACCCCCCTCTCTTACTGTTCTTGATTGGACGTCTCATTTTAAAGAGATATATCAAGATACTGGAAATATTAACTCCCCATGCAGCCTAGCGCAAGAACTAGCTTTAGCCGAGGAATTTCAGGAGGGAAATACCTCTATCACTAAGGAACAGCTGCCCACGGAAGAAATTACATCAACCCATCAAAACCAGATACCTATTCCAAAATACTCTCAAACGGAATTGAGTGACGGCCGCCCTTTGGATTATTCCTTAGCAATAAATACTGATCTAGCCAACATAAAAAATTATCTAACAATAACGAATGGGCTACTGCTGACGTTAGTAGAAAACTTCATACCTCAATTAAAAGAGATGAAATTAAATGATAAGCCCCAAGAACATAAAACAGTTGAGCTAGTGGGGACGAACAAACCAGTAATAAATAAGAATTTGCAAAGACATAACTCAAGGGCAAAAGTGAAGAAAAGTAAAAATATCAAAACAACAAGGAAAGCCAAGTATACCTGCAGTAATCGAAGCATACATTGGCAGAAATTGTTTAAACTTCTTCCCTCGGCCCCAAATAAATCGACCACACGGGGCAGCAAAAAGAAGGGTAAAAAGAGAGAAACAAAGATAGTTACACAGCAACCGGCTAAGGAGGACTCGCCAAGGCTGACTCCAGTAGCAAGTGAGAAGGCAGAAGTAACAATTCAGTCCCTGGATAACCAACTATTTAACAAACCTGATGCTGCGGAAGTTGAGGCCTCTACCTATGAAGGCAATAAAACACTTAGCAAATCGAACAGCGGGGAGGAGGAAGTGTTCAGTAGAGATGATACCCCCCTTCAGACCTGGCAAGCCTCCAGTCAGGAAAGAGATTGGAATTTGATCCTAAATCCCCACAAATTGGTACTCACGAACTTCCCGAAGCCTAAGGGCTTCCTTACAGGGAAACAGCGAATAATGAACTTTGTATCTAGCCTAAATGACATACTGCCAGGAATGGTTAATTCTAATGATATCATCTCGGTGGAATATCTACATTATGATGGTCACTCAGTGAGAGCACTGACCACTTTTAGGGATCAGAACCTGGCCAAGTTTATTTTTAGGTCAAGACCTGCCTTTTCAAAAGCACGGATAACAATACTTAGGCTCTTTGAAAATAAGGCTCCTTTGAGCCCCCTTTTGAGAACTAAGCAGGCAAATCTTAGAAAGGGGAAACAACTCTCAAAATTCTGGCCTGACAAACAGAATCCGCAATGCCTTGTGAGCAAAGGTGAGGATTTCTTTACTATGGAAGAAAATATCCTAATTGACCAATTCTGGATGTTCCCACCATTAATACAAACTGACATCTTGGGAAGACTAGACAAGCTAAGAGATAAACTGGCCGAGAGAGCTTCTGGCAACGAGGTTATTAAGGGGGACCAAAAAAAGACCACAACACGCAACTTTCAGATCAAAGCGGAGATTAACTTTCCACCAAGAGAGAATGTGCCACCCTTCAAGGAGAGCACTACATCACCCCATCGAAGGAGAAATATCCCTAAGGTGACCCCACCAGACGTATGGGACAAAATGAGATACCTAGATGAAACAGAATTGGGCCAAAATCAGGCCGCAACAGAATATCCACAGAAGGAATTTATGCATAATAAAGATCCGGTGTTCACAAACGTGAGCACTTTGCATCCACCTATTGAAATTATAGAGCGGCTGGATAGCCCGCCATACAAAGTCGATAGGCGACCGATACATAAAGCGATAAACCCTAAAAGTACATTAGCTAATAATTGACAAAGACTTGACTGTGATAAAGCCAATCTTAAATTTTTATCATGGAACATTGCTGGTTGGCTCAACAAGGCGACTGACCAATCATTTGTCAATTTTATTCAAGATCATGATATAGTCTTCCTGCAAGAGACATGGCTAACAGGGGATTTAGATGTAAATGGTTTTGCCTCATTTTCGCTCGCAGGTTCACCAAGCAACAAAGGGGGACGAGTTAAGGGTGGGCTAGGCATTCTAATATCCACAAGGCTGAGAGCATCTTTCGTCGAGCTGGAGCCTCTGAGCAGTGTGGCCATGGCATTATTAATGAAATGCAGATATTGCACACTTCTATTGATTAATATATATGCCCCTCCCCAAAGAGGCAAGCAGCTTATCAAAAATATCTGGCATAGACTAGAATCATATGTCGATGAGCTAATGAATCAAACTCCTGCAGCGGCAGTGCTGCTGGCTGGGGATTTAAATGCCAGAATTGGCCAATCAGACGAAGCGTTATATGCTCATTTCCATGACGTACCTCCCATTTCTGAAGAAGCCCTTTCTATTCCCCCAAGGCTCTCAAAAGACAAGGGCTGCAACTACGCAGGCCTATGCCTCCTACGTTTTTCCAACAATCTGGATCTGACTGTATTAAATGGTCGTGTCGACAGAGAACCCAGTGGGGAATTTACATTTATATCCAACATGGGAGCCTCCACTATCGATTACGTCCTGGTGTCATCTAACCTTTTGAGCAGAGCACGGGAATGTAAAGTGGTGGAGAGGGTTGACAGCGACCATCTACCGCTCTGTTTAATACTGAATGTAAGAAAAGATCTATACTGCTCTGATAAACTTGTAGCCCCATGTTTCGAAAACATGGAGCTAAGATATTCACGTATTAAATGGTCCAGCAAATTGAGTGATGAAATATCGGAAAGACTTCACTCAGATACTTTTCTTGCTAAAAAGGAGAACCTCGTTAATTCCCCAACTCCTGAGGCTAGATTAGACATGTTCCGGGAACTGATTTCGTCTCTACAACCTTATCTGACCAACAAAAAAACGCCATGGCAATCTCTACACTCTAACAAATCCAAACCTTGGTTTGACCAAGAATGCATGGCTATGAAACGCCTCCTGCTGGACAAGTACAGGAACTATAGATCAGCGAACTTACCTTCGCTTCCATTAGACTGGTTTGAGTTAAAACGCAGTTATAAAGCTTTGATTAACAGGAAAAAGCTCCAGTCACAAAGGGAGGAATGGCAGTGCCTAGTGGAGGCCTCCCGAAGGAAAGATTCTGCCACGTTTTGGAAAACAATCGCAAAGGGCTGGAGAGACTCCCCGATCGAAGTCGAATACTCTATACCCGCTGGAGCATGGGAGGCCTATTTCCTCTCATTATATTCATCAAATCAGCTGGTCCCAGTTCTGCTTCCTGCTTCAAGTGAATTTGGCAAGGAATGGCCCCCTGTAACCACAGAAGAAATTACTGGCCTTATTCAATCTCTTAAATCAGGGAAAGCCCCGGGTGCTGACAATATCCCACCAGAAATTCTTAAGGCAAATGTTGAATGGTGGGCCCCTGTGCTAGCCGCCTTGTTCACTAGTATAAATCAAACGGCTATTATCCCCGAGGACTGGGGTTTAGCCATCATCATTCCAATATTCAAGAAAGGAAGCAGAACTGAGCCAGCTAACTACAGACCAATCAGTCTATTAAGTATTATTAGTAAACTATACGCTGCTCATTTATGTGATAAATTAGTGGAGTGGATGGAAAGAGAGCATATTCTATCAGAAGCACAAGCAGGTTTTAGAGCAAAGCGTTCGACTATAGACCAGGCCCTTATCCTTCAACACCTGGCAGACAAATACTCTAGAAAAGGGGGGTCTTTATATGCAGCTTTTGTGGATTTTAAATCGGCTTTTGATCTAATACCAAGGGACAGACTCTGGGAAAAGCTTGGCGCTACAAACATAGATAAACGCTTATTATGCCTTATCCGTGGTCTATATGAAAACACCAGGGTGAGGGTAAGATGCGATCGGTCAGGCCATCTAACTAAAGAAATTCAAACGCACTATGGGGTTAAACAAGGATGTGTCCTCGCGCCAACGCTATTTAATTTTTATATCAACTCTCTAGCAGTAAATATGGCGAAAGAAAATGCCCACCCTCCCAATCTGGCAGGTATGCCCCTCCCGGTGCTTCTGTATGCGGACGACGCAGTCCTACTCTCCTTTTCCTGCGTTGGCTTGAGGAAGCTTTTGAGATCACTTGCTGACTATTGTCAAGCGGAACAACTATCAATAAATTACAGCAAATCTAAAATTATGGTGTTTTCAAAGAAAAGAAGGAAACACATATGGAGAATTAATGGTCAACCTATTGACCAGGTAGCAACTTTCAAATACCTGGGAATAACTTTTCAGGAAAGGGTCTCGTGGCACCAACAGATGAAAAACGCCATTGCCAATGCAGGAAGGGCCAATAAAGCCCTTACAAGATTTTTTCACGGGAAAGGGGGTAAATACGTTCCGGCGGCCTCCCAGGTTTTTGCTGCAAAAATACTCCCACAACTCACTTATGGATCCCAGGTTTGCAGTTTTAAAAATTTTGCGCCTATGGAGGCATTTCAAACAAAATTCTATCGGTGTTTATTGGGGATCCCCCCCTGTGTATCTAATATAGCTGTCCGCTTAGAAGTTGGACAACCACCCGTTAACGCGCGGTTGTGGATTCTAAAGATACACTACTGGTTAAAACTTATTTTTTCCCCGGCCGGTTTGGCTCCTTTAACACTCTTAGACACCTTTCATTCTACCTGGAAAGCTTCCCTGTTTGAAAAGATAAGAAGCTTGGGATTCTCCCCGCAGATCTTGATAGCGGCAGGATATGAGAGAGCCAGAAGTCAAGTGCTTCAACGCATTAGGGACATAGAACTGCAATGTCATATGGGCAAAATGGATAAATATGCCACAATTAGAGACTTTGGGAGAGGGTTCTCACCCGCAAATTATCTGGCTGATTTACAAATACCTAAGTACAGACACTCCTTTACCCTGGCCAGATTTAACGTTCTGCCCTCTGCCCTGCTGCTAGGCAGATATGAGGGCAAACCATATGAGTCACGTGTTTGCCCATGTGGCTCATCGGAAGTGGAAACAAATCTGCATGTATTGCTGCACTGTAGTTACTACGAGGACCTACGCCTGACCTTTATTGCCCCAGTTCTACAAAAGCTTAAAAATGAACCAGAACTCCAACGTATGAGAGCCTTGGTAGAAGATAAGGTTCCTGAAATTACGATCAATGTTGCCAAATTCTGTGTAGCCGCTATTAGGCGCAGGAAACAAGAGCTTTCCAATGCCAATATGCAGGCGAAGGCAAATACTTAATTTTATTTATGCTGTCTAATTTTAAATTGCTGTTATGGCCTAATCTGTATTGAAATTGTCCTTTGTTTTTTCCGGTGTTATGCTTTGCTGACTAGCTGTACGAGTTAATCTGGTCTGTGACCGTTTTTAATAAATTTGATTTGATTTGAATCTAAACCTCCATCAGTGCAGGAAATTCCCAGCTCCAGATTCCTGGCTATGTGGTCATCCAGACCTTGCCAGTGGGATACCCCATAAAGGAAGATCTTGCAAGTGTGAAGGTAGGTGGAGTCCATGCTACAAGGGAGAAATGAATGCCAACTTTCACCCTTCCTGTTATGTAAAAAAAAACCTGAGACATCTGTCTGCACTGGAAGAAACTTGCTTCTGAGTAGACATACATAGGATTGCATGGTTAAGATTCCCCCCCCCCCGGTCATTGTACTTTCCCATCTCAGAAGTAGAAAGCTTTTGGAAGCATCACTCATAAACAGTTGAAATCCATGGAAAACCTAGGCAGGCCATAAGGAGCGCCATTAGTAGTGTTAGGGGCAAGGGCAGCTGCAGAAAAGGGGCATGAAAAATAAAAATTGCACAGCAAAGAACAACCTGCATGGTAAGCAACAAGCTTAGAAAGCAAAGATGTCCAATACACACCTGCACGGTCCACACCAGTCCATTTGTTGGTTGAGACCAAAGCGAGCTCTGCATTTCTTAGGAGAAGCAGGATCTGAGGAAGGAGCATGCGTGGTGGAGAATGGGCAAGGCAGAGGCACAAACAGCAGCAAGAGCAGGAGGAAGAGGAAGAAGAAAAGATGCAGCATCAATTTAGCAGCTGGAGACAAAACTAAACAGGCCACATCAACCCAGTTTCTGCTGGAAGCAGCATCTCTTCAGGAAACAAGGCAGGTTTAGGCAAATTCCAAAACTAACCACATACGGGAGGGCCAAGAATGCAGCGACTGGGAGAACAGTGGTATTAGCTACCCCTCCCAGTTTGTTGTCATTTGCAAATTTGACGAGCATCCCCTCTATTCCTTCATCCAAGTCATTTATAAAGATGTTGAACATCAACAAGCCCAGGACAGAAGTGCAGCACCTCACTTGTCACCTTTTCCCAGAATGATGAGGAACCATGAGGGAGAACTCTTTGGGTTCAGTCAGTTATTCAGCCAGCTACAAATCCACCTAACAGCTACCTCATCCAACCCACATCTTACCGGCTTCCCCGCAAGAATATGGGGGACTTAGTCAAAAGCCTTGCTGAAATCAAGATACGCTGTGTCCACAGCATTCCCCTTATTCACCAAGCTTGTAACTCCATAAAAAAAAGAAATAACTTGTTTTTGAGAAATCCATGCTGGGTCTTAAAAAAGGATGCGGGGATTACTAAGTGCTCACAGACTGACTGTTAAATTATCTGTTCTAGGACATTCCTGGTATCATCAAGTTGACTGGTTGGTAGTTACCTGGGTCTTCTTTTTTCCACTTTTTGAAGATGGGGGGGGCAACATTTGTCCACCTCTAGTCCACAGGGACCTCACCTGTTCTGTCTGTAGCTAGCTGTTCCCTTACCATCTCTTCTCCTATCCAAAGCACTGCTTGTGCAGTTGGTCTTTCTCCCACTCTGTGTGCCCCCTAACTTTGTTCTAGGAGTTCCCCTCAATCCTGTGGAGCTGATTTGGGGAAAGTGTGCATGGGGGCGGGGGCTTGTATTTCACAAGTGGAAATGCTTGTGCTGATGAGATGTTTTAGCCTGATAGCACCCAAAGATACAGTTCAGAAGTATAAGACTCTGTGAGTTAGGATTCTGCCTGCCCTAGAAATCTAGTTTATGGCAAAATAGTCCCTTCTTGGATAACAGGTTAGGAATTTGCTACTGTACTGCATTTTAAAGACCTTTTGCTTTCTGCATCTTTGCAGAGAACTAGGTGATTGGGAAACTACAACAGTAACAACCACAAAAGTTAATGGGGCTAAATTTGATGTGTCAAAATGCAACTAGGAATGAGCTGAATAGTATTCCTTTTCTCTGATGTCAGAGGAGAGCAGACAGGAGAGACAATTGCAGATAGCAGCAAAGCTAGAAGAAATAGCGGTTAGGTCTTATATGAAAATGAAACACAGATTAAAGTTTATAAGCACAGATAGCAACCCAGTCTACAGATGAAATGGAGGTAGTATTAGCATAGATATGGATTACCCCAGTCACATTAAGCCACAGATGCAAATCCAAAGGAAGATTATAGCTATTGTTCAGCTGCCTCAACTAATCCCCTACCAATATAAACAAAGCGTTGGTTACCAGATAATGTACTGGAGTTTGCACCAGTGGATTTACCTGAGTTGGAGTCTTGCTGTTTTTCTCTTGTTCGTCTTTTCTTTTTCCCCTAGAATCAAAGAGAGAGAAAAGGGAGGGAGGGAGAACACAAATCATAAGTGAACAAATACAGGCATATCTTTCCAGAGGGAATAAGGGGGTTGTGGCCAAGGCTCCTACTTTCATCCCTTCCAAACTGCCTGCTTCATTTCTGATCACCATGGATTCTTGCTAATCTAGACCCCTTGTATGGTGTCCAATTGGCAATTGCAGATAGCACCCTCCCCCTAGTGGTCAAAACATGCTCTACAGGCAGTCAGGGACATGTTGTTTAAAAGGTACATCATTTTTACACAAATGCTTCTTCACACCGAAAGAAAACCACAAATGAGATGGATCCACCTATTGCTTTAAACTCTTAATTCAGAAGTAACCCCTCATTAACTCATAGTGCAGCATTCTGCCCAGCCGGCTGAGAGTGGCACCAGCTTGGTAGAGCTTTTGACAGTCTGCCATTTCCAGACCTACATCTTGCAAGCAACAGGTTAGCTGATTTGGGAGAGGAGCCCCTGGGAACTATAGATGTAAAAGAAGGAAAAGCTACGATTACAGTTAAAGCAAGAAACCTCTCTCTGTGTGTACACACACACACACACACACACACACACACACACATACATCCACCCACCCACTCTTCCCAACATCAGTTAGTATTGGATGTTACTTGGGAACTCCCCTCCCCCCGGAGATTGGTTAGCTATTTATTATGGCTGAAATTAACATATGCTAAAGGCAGATTGCAAATTTAAAAAGAGGTCAAAACAGAGAGCATGGGGAGGCCAGGGACCCTCCCCATATATGGCCTCATACTGGTAGTTTATTCATTAAATTTTTATGCCATTCCTTTACAGTACACAAAAACAAAAAATCCCAAACTGCACTCTTGCTCATTGTCTCAGATAAAATACTTCTCTCAGGTATTATGGTCCCTGACCATAGCTGGAACAAATTGGTATGAATCCAGCCCCCTTTTCATGCCTACCTGCACATAGATTGTCTCTGGCTTACATTTTGAAATACCGGAAAAACTGCCACTCTTCCCCACAGCTAGGATATATTGAGCTCATAGATGAGGATTGTGCCACAGTCTTTCCTGTGTCCCAAACAGAAAAAAGTGTGCTGCCACCATGGTGCAATGACCTGGCTTAAGGAGCGAACCTAACTTTCTTTATGCACACACACCAGCCATCTGAACAAAGACCAGCTGCATTCTGTGCATATGTGAAGGAATGTATTTCCAGCAAAAGGTTGCTGTGCATGGGTGGAATAAAGTAGACAGTGATCTCATTTTCAGCAGGCTTGCAGCCTACACAAGTTACTTTATCAATGAAAAAGTTCTCTTTTAAAAATGTCTTTTAAGCGGGGGGAGAAATTGGACCGTATTTCAGGAACAGCACATGGAACATCATAGTTAAAAATGAGCTTTGGTCACCAAAGCAACTTTCCTTGAATGAAGAATAATGTCAAAGTAACTATTACAAATAAAAGTGAGATCAACCTAAGGTCTGTTTTTCGTTATTCACATCTTTCTTGCACCAGCATTTGTGATGTCTTCATGCTAGCCTCAGATTTTTCTTGGGCACAGAAACTGCACTCACTAGCAGCTTGAAAAGTGCATAGTATTTGCAAGCTTGGGCAGCCTATTTCACTCAGAAGGAAATCCCTCAAGAGGACACTCGCTGTTGTAAACATGTTGAGGACTGCAGCTTTTTTGTTTTCACTTCCAGAGACGAGATTGCAAACATGGAGCACAACAAAGCCTTTTCCATTTTAAGTTCAAACAGTGTTTAAACATGTTTGTCATTAGCGAGGCACAAAAACCGCTTCACTGATGAAAGCAGGCAAAATCAAACCAGATTGTCTTTCCTTACACTCCTCTCCATATAGTATTGATTTTGCTTGCATTGGGAGACCTACATTATTACGCAGCTGCCCAACACTACAATTAAAACATAATGCTGGTGGCAGTTACTGTCTTACAAGCTCTGTGCCAGTGTCGGCTGTAAGATGGAAACATGTTTTAAATCCATGTGTATGGTTTTGAGAAACTGTCTCGAGTCGCCACATACAGTTTTTGGACTGCCTCTCCAATGCTGAAAATCCATTCCAACATTCTAAGACAGCTAGTGGTGGTATCCTTATGGACATTTCCCATTGGAATGGCCGTGGGGTTTTGCATATCTGAATGCTTCTCTACATCAAATGTTGCAGCACATGGAAAGCTAGCATGACAAGGAACAAGGTTCTAGCCAAGTGTTCTCTCTGATGTACAAGCTTTCTACTTGCATTTGATTTTTGATGTGCTCCTCCACTGGCCTTGAGTTCTAAAGACGGCACGGCACATTATGCTCTAACCTGAAAGCCCAACTGCTGCTGCTTCTGTGCAAACCGGGCTAGAGGGCACCATTTGCAATAGAGGAGCTTTGGGCAGGAGAAGAGCACTTCACTCTTCCCTTCCTTCAGCTGCCCCTTAGCTGCATCTGCTTTCTCCCATTTCCAGGCTCAGGACACACGTTTGTAGCAGAAACACCGGACGGGGTAAAAGCAGCTTGCTGAGTTGCAGAGGAAAACAGACTAGTGGAAAGTTAAAACACCTTCCTCCTTCCAGAGCTTCTCTGTTGCAAATTGCGCCCCTCATTCTTTGTACAGGAGAAGCGGAAGATAAAAAGCCAAGTCAGAGCTTGATGTCCTGCACCAAATAACAGGCATAAGGAGGCCTTGACTGTTGGCTGCAGTCAAGGAAGACGGCGCATCGAGCTGTTTCTCCTGTGGGAACATAGGAAGCTGCCTTATACAGTACTGAATCAGACTGTCTGCACTGACTTGGCAGCTCTGCAGGGTTTGAGACAGGTGGTCTCTCCCAGCCCTACCTAGAGTTGCCAGGGATTGAATCTGGGACACCCTGCATTCAAAGAAGATGCTCTGCCACTGAGCCACGATCCTTCCCCTAAGAAAAGCTCAGGTCCTCCTGCCACCAGTCACCAAGAAGAACCAAAAGCCAGATTTCTAGCTGCTTTACCAACTGCTTCCACCAGAAAGCATCAACTACCAGTAGGCGAGAGGGGAACCAGAACCAGACTCTCCCATTAGCCTTTTGGATTAACACAACAATTGCTCTGTTTACTATTGCTCTCCCTGGGGGTAGGGTGGGCTACAAAACATGCATGACTCTGACAGCCTGAATAAGTTACTAGGATGGGGGAAGGCAGAAGTCCTATGGATAGACTTCTGGAGAGTCCCTTCAGGCTTCCTCTTTTTCAGTTTCGCTGAGGCAAAAAGCCAAGGTGGCTTATCCATGTACACCCCGCGTGGGAATGGAATTCAGTTAAGGAAGGGGGTTAGAATGCATGGGCTGTCACCTTAGCGCACAAGCTGACTAGCAAAAGCCACAGGTAAGACAAAATCCTGGCATGGACAGTAGTATCTTAAGAGAGGCAATATGTATGTGCAAGACACACAAACCTTCACAACCCATGATCATTACCAGATGCTGGGGACAAGCAAAGGGATGGGCACCAACTTCATGCCTTGCTTGTGGGTTTCCTGGAGGGCTCTGCCTGGCCACTGCTGGAAACTAAGATGCTGGACCAGATGGACCTTTGTTGGTTGGATCCAGAAAGAGCAACCCCATTGTTATTAAAAAATATATTCATGCAATGACACCTCAAATCAGTAGAGTCTGCATTATTTCCTTGTGGGATGCAAACAATCCATCCTTTGTCTACTTTGCTGCATCCAATTCAAATTTAAATAAAATAATGTCCGCAGCATTTGCAGCTCAGAAGGCTGATTGTGTTCAAAATGAAATTGCCACTCCAAAAATAAAAATAAAAAAAATCTTGATGGTCACCTTTGACCACGTGCAAAGCCAATACGTTCCAGGTCATGGATGCATTGTTTTTACTGCTTTTAAAGGAAAGCCACACTGTCCAACCTGCAAACCCTCAATTTATTCTGTTCTGTGCAAGCGTTTTCCCGAAACCAATGCTCCCAAGGGCAATGGTTTGTTTTTGAAGCTGATCAGACATTAACGACCTATTTGCCTAAAAAAAGGAAAGTGCTGTCATGAAGCGTCCACTCGCTTCACTGATGCACGAGCTCGCCACAAGCACACATAGCCCACTGATTGTTTCCCTTCAACTCAACAAATTCCACAGCCAATGAGCAATTCTATGGCCATGGAAAAGCTCAGGGCTCCTGGAATTCTGCAGCCAACGCTGGGTTAGGTGGATGCATGAGTGGCAGATGGTTACAGACTCTCACTGCCGTAATGCAGAAGGACATTCGCTGCAGAATTCGCTTACCCTTGCCGCAGAAACCGGCCCCGAGGTGCTGCTGAATTCCAGGGGCCCTGAGTTAAACTTTGTGTGATCACGGGACGAAGAGCCTGAAGAAGACTGAAGAGCAAGGGGGAAAGCGTTAAAAGAGCAGCTGCGGGGAGCACTGAAACAATGCACCAAATACGTACACAAAGCACATCAGGAAGCAGATAGAAAAACAACCTAGCAGAGAGCCTATACAGAGAACAGCACCCCAACCTGGCTAATTAAAACAAGGCATTTGTGCAGCTGAAAAGGAACCTTGGAAACTATAAGCGCCTCGAGTCACAAAATGGCAGATGAATTTTGAAGGCCTTGGAGGGAGGAAGAAGACATACATTTATTTTCTTTTTTTAACCATTGGGTATTTACTATTTTGGGCCATATCTCTTGTAAAAAATAGTAACAGTACTGTGGGTTTACAGACAGAATAGTTGTAGCCAGCCAGCAGGTCATCCCTGCTTAGTCTTCACACACCATGAAGCGCCTCTTGAAAATCCTGCAGATACTTAGGGGGGGCCAAAACACACACCAAACCTCAAGTGGGCCACATCCAACGGTGCATTTCTGGAAAGGGCTTTTGATCCAGCAGAAGCTTTTGCTAATGGAAAAGTAGAATTTTTGCTGCTTTCCCCTGCAGCCTCCTCAATGTCACTCCCTGCCCCCATTCTAGAAGGAGGTGAAGGAGGCTCATCCACACTCCCACTTGTCCCATGCCTAGAAAGCACAGGTTAGAGCAGTTTCCCCCTTGCCCCACTCCTTTCCCAGAGGGAAACCTGCTCTTTATATTTAAATTGGATCGAGTGTGGCCATGCACAGCTGCAGTTCATGTGCAGGATTTCCCTGTGGATTGTGAATCCATGTTGATTCCCCCACCCTCTGCTGTGCTTGGCACATTTTCCATCAGGTTGTTTCATCTCCAGAAGACTTGGAAAGTCTTCTGCTGACTAACCCTTTTAGTGAACATCACTTTTTAATAACATATAGAAAGAGTACTGGGAAATGATGCCCTTATATTTGTTCTTAATAAAACATTTTGGGACTTTAATATTTCTTTACTTAAAAACAAACAAACAAAACACAAAGCAGCAGCCTAACAGAAATGTCTTCAAATAAGATGCGTCAATGGAGAGCTATTAGGTAAGGGTATTAGAAAAGTAGCCATAGCAACACAAGAGCAAGAGACCATGCATTAATTAAGGAAGCCTTTTTGCAAAAGACTTAAGACATCTACGCTGGCGTTTTCAGTGAGCGGAATCCAACGTCGCATGAATAGGTGTCTGCTGATGCCGCTGAACTTTGTCTTCCTTTCTTCCCCCCTGCAGCCCCCTATGAACCCTCAAAATCTGGCTGGAACATCCCCATGGGGTACAGAACCAATTTGAGGGTGTGTAGAGGGCTGCAGGGGGAAGGAAATGAAGGTGAAGTCTCATCACACATGCAGAAATCTGTTCAACATGCACATGGACAGAGTTAGATGCAACCCCGTTATTTCACCCCTATGTCAAGGGGTGCCAACTTGAATAAAACACATGGGAAGAACAGGTAAGTGTTTGCCTTTGACCGATTAATATTCTACAGCCTTTAAAATGTGCCTGTGGGAAGTGGGGGTTAATATTTTGCTGTTTTGTTTTACTTATTTACTTGCTTTTTATCCTGTATTTTATTCTGTGAACTGCCCTGAGATCTTATGATGAAAGGCAGTATATAAATCAAATCAATCAATCAATCAATCAATCAATCAATCAATCACATGATGCAGTGCACGCACACTACTTGAATGGCAATGTCCATCAACTTTGGGGCAAATAGTTGGCTCCTTTGCACGTATCTGTTGTTTTCCTCAGCAATTATTAAAGAAACGCCACTCAGTCCTTTCATTGGTTCATTCACTGAATATGTGTCATCCTTTGCTTTCTCATGAGTTGCCATCACAAGCTTCGTGAACAAAACTGGCTTGGGAGTCATGGCTGCTGGTGGGGTTGCTGTTTTAGACCTGCAAATGTTTAAATACAACTCCTTGTACTCTGCGTAAAGGTAGAAAAGCTCCTAAGTGTGGGAGTGAATTTCATTTCCTGCCTGCCAAGTCATATGACAGCAAGCTGACCTAAATTCTTCCTTCTCCTCCTCCCTTCAGGGATAGAGCTTAACAGTCAGTGTGGGCAGGGTGGCAGAGAGATTCCCAAAGCAGCTGCTTCCTAGCTTCCAGCATATCACAACTAGGCCTAGTCTACTCCTAAGCCTTCCCATGGACTGTTCATTTGACAGGGGAGGGAAACATGCAGTGCCCAGAAGTCAGGCAGTCACTTTCACGAACTGACTTCCTTCTATTCAGCCAGCCCACATCACTGGTCTTGTTGCTCCGAGGCAGAACACTCAGTCCTTCCAGGTTAAATACTGTAACTCGGGGTCCCCCAACCTTGTTATGGCTGTGGATTCTCCAATATATGTTTGAGAAATTGCCAGGGGTGCCATTGCAAAACGGGCATTCGCTGATGTTTTGCCGCTGCAACAAAGCAGCTCTCCAAAGCCACAGAAGATAAAGTGGCAAATCTCAGCAACAAAGCAACTTGCTCAAGAAACCTGAGTACAAGGTGGCATGCATACAGGGGAGTAAATTCCATTGAATTTTGTCCCCTTTGCCCCACATTTCACTCTGTAGTCTTTCCCAACTCTGCTAGCTGAGAAGCTTCAACTGAACATATCTAGAGTCGGACCTGAAAGTTCTCCCATGCAAAAATTCTTGCATGTGGCCACTTGACCTATGGGCCCCGCCAGATATCCTTTTAATTGCACATTCATGTTGGGGTGGCCATACGCAAACGTCTGCAAAAGTTCTGGGGGAGTAATATTATGTTGGAAGCCACACAGAGTAGCTCAGGCAACCCAGTCAGATGGATGGGGTATAAAAAATTAACAACAACAACAGTAATGATGCTTCATTTTCAATCAGTGCATATCCTGTAACTTCCTGCTGAAATCAAATAACTTTCCATAGCATGAATATTCTAGGTTTCTTTTTCTTATCCCACTTTTGCTGCAGTGTATACGGTCCCTTCCAGACAGCAATAATGGGATGGAATTGCAGAACAAGGAAAGCATAATAAATCTACTGTAATCAACACATAGAATAATATACCCGAAATATAACACCAGTCTAGAGGATCTCTTTGATCACCTCTCCTCTTATCCCTGGGATGAGGATTTGGGATCCCAAGCAATACACCATTACTTCATGGGCATTTTAAGGGGAACACTTAAAGGGTAATATGTTGGCCAAACTAGATGATACAAGGTAGATGTGTAAACAGTCTCTCAAAAATGAAAAGCAAACAGGTGAAGCTGAGCAGAGGGCCATCTATTACCTGCAAACAGGCTCCCTCCAGTGGCAAAAAAATAAAAACAACAGAGAATGGGGCCAGGTTGTTGCCCAACGCTTACTCTCTGCCAGTTCCCAGAGCAGGCTATTTATAAATTAATCTAAATAGGGAATGGTGAAAAAGTCGAAAGGAAACATCTTAGAAGAAAACCATCTGGCTAAAACACTTGAGGAAACGATATGCAAAATCCTCATTTTACATTTAGCTGGATGATTCCAGGCTAAGCTAGTTGCATATCTGCATGGAGGAAAAGATTTGAGTTCAGAAATTTTGGGGGACCCTGAGCAGATCTCTGGATGATTTGCAATCGCTGGAGCAAGGATTTCTGACTCTCAATTATTTAACAGCAACCTGACTTTTGCCACCTAAATCCGGCTGCTGAAGTAAAGGAAGCTAACCATGTGGGTGGACTTCTGCGTAAAAGGGAATGTGAACCTGGTTCAGTTCTGGCACTGAAAACAAATTCCTAGGCTCAGAAAGTGCTCAGTACCCTGTTCTTTAAGGCTAACTATATGTTTCTTGCACAGTAGCCACCAAGCACCAGAGATCTTCCTACTCTTGCTCTAGGCTCACATGCTGCGAAACTACCACCCATGTTGGCATGCACCTGATAGGAAGAGAATGATGCACAGGAGCCAAAGGGCCATAGCTCCGTGGTAGAGCATCTGCTTGCATGCAGGTCTCTGGTTTGATTCCCAGCACCTCCAGGTAGACCTTGGAGAGACCCCTCCTCGCCTGTTGGTGTAGGCAATACTGAGCAAGATGGACCAGTGGTCTGACTCGGAATAAGACAGCTGCCTATGTAAATTTGGTGACATGCTGCGCTTGTGCAGGAAGTTGGGATATAGAGCTACCTGACAATGGAGCACAAACTGCATTTGCGGGGTGCTGAGTCTACAGGGAAGATGCATGCAGACAGCCCTGCCCAGCCAACTACAGGCTTTTAAACACTGCAGCTGCACTCTGGGGTGGAAAAGCAGCTCACAGAGTTGGCACATAATAATAATAATATGATTTATTTATACCCCATCCATCTGGCTAGGCCTCCTCAGCCACTCTGGGCAGCTCCCAACAGAATATTATTATTAGTAATAATAAAAAGTGGTAAAACATCAAACATTAAAAACTTCCCTAAATGTATACAGGGCTCATTGATGGGCACATGCCCCATAATTGCATGTTCATGTGCATTGACAAGTTACGAGGAGGGTGTGGGAAGCCCTTTCTTAAAAAATTTAAAATTTCAATGCTGCCAACCAGGCATGCATCAACGAAAAGAACTTGGATGAACCTCTTTTAATGAGATATAAGCTCTCACATATGGTGGTTTTTTTGGGGGGTGGGACAGACAGGAAGTACAGTTGAACTGCAACTTCCTTTCCCAATTGTCTCTCAAATTTAAAGCAAAGAAGTGTTGGCCTGGCAGGACCACTAGAAACAGGTACAGACAGAGTGCTGTAGTGGTTAGAATGCTGAGTCTATGACCCGAGAGACCAGGGTTCAAATCTCTATCTTCTGCCACTAAACTCACTGGGTGTGAACTTAGGCCAGTGGCCAACTCCCAGCCCAAACTACCTCAAAGGGTTGTTGTGAGGGTAATATGGAAACGGAGAGCCACGTATACACCACTTTGAATTCCTTGGAGGAGAGGTGGGATACAAATTTGATAAATGTATGATAGAATCAATGAACTGTAGAGTTCAAAGAAGCTTGGATGATGCTGGGTTCACTCAGACAGCCTCCTAAACCCCCAAGATCTTTGGCACACATTTCAGAAAGGGAAGGGAACTATCAAATTTGAAGTATTTGCTTCAGTTCAGCTATCAGCCGACATTTGGGCAGTATTTGCCTTCTTTAAATCCTGGGCTTTTGTCACCTTCCTTGGATGGGATCAGAAGAGGCAATGGAAGCAAACAGGACCTAGCAATGTGAACCTGGCAAATGCAAAATGCAGAGTCAGCATGAGCCAAAAGCAAACGCGGAACATGATGTTGGGGCAAGTCGTGAACAAGATGGATTGAGCAATATTAATCTCTCGCCTGGTAAGTGTATGATCATGTCAAACAAAAGTTAAGTATGACATATCACCCAAGAGAGAATACATGTTTATTTGCATTGATATAATTAAGAGCTCTAAGACAAATATGGGTGTGGTTATTATTATTAGCTGCGAGTCTCTTCTCTCTGTGCATTTTAATTTCTCTTGAGGGCCTTTTTTCTGATGACCATAAATCTAGTGCAAGCTCATATAAATTAAAAAGAAACCACTGCTTATTACCTCACAGCTTTCCTGCCTATTTCGCACTGTGAGCACCTGGAGACAGACAGTAGGAAAGTGGGTATTACCATGAACTTCTAAACAGGGAGTGCAAACCCTCAAACTAAAGTGTCTCCACAGTGTAAACAGATAAATTACTAGTTATGAAACAGACCCTTAATATGCTAAGTTTCAATCAAACAAGAAACTGAATATATTGGAGTCACACCTCATTAGCAGTTGTTGCATTTTGATTCCTTTGGCCAGCTCCAGATGTTGGACATTTGCCGGGGGCTCAAGCCCAACATGGAGGTGACCACTGCCCAGACAGTACTACCTTTCCCACTTTGCAAAGAGTATCCAAAAAGATCCGATGCAGCATTAAGAGAATTCTCAGTTTTTATGTGCTGCCTCTTCAGGGTTAAGGCGGCTTACTGATGGCTGCATGGCTCAGGGCCCTCATATCCTGAAACCAACACTATTTAATATGATGATAATAATAAAAACAATATTTTTCCACTACTATCTTGCCTACTACAATTTAAAGAAGGGCAAAAAGGGGAGGGGGAGAAAGAGATCAGAGATTAAAAGTTTAGGAGAAATATGTTTTTGGATGTTGTGTTTAGCTAGCAAGGAGGGAGGCATACAGAGCACAAGGGCCTCTGAGACCCATAGAAAGAGGGGAATCAAAGAAGTAGAAGAAAATAAGAGTTTGGACTTGATATCCCGCCTTTCACTCTCCTTAAGGAGTCTCAAAGCGGCTAACATTCTCCTTTCCCTTCCTCCCCCACAACAAACACTCTGTGAGGTGAGTGGGGCTGAGAGACTTCAGAGAAGTGTGACTAGCCCAAGGTCACCCAGCAGCCGCATGTGGAGGAGCGGGGAATCAAACCCGGTTCACCAGATTACGAGTCTACCGCTCTAAGCACTACACCACACAGGCGCAGGAAAGACAGAGGCAGAAGCACTAACACAGGGTTGGGGAAGCTGAGGCCCTCTGGATATGGTTGGACTCCCAACTCCCATCTGCCACCAGGCATTCTTATTTCTTCCTTTCCAATATATATTTTTATTTTGTTTTTTATTTATTTATTAAATTTATATACTGCCCTTCATCCAAATATCACAGGGCAGTTTACATATATAATCACTTTAGCCACCCAAACTAACAGGGAGCAAACACAGATACCCACAACCACTCTCTATGTAGATATTAATATCAGGTATACGTAACTTTATCTGGATTGCACTCTGCTACATCTGGGCTAAAAAGAGCTGTTGAATAACAGCTACAGCATGACAATGTTCAATCTGCTGGAAATATTGTGATGTATTATAGTTCATTAAATTAACCCCCTAAACCCAGTAGTTTCAGAAGAGTTTACTGCAGGGACCCTCCAGCAGTGACAGAACTACATTTTGGGGGCCCTGAACCTTGAACTGTCATGGGGGCCCCTTTGCCACCAGCAACAAGGTCTGAGTAAGTCCTGTTATCGTCTTCAATGGGATTGTTCCGTGACAGATCACCACACCTTTATAACACCTGTGCTACCGACTCTCTAACTTTGGGATTGTTGAAATACTGACAATAAAATAACAATTTGAGTCACGCCACTCAAATTGGGTCTACTAGACCCAAAGATCAATGTGGACTCAAGTTGCTTCTGGGCTCCCTCCAGGATTAGGGCCCTGGAGCCTAAGCTTCATTAGTTTCATAGTAGATCCACTCCTGCCCTCCAGTTAAATTTGTATCTCTGTTGGTTCCTTTGAACACCTGGGTGCTAGTCCGGGAAACAGTGTGGTGACCTCCTTGAGATCGGTAGGGGTTTTCCCCAACTCTTTTTTTTCTAACTGAAGTGCCTAGATCTTGGTGTTTGTGTACATCAAAAGCAGTTTGCCACGGTGTGTGGGAAGCTGATGTTAAGGTAGGGGAGAAAAGCCAGCAGCCCCACCAAGCATTCAGAAGCCTAAAAGTGAAAACCTCTCAGCATTGTTGGCTGCCTTGCGTCTAATGTCAACCTGACCATCTATCTATATATATGTCCCTGTGATCTAACCCTTTGGGAATTGCTTCTCTGAATTTGTGTCATCTGCACACTATCTGTGAGAAAAATTGCTGTAAACCATTATCTGCAAAAGAAGTCCTCTTCAGGGATTTGACCTGGAGCCCTGTGGGCTAAAGTGGGTGTGGTGGGAGTGGCACATGGCTTCTCCCCCCCTTCCAAATCTGACCTTCACTTGCATACTGCGAAAGTCTGAAGGTTTCTTTAAAAAAACAACAACAGCAACACACGAGTGCATTTGGGTGCATAAGCTTACAAGCTTCTCTGATACTGGAAATCCTGAGAAGGCATTTGCCCAAGCACACTTGCAAAGCTCCTTTCAGACCTCCATCCCAAACAAGTGAAGGTCAGGCATGGAGGGGCTGTGCGTGACGCCCATGCTCCCAGTTCCCCATCCCACTTTTGCGATGCTCGTGCCCCCTTCCCACTTCAGCCTCTCCCATGCCCAGGCTGAATGTCTGGAAAGGGACACAGTTTGAAAGGCAACATCAAAACTTCATGGACATATGATTCTCACGAGGCCACCAGAGACCCAGAGTACTCACATAGTTATCTCTTGCAGACCAGCCAGGGTAGAGCTGCATGTGGAGCTGCCTTTCCTTGCGGGCCAGTTCATAGTACTTGGCTTGTTCCTCCCGTGACAGCGCGTGCCACTGAAACAGAAGCCACAGAAAGCCGTGAGACACCAAGAGACACCACCCCTCTGATCAGAAAAGAGCAAATGCTAAGACTGGATACCAGACATCAGGTTTGGGGAACCTTTGACCCTGCAGATGTTGCTGAACTGCACCTCCCATCAGCTCCAATGGCTAGGGATGATGGGAGGTGTGGCTAGCAGCACCTGGAGGGCCATATGGAAAAGTTTCCACATATGGAAACAGTGCTGAGGCAGCTCACAACCACTTCTGAGAGGACCAGCAATACCACCCTGAATCGGAAAACAGAAAGTTTCTGGAATTTTGGAAGGCAAGGGAATAATTTAATGAAGTTTCCATTGGTATCAATGGGAAATCGTTAATGTTTGTAGCCATACCAAGTGGTGGTGGTGATGGTAGTGGAGATTTTCAGGTGGGTTGCAGCTGGGGAGAGTAGATAAAGCTCTCCTCCCTATGCACTGCAGACAATTACCTGCCCCACCCCCAGAACCTGTAATCAACTAAAGAAATGCTAGATGCTGAGGTGCCTGCTACATATTAAGCAAAGACTTAGTTTGGTCCTTATACATCATTACTCCAGTCACTGTAATGTAGTTGCACACTGCTCTCTGTTTTTATTCAAATAGACCGCTGTGTGCAGGGAGCAGGAAGCCTTTGCCATATAACCAGAAAGCAACAGTCTCTTATTTCTAGACATGAACAGTGAAGCATTTTGACTGCTCAAGTAAGACAAAACTGTTTTGGGAAAATGGAGAAGCCCACATTGGACTAAACAACCATTTATTTTCGTGGGTTTTCTCCTCCTTTGGCTTCTACAAAACAAACAAAAGTACAGGAAAAACTAGGTCTTTACTTACAAAATTTAAAATCAGAGTTATAATGTAGAGTTCTTGGGATTAAATTTAAAGTTGTGTGGCTCAGTGGTTTGTGCTCACAGAAACAAGGGAAAGTTGTATGCCAAGGTTAACGGGGGAGAGGAGTCCAGTAAATCCACTGATCATGAACTTGGGGAACCCAGAGTCAAATCCTTGCTCAACTATAGACTCACTGAGTGGTCCACTGGTAGGTCCCAAGGCCTCACTCAAAAGTTCCCCACTTACACAGTGAAAATAATTGGGACTCGCCTCACACAGTTTTGCAGACGCGTGCTTTGTGAAGTGAAAAGCACTTTACATGTTAGAAGTGATCCAGAAACAATTCCGGAGTCTTAGCTGAAAACATATTGCTGCAACTTAAATTTCCTGACAACATAGCAGCCTTGGAAAACCCCAATAATAAAATAAATTATGCTCAGTGATGTGAGGAGTGGCATGCAGTCTGACACAGGTGGCAGCAGGCTGGCAAAAGACAATAAAACACAAAGCAAGGTGTTGAAGGCTTTCCTTGGCAGTTCCTACAGCAACGTAAGGTTCCTTGAGACAATCTATGAAATTCATTATAGTGGATCTTGGAAGCCCACATAAATGCGCTCAGTGGAAGACATTTAGGCTATATAGGGAGGAGGTGGAGTAAAAGCATGGAGTCCTTGGCTCCCTAAGTTTCTGCTGACCCTTTCAGATTCTGCTGCAAGTCTGTAATACAGTATGCCAGGCCACTACAACTAAGAGAGTGGTTTCAAAACCATTAATGAGTATCCTAAAGAAAAGAAATACCCTGCATGGGCCACAATCATCAGTCCCAGCTTCACTCGAGAGGACACCCACACACCCCATTAACCTCCTTGGTAAGCATGGTTACCCTAATAGCAGCAAAGCAGCCCATCCACAGTGCTGTGGGAACCTCCAGCTAATTCAGCTTGCAAATGGCCATTTGGAAATCTACACCACCAAGCGTGAAAGGCCAGCCATGTTCCACCATCTTTACCAACCCAGTGGAGTTGGGTCTGCATTTGCTCTTCAGGAGGCTGGATGAAGCCTGTGCTCAGATCCTGCTTGTAGGCTTCCCACAGACATCAGGTTGGGTGCTGTGAGAACAATATGGTGGACTAGATAGGCCTGATCTTCTAGTCAAGGTTCTCTTCATGTTCTTAAACCATGGATCCAAAAAGCCCACGGCCTCTGGAAGTACTGAAGATGCATTTGCTAGCGCATATCCATGACGCCTCCCTAGTCATCAGAACACCCCCACCTCCTTTTTGTGCTCTTACCCGCCTTCCTAATATCTGATTGATGGCTGCACTTTCTTTCAAGGTGCACTCAGCAATGACTGTCCCCCGCATCTCTTTCATATACAGCATGAAAGCGTTCAGAGGCTTCTTGATGGTAGGCTTCTTGGCTTCCTTTTCTCTCTTTGGTTCTGGTTGTGATTTCCTTGCCGGAAACAGGAAAAAACAACAACCGGTTAGTAAAAAAGAACTGAGTGGTAACCGGAAATCTTGGCTGCTGGGAGAAGACTAAAATCCATGAGCCAAAACTTAGATTTAATTATATATATTAACAGTAAAATACAGACTCCAGCAATGGCCTAGTAGCTACCATTGGAGACACAACACTGGACTTTGTACAGTCCTGATTTGTCACAGACAGATATTACCTGTGATTTATTAAATGTGAGGCAAAACCCACTGCATTTACTGTTCCAATTTACAGAACTGTAAATGGTCTGCATCTGGGCTGGGGACCTCTGTGGTCCTGCAGGTGTTGTTGGACTCCAACTTCCATCAGCCCCAGCCCGCATTCTCAATGGTCAGGGATGATGGCACAGGAATCTAGAAACATTTGAAGGGCATCACTTTCCCCACCCTCATCGAAACAGGCCTTGGGGCAGGGGGAAGCAGAGTGGCTGAGAGAGGCATGAAATGTCATCCTCCTAGCTACCTTTTCCCCATTGGAAGTGGCACCATACCGGCTCTGCTTTGCCAAGGAGAAGCAGCTTCAAAAAGTTGCAAAATGGATGCAGAATTATATCATTCCAGCCTAAGCGTTCTCTCAAGACCTGGTCACTTACATGCTCCGGTCGTAATGGTCAAACTCTTGTTTCCCAGAGGGAGATGTGATACCCGGGTGCGGGATTCCTGTGGTGTGCATTCCAGAGCCGAGCATCAAGGGATGTGTGATCCTGTAACATAAAGCATGTTTGTGACTGCCTGGGCTTTTTAACAGATTACATACCTCCTGGGTTTCATACTGCAGTTGGACTCATGCTAATTAAATGAGAGAGAGAGAGGACCACCTTTAAGAATGCTCAGTAGACTGATATTAAAACGGAATGGTTGCATATTCAATGACAATTCCAAAAAACACACAGCAGTGGAAACATGGGTTTCTAAAAGCTTACGCAGCTGCAAAAGGTCTGTAGCATGGATCCTTAGTTATATTCTGTGGAGCTGCCACATTCTGGAACAGGGCCATTGAATTAAGACAGGCAACACTGGGACGTTTAGCAATGGCAATCCTACCTAATGATTTGTGTTTGGGAGACAGAGGTTTGCCCACTAGGTGGCACTCTTTGAATTTTTCCTTCTATATTCATAGCAAAAACTGAGCAGGAGCCCATTAACTGAGTACAATTTACATGTGAAGTAACTCTGACATCCATCTGCATTATCCTAGGTCATCCTGACATTCTGTAGTACTCATAGCAGTAGTAGCAGCAGTTATAGTAATAATAATTTATAATTTATACCCCACCCACCTGGCTGGGTTTCTGTAAGTGAAGCATTCTTCCTGAACTATAATAACACCCAAGAGTGCTGCATCGCAGCTCTTGACGAAGCTGATGGCAATGCCAAGCCTGACTTGGTATTTTCTCCTCATCAGGCCTGCAGTTAAATAGAGGCTACAAGACTTAATTTGGTGTGTGATTAAACTTAAAGAGCTGTACTTAACTGTTCTCAGCGCACACACCATTTTTTAGTTTCAAAGAGTGGGCATTTTGCACTGGCTTTTGGCTGCATATGTTTGGTTTGGGGCTGTCTTGCCCAAGTAACCCATGGTCCTAGTGACACTGTGAAGTGTGGCTAAGCCCATTTCAGGTTAGGCCGTGGGCAAAATTTTTATACCAACTGCTTTGCAAAAACAATATGGAATTAAGCCATTGGTCCTTCTAGCTCAGTATCATCAGCTCTGATTGGCCATGGCTCTCCAGGGTTTCAGGCAGGGTTCTCTCACAGCCATATCTGGAGATACCAATGATTGAAGCAGATGCCCTCTCACTAAGCCTCAGCCTAACAGTGTGATCTAGCACCTCACGTTGGATATTCAGATCTCACTTGTTGACACTGTATTGTTAGGGCTGTAACATAAACATTATGGCCGTCTCCAGGCCTCATTGCCTCCCTGGAGCAATTCTGAGCACAATGGGACCTGGGAGGGTAAAGCCAATGCTATCATTGCGATCATAACACAGCTACTTAAGATTAATAGTTTATACACCCTTCATCAGGCCTGTAAAATATTTTCAGCACTGGAGAATGATGCTGTCAGTTTACCAAGCTTCATGACTGAAGCTTGAGACAGCAGGATTGCCCATGGGAGACAACCAACTGTTCATTAGCTCTGTTGGCACAAAAAGAAATGATGCTTGATTTTAATCTACTGGCATGACTTGAAGCTTGATCATTATCTGCCGAGGTGTGTGTTCTTGTCTGCGAAACCTGTAAAGTGGGAATGGCGGTATGATGAAGAATGAAACTGTCAGGCAACCAAGGAGGTCTGCAGAGTCATTTATCTTAAATATTAAGATGCTTAGACTGGAGTAGTTGCCTCCGGCAGGCTGAAAATTAAGGTAATAACAATAATACTATCGTCCTCATCATAATCAAGTGCCTTTTCGACTACTGTTCCTAAAGCAAATCCCATGATGTCTTCATCAAGAGACGTACTGAGCACTCTCATTAAGACTACACAGAGTAGAAGCCAAAGCTAGAGAGATGCCCAGCCAAGTGGTCCGTCTCTCTCTCTCTCTCTCTCTCTCTCTCTCTCTCTCTCTCTCTCACACACACACACACACACACACACACACACTCCCCATAGGTTAAAGCTCATCCCTGTCGGACCTTCTCAAGACAGACAAGGAAGATGGAAGTTGGGTTCAGATCCTTCTAATGAATTCTTGAACAACTCACAACCAGCATCTGGATTGGTAGTGCAGATCTGGAGGGACAATGGGAAATTTGTGTTCCCTTGTGTAGGCAGGTCTAAGTTTTTTAAAGTGTTGCATGGGGGGCACTGCAGCACACAGTCCTGCCACCAAAAAAGGAACAGCCTGACAAAAGCAAATATTTGGTTTGTATCATGGTACACTGATGCTTCTAGTTTACTACCATCCTCAGCCATTGTAAATTGCCATACATTTCCAGGTTACCAAAGCCAGCAATCTTAAGCCAAGGGAGGGCTCTTGTCAGGGGCCATACAAGGAATTAACTGAACAAGGAGGACATTGCCAGGCATCTGCCTTGCACTCAAGTAGTGCATGTTGCATGGAGGAAAGCTGACAGTGGACTCAAGTAGTGGAGTGAGGTAGGAATGAGAACCTGACCTGATGGTTTGAATTTATCAGGTTCTCTGTCCCAAACAAGACCAATTTCTACTTTTGTTAGCTGAAGATGACGACCATTGCAGAGGTAGTAATAAGGGTGCCCATTATGTTCTGCAGTATTATGAAGTGACACCACAAGGGGAGCCTTATGTTGGAGACAGACAACAGCGTTGTTGGTTCTTTTGAGAGCTGAAAGCAAAAAGGGACACCACTGCTTGCAATGTGTGTGCTCATCCTTCTTACCAGGCCTGGTAAATAACTTTTGCAAAGTTTTGCATTGTTGTTGTTTATTAAAAAAAATCTGGGGAGGAAGAACTGTTTAACCACAGGCAACAATAGAACAAAAGAAATGTGTGCACACCATGAGAGGTGAAACCTTTCGTCAAAGCACTTACAGACTCTATTTTTTGTCTCCAGCCACATAAGACTAAGAGACATACTGACGTTTGAGGCTGCAGTGGTGGTGCTCACATGAAAACGGACTTTACAGCATCTTCATGAGGGTTCTCTCTCTCTACCCCCTACTATTGTTGACCAAAGCCAAAATTGTGTTACTCCTTTTTGAGAGCGTGCTAAGTTTGTGTGTTGTTTTAAAGGATTATTATTTTAAAAAGCCACCTGCCTAAAACAGGAGACTCCCTTCCCTGGTGCTGCCACCCAGAAGCCTCCCTAAGTGCTGCAAGCTTGAACGGCGTGGACTGCAAAAGAAGCAGAGTGATTTTGTCCTGACTTAGGCAGCTCATACTTACCTAGAGAAAGAAGCCCCAGCAGTGAGCGCCGACGTATAGGGCTGTCTAAATCCACATGACTGGAAAGGACAGACAGGCTGGCTCTGCCTGGGATCAGGAAGAAAGAGTCCATAAAGCATCTATATCGGTGCCACCTTTCCTGCATACCCTTTTCCCAACTGGACTCGTCACGGACTTGTATTTTTGGGAAAAGGAGAAGCCTCCTGTTGTACATTGGCTTCTGTCCTGATGGGGAGGTGAGGCGAGGTGAGCTTCAGCTGGAGGTGGGTCTAAACAGGTCTACAGGAAAGTTCCACTAATGCCACCTTAAAACCCTACCTGTGCTTATTATACTCCCAGCTCTGCAACGTTGCTAAAGAACTAGGCCTTGATCCAAGTTGATTTGCACACAAGCTTCTTGACGCACAATCCCTATAGCCCTAAAGGGTGACATTTCAAATCCTACTGCATGCTGATTCCAAATGCTTTCTCCTTAGCTGTAATTGAAGCAGGAACCTTTGGGTTTGGAGTGCTGTTGATGTCATTGCTTACTCTTGATTCTGCCCCTTAGTCCCTAAAAGCTGGTGCAGGGTGAAGATGAGCAGGATCAGCATGAGTGGCACAGCTGGAAGAATGAGTGTTGTTCAAACTCCCACAATAGTTTGTGCCTGCTCTTTGATCTATGTCCTTGCTCCCCTCGTGGGTTAGTGTTAAGGCCTGGGTAGCCCTCTCTGTATCAATATTAATAGGCATATTACAGTGGCTGTTGAGTTCTGAGTCAGTAGGTTCAAATCACACTCATTAGGCGAACTTAGACAACTCTCTGCTCCTTCTCCCTAAGCCTGAATAATAATAATAATAATAATAATAATAATAATAATAATAATAATAATGGAGGCCTACTTGACAGGCTGAACAGAGGGATCAATGACATATGCAACACTTTAATTCTCCTAAGTATTATTACTATTCCTACTAATTCATTACTTGCTTAAAAACTTGCAACCCAAGCAACATTGCTGCAAACTTAGGAGCACATGTAAAAATATACCGAACACTAGCCAAGTGCTACAACACGAAGCAGACTTTTGAAGTTTCAACATTTGGGCCTTGGAGATGAGAACACAGTTTAATTCTGAAGTGACATTCATTATTCCATAGGCCAAGATTCCCCAAGAAAAGAAATGGTTGTTGCCAAGGAAGTTTTTCATCAATGTGAACCTGACATGGAAATTATTTCAACTGGAAAATCAATCCACGATTCTGACTATTCAGAATGAAAGTGCTTTTTTTTGTATGTGTCTGTATGTGTGTTTTTTTAAAAAAAAAACCTGTGAAAGTAGAATGGAAATATTTATTTACTTAAGTTATTTCAAAACCAGCATGAGGCATCAAGTTAAATTGTTGCATACGTAGCTCATATTGTGCAGCTGACACCATTTACAAGGCTTTTTAGGGAAGGTGTGTTTGCAGCTAAGCTTCAGTGAACAAGCTCACCAGACTGGACTGCAAGTCATTTTTATTTGAGGTTCTTGACTTGTCATTCCACCTAATTAAAGGGAGACTTATTACAGGGCCTCTTCCCCAAAATACTTGGCAGGTACAAAGGACATTCCTGCCGAACTCTTTCTTGCTAAGGAAAAGCTGCTTCCTGCATTCAGACCCCTTTGTGTTTGAAGTCAGCCTCATTCCAGATCAGTGAACGTTCAGAGCCATTCACATACCACAGTGCTTGTTACTGGCAGATGGGGGCTCTGAAGTCTTCCTCCTCCTCCACAATTAATTTCAGCACTGCTAACGCTGCCAAACCTCTGCAAAGCATGGTGTGGAGAGACCAAGTAACAAAACACCCCCCCCACACCCCTGGACGTATTATTGGAGGGGCATCAGTTGCACTTGCTTGTAGACAGCTCAGTGTATACAAATGGGAGAAGATCGCATACATTATATAGGCCGGGAAACATTTAAACTGCAAATTTGGAGAAGCCAAGTAAATATAAAATCCCCGAGAACAAGTTTTTAACTAAATGCTTATATCTTACTGAGCTTGCAGACAAATTAAGCCACACCTAACTTTCTTAGAGCTCTATGCAATGACTGCAATCCAAAGATAAACTTGCACCAGAGTTTTATAGGTTCACAAAGTGTACTTCTGCGTAAGCATCTCCAGTACACCCACATGCAAATGGTACTGTGCACACATTGTGGGATTTTCCACTGTACACTGATGCACCAGGAGTTCAAAGCCAAGTGCTGCAATCCAGCAAGCTCTGGAAAATGCTATCATAACATCTTTATGATTTACATATGGGTTTCCTCAACATTTTTATAGGTATTTGGATTTTGTGCAGGAATTTCGCTTCATTTAGGAATGTCAATATGAGTGAAAGAGTGCAAAGTCATGGCCATATCGGGGCTCCCTGTTGTGCATTTAGGGACACAGCTGGGTTGTCATTTTTTACGTATGCTGTGAGAAACAAAAACTGGTGGTGTACTATCAGCAAACACAATTTCTGCATAAAGCATGAAATTGGTCTGACTCTGCTGTGCACCTGTGTTTGGAGAAGAGAGATAGACCTTCTCCTGATATGCTGTGCGTCCCATTCCTGCTTGGGTCCTGCTGCAGTGTTGCTGGTTTTTTAAAACAGAAAGATGTAAACGAAGACACATATTTAATGTAACATGTAGCCTGGCCCATGGTCAGATACAAAGCAGTTTTCTACATATGTGCAGGCCTCTGGATTCCATCCCCAGTGCAACTGGAAGAAAAACTGGGCTTCCTCTAGATGCAACTTTTTGATGGAAACAGACATTGCATTGAAAATGGAGAAATACTTTGTGCTGGCTATGGGGAGAAAGTGCTAATGGAAATGTCTGCCTCTTCATCTCTTTAATCCCTTACTAAAAATCTGGCTGTCTGATCACTAGTGGTTAAAGTTGGCAAGAGGGGCTAATAGAAAGTAAAAGCATGAAGATGCTGCCCGATCAAGCAACAAACCAATATTAGTATCAGTATCAGCATTGCTTTCTAGAAGCAGGGTTTGTGCCTTACATACTTCCTGTCTGTCTTTTCTGCGGACACCCTTCCAAGCCGACAGAAAAATAACTCAGAGGTCTTCCTATCCTCTCCAAATTACTTTATTCCTTTTAAACAGTAGTTAATCATCGCCCAAATTATAGCAAATCTAGGACAGATACAATGTTAAACATAAAACATCTAAAGAACCAACCAACCAACCAACCATAAAGCCTGAAGCCTCAGGTGCCTCTTCTTTGTGAATAAATATATAGAAAATCATTTGGTAGTCAAATATTGTATTGTATTGCTTTGTGATGTGTTTTATTGCATCTCCCTTAGGTGATGCACTTAACATGCCTGTGCCACAGTTATGGCAGAAATTCCTATCTGCATACTGCTAAGGATGGGTGAATCTGCAAATGATGGTTTCTTTCCATTTCTCATTCTTCCAATCTTAAGTTTAGTTCTCCAATATCAGTTTGCACATTTTGTGTGTGTGCGTGTGTTTTAAAAAATCACTGTGGAAATTCACTAACATTTTAGTGTGAATTTCTCCCAAGATGCACATGTTTATATGCAGTTTTACATTTTTGCAAAACAGTATTGCTGAACATAATGCATCTTTGTAGGTTACTTTCACTAACATGTGCATTTTTATGCACACTTTGTCCCAGTACATTCATTTTTGCACACATTACTTGGCTGGAGAACTACAGTGCAAAATTCAGAAAAGCACACATTTTGAAGGTTGTCTTTAGATTTCAGAATCGTTTTGGAAAACACAAATTAGTTAGGTTCACCTTTAAATGCAAACTGAACTAAATATCTCCCCCATCTCTACAGAGTGCGCTCAGCTGATACACAGGAACTTTACTCTCTATTATTATTATTAGTAGTAGTAGTAGTAGTAGTAATAGTAATATTCTGGCAACCTCTTCAGTTCAGAAATGGTGGGTTGAAGTTTCTACAATTCCACACTGTCATGCATTGCACATTTCTACTAACGCCTGCTGCATCATGTAAGTGAATTAATACATGGAAGGGGTGGGGAGAGGTCTACTTATGGTTGAATGTGTGTTGAGTGCTTTTGTCACCTCAGCTTCTGGCCTAAATATACAGCCATGAAGTGGAGAAAATGCTGTCCATCTTCATTTAAAAGACTCTGCCACAGATTGCATTTTCCCTCTCTCTTTCATGTTTACCAGGACCCACATTGGATTGCCATTAATCCATAGTAAGAAGGGGAAGGCCTTCTGTAGAACCATATGTTTTAGGGACAGAATTTAACAACAATATTTCTTCAATAACTCAGGTATACACTTGCCTGTGGTGAGAAGAAAGCAAATTCTATGATCTACCACGCTTTTGCTTGTTATTGGCATTTCAGAATGGCAGCAAGGGGCTGAACAAGAGATTCTAGGCCAAGGGTCAACACAACAGTCCCTGATCAAAGTAGGAGAGCAGGAGAGAGAACCAATATCTTGCTCAAAATCTTTTTTTCACATCTAGACCAGTGCCAAGAACTAATTGTGGTGCCAGGGAAAAGTATACTGAAGTGTGTACATATACAGTTTCAGGTGTTGTGGAGAATGGTTGGTGTTGCCCAGGTAGCCCAATTTGGACAAACTTCCCTCAGTTATAGGTATTTAATACTTACCATCCCATAGAAGGTGTTATCTGTCCAACTCCACTAGGAGGGAGGGAATAGAAACCAGAAATGTCTGATGTTTGAGAAGGACGGTGTACACCTGGCAGAAAATCGAAACATCAGGAAGTTTAGGTGAAGCAATTTCTAGCTTTCTTTTAAGTAGCATTAACTTGGCTAAAACAGACATGGTACAAAGGTTCAGTATTTCTTAGCATCCAATAACCAGAATTGGTTAACTTACTTTGTCTCTCCCTTGTCCCCCATTTCTGGACAGAATAAATATCCTTAGGCTTTCCTACCTATTAAGATACTCTTCAACACAATACTGCAACCAGACAATCAAGGTACAGCACTGATGGGGTGAGGAGTACAGGAAGTGAGTGGGACAAAAGTATCCGGAGTACGCAAAAGATGAAGTTGGTGCGGCGTAGTCAGCCAAGGTAGGGCACTGAAGGAGGTGGTAAGTACAGGAAATGAGTGGGACAAAAGCACATGGAGTAGAGACAAGATAAAGCTGGTGTAATGCAGCAGAAAAGATTTGAGTTGGGGAGTCCTCAATTCAATTCTCACCTCAGCCACCCACAACCTCAAAAGATGGCTTTGGGCCAGCCTTCTCAGCCTCATCCCCAAACCCCTATCTATAATAGAGGGATAGCAATGTGGGCCTACACCACAGTGCTGCGGAAAGGATGGCAGAGATAATATATGTGAAGTACTTTGAATGTGGTATGTAATTTCTAAGTATTATCATCAAAGTACAAAAAAACCCAACCACCACCAAGTTAAGTCACCGGTTTTCATATGTGGGGTTGGAAAGGTAATTTACTCAGGAATGAGTGGACGGTCATTAGAAGGAGCATGAGTGTGGGAGAAAAGGGGTGGGGAAAGGATTTCTTTCTTTCTTCTCAATTCACCCAGTGCACACCAGTTTCCTAAAACAAACTTAATTCTTCCTCCTCCTTTAGGACCTTAGTTTCTTGGTTTCTGCTGCTTCTGTTTAGCACACCAGTTTGTTGACCAACTGGGGTATGTTAGTTCCTAGAGAAGTTTTTATCTCCCTTCCACCCCAACTTTCTATAGTTTAAAATATATCTTACCAACAAGAGACAGAATCTTAAATAGAATGAGCACTATCGCGACATTAGGTTGCATTCTTATTGTGTTTGGAAAAAGTGTATGTTGCTTCTTTCTGACTGTAGGTTATGTTTAGCACACACACCCCAGGCTGGCTGAATGGCCTTCATGGAATAATAATCTTTTAGGTGGTATGGAAATTCTACCACATGTGTTTGATCTGTGATGGTGGTTTCATGTATGAAAGTCATCGCTTGATATCACAAACACTGTATACATGAACCTGCGTGAGGGTGGAAAGAGAACAAACTATGCAGGTGGTGGCAGTGGTTGTAACTACCTGAGAGACAGCTCTCTGCGGCCTCCAGCCAATGTTACAATATCACACAACTGCTTAGAAATCCAAAGCAGTATGGGATGTGGTAATACTCATTCAATGCATAAGCAGAGCCTCCTGCTTCCATTCTCCATCTGCAAAGATGGGCAGTTACACTTTGGTCACATCCAGAAGGATGCTTCAGATTACGCTTCCCACTTCAGGGCAACGTACTTCCAGCATGGTGATGTTCATTTATGGAAGTGTTCCCATTGGCTTCTCACATGAGTAAAAATCACGAAATCAGAAACAAGTGGTAAGCCTCATCAAAATTCCCACGTTGCAATTTTAATCGCTGACTGGAATGAGCAGCCTTAATTATTTTTTTCAGTCTGTAAAAATGAATTAAGACAGCTCCTTTCTCTCACATAAGCCGCCTCATCATAAACTTAAGGATGCTGTGGATCTGCTTTGGCGCATGTCCAATCCATGAGAGTCCTTAAGCCATGGGCCTTCTACAGTCAGTCACACTGGGATGCTGTCAGCAGCCACAGCAACAAGCTTAACTTCAAGCCAGCTCAT
This sequence comes from Podarcis raffonei, assembly GCF_027172205.1. Lineage (NCBI taxonomy): Eukaryota > Metazoa > Chordata > Lepidosauria > Squamata > Lacertidae > Podarcis > Podarcis raffonei. The sequence continues at coordinate 58,630,163 of NC_070603.1, read as the reverse complement.
GCAACAGGGGAGCTTTCCATCCTCAGGGTAGACTTGTGTTATGGCTTTTTATTCTAAGAATAAGTCTCTTGAGGTGCACTCACAGAGACTTTCAAAGCCTCTTCAAAAGTCATGGGACTTATTCTGTGGGTATGTTCAAGGACAGCTGGATATAAGGTACTTTGTGTTATATTCCCTGAAGAGCCAAGCAAGATTTGAACTATCCTCATTCACCACTTCCTGCCAGACTTCAATATTTGCCCTTAGCCAAGCTTCTTGTAGGTTATAATTCGTTAACTCTTTTTATTCTTATGTTTTAGGTTTAATTTTCTTTGAATGCTGGTGGGCAATTTTAGATCCAAGAGACTAGATGTGTAGAGAACATGTTCAGTTTGTAGGGAGCAGGAGAATGAAAAATCTTCTGAGCCCAGGTCAAACATTCTTAATGTTTCCTGGGGTCTAAAGTGCAGCAGAATAATTCTCTAAGGGGCTTAAGATAGCACATGTGCTAACTTCATGACATTTGCTTAACACACTCCTTAACAGCCTTGGTGTTTGGCAGCATGCTTAACCATACAAGGTGCATTGCTTTGCCATTGCTTAGGAGCTTGAGTAGGGTGTGGAGGGGAAATATGCAACTGGTAATTACTACTGTGAAACCATATCCAACTCCAGAAAGCTGTAAGGAGAAATTCTATGAAATAAACATTCTTTACATCTCTCAAGACATGTTTGTTCAGGAATACCCCACTGAGAGTGGATGCAAGTGTCTAGGAAGGTCAGGTGGTATAAGTGTAGGACCGCGGAGAACCACCTGTTTGAAGGCCAAAGAGGTATGAGTGAAAGAAGTACAGCATCACAATGTCTTGGGAGTGGGCAGCTGGGCTGTGTTACAGGATGAGAAACAAGGCTAATAAGAAAGATATGGGCTGCAGCATATAAACTCTACTGGGCCATGGAAATCTCTTGAGCAAAGAGCTTCTGCAGGTGGATGGACCTTACTTTTCTCACACAAGATTCTTATGCTGGGTTGAAATGGGTTTCTGTCGGTGGAAGATCCAAGCCATAATCCCCGTTTATGGAAAACTAAAGACAACAGTACTTGGAGCCTACTGTGTGCTATTCCAGGTGCATTCTCCATTGAAATAAACATTTTAGGACTATACCACTTGCCAAAATTGTTTCTGAGACAGAAATTCAGAGTTGAGAATGAACATGCACAGGCCATCAAAAGTACCACAGGTACAAGTGAAAACTGCCCCCTGACGATTCCCACGGGCTTGTGAATCTGGGTAAGTTATGGATTGTAAATGAAATGGGATTTTCATGATCATCACCACAATCACCTCATCTTCATTAAGGAATTTCAAATAAGAAATGATACATCTGGATTGTTGCTTGTTTGTGTGTGTTCCCAATCTATATAAAAGTACACATTTAAAACTCAGTAATAAAAAGCGCTATCAGAGAGTTAAAGTGAAAGTACCGTATTTTTTGCTCTATAAGACGTACCAGACCATGAGACGCACCTAGTTTTTGGAGGAGGAAAACAAGAAAAAAAAATATTTTGAATCTCAGAAGCCAGAACAGCAAGAGGGATTGCTGTGCAGTGAAAGCAGCAATCCCTCTTGCTGTTCTGGCTTCTGTGATAGCTGCACAGCCTGCATTTGCTCCATAAGACGCACACACATTTCCCCTTACTTTTTAGGAGGGAAAAAGTGAGTCTTATAGAGCAAAAAATACAGTAGTTCTTAAATGACAAGCTGTAAAGCTGGTAAATGTAAAATCCTGCACATTCCTGCACAAATCCTAACCCATCAGTTTTCCTTTGCCACGTGACAAAGAACTGAAGCAATCAAAATGGTCTTGATTTTTTGTTTTTATAAGGGATGCGGGTGGCGCTGTGGTCCAAACCACAGAGCCTAGGGCTTACCGATCAGAAGGTCGGTGGTTCGAATCCCCGCGACGGGGTGAGCTCCCATTGATCAGTCCCTGCTCCTGCCAACCTAGCAGTTTGAAAGCACATCAAAGTGCAAGTAGATAAATAGGTACTGCTCCGGTGGGAAGGTAAACGGTATTTCCGTGCACTGCTCTGGTTCGCCAGAAGTGGCTTAGTCATGCTGGCCACATGAGCCGGAAGTTGTATGCCGGCTCCCTTGGCCAGTAAAGCAAGATGAGCACCGCAACTCCAGAGTCGTTCGCGACTGGACCTAACAGTTAGGGGTCCCTTTACCTTTACCTTTAAGGGTAGGAAGTACCTAACAGTTTTGTACCACTGACTGCAATTTCATAACACAATAAGCCAGGACTCCTGGCTGACCCTATCTTACTGTGAAAGAGCAGCATGCTAGTACGCACAACCTGTTCTTCCTTTGCATGAGTGGATAAAACAAACCAGGAGAGGGTATCTTATTATGATGTGTGAACCCAGGATTCATGAAGTCAACTCTAACCCTGGCTTACATTTCTGTCTTGATTGAGAGTAGGCTCCAGGGTTCACATGCCACGATAACGATATTTAAATATTGTTTTATGTCCCCATTCAAACTCCCCTAAATTGCAGACCAAGAAGGACACTGGCTGTGCTTCCAATTCTACAATTCTATGATTCTGTGATAAGCTATCACATTCCAGTTAGCTTTATCTGCATATGAGAAGAAAGGGACAAAACAACAATAATCTAGGGATCTTAGTTCATCTTGACATGTGAATGTGGCCACTAACTTTTTTAAATCAAATATTTTTATTAACACAGAAACAAGGTGCGTATATTCCATAGTTTATAGGATAAATGCTATCATGTGACACTGTGCCCACTACAATATGAGAAAGGAAACAAATTTACGCTGGAAATTTAAAGACAATATTATTATACTGTCATTATTCAACCAATGGAAGTTGAGCCACAATACATCAAACATCACAGTGGCATATCTCTCACTTATTTTGATGGGCTCCTTGAAGAAATGTCATGCAGAAACCACTAGGAAAAAATGCTTTTGGTCCCAGTCGTATCTAAATAGTCAGCTTAGGCACACCTCGACGCTGTGAGGGGGTTGTGAAAGAAAATACCACTAAATGTCAGAAAAGAGTGTGTGACCAAGACCACAACTTGCTCTTGAACCCACATTAATCACTCAGGGCCAAACTTAGATGAGAAGCAGTAGGCCCATGATTAGGATCATACATGTTTTCAGGTTTTATTTTATTTTACTAATTAGCCGCCTCACATGGTTGCCTTGAAGTCTAGGGAAGGGTTCTTCTTTGAGGAAGTGCTTGACCCCTTTCCCCTTCCTGCAATGTCTCCATTCCAAATCATCTAGCAAGCGAATCACCCACCAAGATCAAAGCACATTTGCCTTTGTAAGAAGTATTTTTTTAATCCCAAGGAGGAGGGGAAAAGCAGCAAACTGGAACAATTTTTGAGAGTCAAGTGGCCGGTAGGGAAGGGTTAAGCACCCCTCCTCCTGCTGCTTCTTTGCTCACAAGGGCCCCTGAATACTACTCCTAAAAGTAGAAATGCATATGCCAGCAGCTTTGGTGCTTGAGAATAGCTTTCAGACCTTCAGAGGTGATGTGCAAAATGGATGAGGATGGCTGTGAAATACAGTTCAAGGGTGAATATTTGCAGTAATCATTCTGACTTTCATTGATATGGGTAAAGTTTAGTGAGTTGACAAGCCTATTATCAGCCTACCTTTTTTTAACCCATAAGTTTTCTAAAATTATTTTCAGACGCCTCCCCTCCTTTCCCCCACTCCTTGCAAAGTAAATAGAGGAAGCTGATAGCATCATGGTTACCTTGTTTCTGGTTGATGTCAGCGGGCAGGTGTGGCGAATGGGAGCCATGGCTGAAATGTTCATTGCTGTATGGGATGAGTGGCGTGAGTGGATGGACACCATGGGACGGCTGCACTACAGGAACCTTGTTGGACTGAAAAATACAAGTCAGAGGAGAGAGGGGCTTGAGAAATTTTAGCCTTTTGAGTTTCACAATTCATGAGGATGGGGTGACAGAGAGACGGAGGCATCCTAAAATGAACCTTACCAATGGCTAAGTAAGTTTTAAACTAGCTGTCTATGTCAGAAGCAACACAGCGGCTGTTCAACAGGCAGGACAGAAGCCTTAGAGACAAATACACGAAAGCAAACACTTCAGCCTGGGTATGGCTGCATGTTCTGAATCCAGGTCTGGCTCTGCTTTTGTTAGCAAGATGGTTGGAATGATAATGAATGGGAAACAGGTCCCATCAAAGGGGAGGATTCACAGGCCCATTTATCATGCCACTCTAATTGTCTAAATGTGCTGTGCTCTTGTGTGAAGCACTGGCTAGAGATTATTTCTGTGACATGGTCTTCCCAGATGAAGTGCTTATCTCCATCAGTATATCTAAACTAACACAACGTACCACCTTTAGAGTGATATATTTTACTTTTACAGAGCTCATGGAAGCAGGCAAGCAGGCTTGCATGCATGGTGAAGATCACCATACAGCCAAAGAACTACAGGCTTTCAGGTGCGTCTTGACAGCTTCTTGGGAAAGTCTCGTCTCACAACGACTGCAATCTTTAAGGCAGGGATGGGGAACCAGTGAGTCCTCAGATACTGTTGGACTCCCATCACCCTTAGTCAGTGTGACTGATAATAACTGTTAATAGGCACTGTAGTTAAGCAACTTCTGGTGGGTGGGATGTCTCCATCCCTGCTTTAAAAGCTTGCAGGCATGTTGCTGAAGTCACTGAATGGGTCTTTCCCATAAAACTCTCTGTAGAGTGATGGCACCATGGAAAGACCCATGTTGTTGCAGGCTTTTAAACATTGCAGCAGACTGTGGGGTGAGGCTATGGAAAAGGAGGTCCCATGGCACTATTGCATGATGTATAGAACACCAGAGTGTGGCAAGCACATATGCACAACCTCTCAAACCCATGATTTGTGGGCCACATCTGATGGGTCTCAGTTTTAGAGGACCAACTTAGAAGAATTACTTTTGAATGGGGAGTATCCACCAGTGCTTTTATGTGAAGCTACACCACAGAGCCTAGGACTTGCCGATCAGAAGGTCGGCGGTTCGAATCCCCGCGATGGGGTGAGCTCCCGTTGCTCGGTCCCTGCTCCTGCCAACCTAGCAGTTCAAAAGCACGTCAAAGTGCAAGTAAATAAATAGGTACCGCTCTGGCAGGAAAGTAAACAGCGTTTCCGTGCGCTGCTCTTGTTCGCCAGAAGCGGCTTAGTCATGCTGGCCACATGACCCGGAAGCCGTACGCCGGCTCCCTCGGCCAATAAAGCGAGATGAGCGCTGCAACCCCAGAGTCAGTCACGACTGGACCTAATGGTCAGGGGTCCCTTTACTCTTTACCTTTACTTCATGTTAAGAAATTATTCTTCAGTCTTAGGGTCCGTAAATGCAACATGCAGGCCTTCACTCTGGGAATTTCAGCTCATTCATAAGGAATGTGTCAAACAAGCACACAACATTCAGTTTCTACCTTGCACCTTCCAAAAGGAGGACGACATGATATAGCAGCTGATTCCTCTAAGGTTATTATTATTATTATTATTTAAAAGCAAGAATTGGAAGAGAAGACTAGACCATGAACCGTCAACCCTTTTCTGACAGAGCAAACACAGAGGAGCTTGTTTTAAAAGCAGCATATGAAGAAGCAGTTTTACTTCTTTCCTGACTGCCTCAAGCATTTCTGCCATTTCATACTTGCCCAGTTTCGCCCACAGTTGCCTTTAAATTGACACTGACTTCACCAGAACTGCAAAAATCAAATTTGTCACTCAGAAACAGAGAGAAAACTCAGAAAATAATCTCATGAGGAATAATAAAGGTAGGATCAGTAGAGGCAGGGATCTCATTCAGTGTTAAAAGTGGAGCACCGCACATGTTCTACATGGAAAAATACTTCCGGAAAGGAAAGGAAAGGAAAGGAAAGGAAGCTGCGATTGATAATGTCACGCATATGTTTTGTGGACTGTACACATGATAGGAAGAAGTTGGTGCTAATAACTCCTGCTTCTAAGGACCTAACTATATGTTATGGAGTGTATGAAACCGCTATCTATCTGTATTTCTTCCAGAATATCTCCCCATTCAATTTTATAAAAATAAATATGCAGGGGGACATCATTGCATTTAGTTTTTTGATGCCTTTTGCAAACAGCAGCCAGTGAACTGGAATGGGATAGAGAAATGCTCCAGAGGAAGACATCAGCTGTGCGTGTGCTGCCGAAATACACATGTCCCACCATCACTAGAGTTGCCAGGGGTCAGGAGTTAGAGCCCATGGTAAATGCTCTGTTCATTCTGAGATATGCAACCACTGCATGTGCTGCCACCAAATCATACATGATTATCAGGCCACAGCAGATGGTAACACAATGCAACTGTGCCACAACAGAAGCGGGGGGGGGGGGGGGGAGACAGGAAATAGCCCTATTCTCAGACCTACATTTTATTTATCTAACCAAATCTGTACCCTGCCTAACTGTAAATTAAACCTCTATGCGGCTTTATGGTTAAACATATTTTTAAAAATATAATACGCGCATGTATAGAATGTAACTGAAGAAAGTAAGTGAAGCCACAGAGTAAAGTCACAAATTTGTATTATGGCAGGGATCCCCCCTGCCATAGAAACTATTGTGGGAACCACTAAATACCAATTTCACATAAGAATAACTGGTGATGCGAAGATGACCTTCCCACAACAAATGAAACACAGACAAACAAAGGCATGCAACCCCCTAAACTTCAGTTTTCACATCCCTGCCCCTCCTATTTTTTAAAAGAATGAAATTTAGGGGGTTGTTTACTTCTGTGAAATGGATGAAATAAAGAGGCCACCTATCAAAGTCCTGTTTGGACTGTGTGCAGCCATATTGAAACCTGGAGTCCTGAGCCTTGCTTCTGAAGTCTAAAGTTGAGAAGGCCAAACTCTGAGCATCTTGGTCAGCCTAGAGAGGCTTTATGCTGCTGCTATTCACATAGCCAATGATTTACACTCCTTGCATTCACTTCTGTGCATCACGAGGTTCAGGTTCAAAGCACAAAGTTCTCCAGAAGTCCCGACATGCTACTGCAGCCACGTGTGCAGCCAGTGCAACTCCATATTTGCTTGTTTGAATCATAAAAGCTTTTCTATGAAGCTCCCTAACCAGCCAAGCAAAATAGCTGGTTTCTACCACTGCTGGCTTGGCTTGAGAATACCAAGCACTCTCAGGTCTTTGGCCTTCTGGAGCTGACACTGGGAACTAGCAGCCAGCACAACTCTCCCCATTGTACCCAGGGTGCTTCTGGATGGGTGCTTATTCTGGGAATGATTTTTTTTTTTACGGTTCAAAAATACCAGCCCCTAACCCCTACCGCTGTCAAATTCAATTGGGATTTACCATTTACATGCAAAATCTAGTAGGTTTTTAAAAAACCAAACTGTTGCCAATGACCCATTTACAGCGACTCATCTGCAATAGTAAGCCCCTGTCTAGCTGCACCCCCAGAGGCAGCAGGCCAGGAGGTGGTTAGGCAAATTAAACATCAGTGGGTATTAAGTGGCTAAATGCTCACTGAACTGCAACCAAGGAGAAAGCATCCCCTAAGCTAGGAATGTGAGCACGATGTTCCTGAAGTGAGAAACGAGGTCTCCCACTTGATTTTATAACTGTTCATACTGTACTCTCAAACATACCAGCCCTATAAAATTAGAGCACTAGTAGTTAATCTCATTGTAGTGAATCGAGCTTAACATCTCAGCCAGGGCTAGCCCAAGGTTGTCTTTTTTCCCTGCTTTCCTAAGAAAACTCTTTATATTCCAAACAGCACAGCAACACATGAGCTAGCTGTGATACTATGAGCTTATTTGGTTATTTATGCCCGTTGCTTCTTTTCCTTCCCCTTGCCACTTTTTTTCTATGCCACAAACAGGTAACGGACATCAGAAGGCTTCCTACTGTCTCCTCCTGGACAGAAAGGAATATTGAGCAGCCAGAGATGCCTTTGTCCACCTCTCCTCCATAAGTGCAAACAGTGGCTTCTCTCCCCAATGCATTATAGAACCAAGACAGGCACCTCTGAAATTGAGTCACCCTGATGATTGCCTAGTTTGCCTCCTTGGTTGGGCCAGCTCCGATTCCAACTGTGAATGCATTTACTCAGAAGTAAGAGCTGGTTAATGCAACACCATCTTTTATGCCTGCACTAGCAATTCCAAATGCTCTTGGGTGTCTGTCTGTCTATCTATCTATCTTTAGCTTGTTAGATTTTTACTGCCAAGGAGGGGGAAGGTAATTGTGGATTTTCTGCCTCAAGTACCAAAATAGCTTGAAATTTAACTTGGGGTGCCACCTACAGTTCTGCAAAACATCTTGGGCCAGCCCTGCCAACAGTCTGCCAAACATGCATGTACAGTGGTACCTCGGGTTACATACGCTTCAGGTTACATACGCTTCAGGTTACAGACTCCGCTAACCCAGAAATATTACCTCGGGTTAAAAACTTTGCTTCAGGATGAGAACAGAAATCATGCAGTGGTGGTGCAGCGGCAGTGGGAGGCCTCATTAGCTAAAGTGGTCTTCAGGTTAAGAACAGTTTCGGGTTAAGAACAGACCTCCAGAACAAATTAAGTACGTAACCAGAGGTACCACTGTATTGGCATAAACATAATATGTGATTTGGGTAATGATCCATATGTAAGTTCTTCTATGCTGGTGCTTTACTTCTCAGCTAATGGCCATGTCAGCACAGATAGTCCGAAGTGGCACATCTAGCTGGAACATTCAATCACAGAAGAGTGATGGTAAGGTCATATAAGCAAGGCCATAAAGATAGGTCTTTGGAAATGTTAAGAAATGCGCAGGTAGTCAGGGCCACCTAGCCAGCAGCTTTAAAACTACTCTAGAGTGAATGAGTGCTCTGCTTGACCAATCCTGATGGGTTATTTTCTTAGAACAAGCACAACCTTCCATTTGAAAAGATAACCCTATCAAAACCCTTTTTTGTTTAAGACATGTGGTTAATTCATAATCAAATTAATTGTGAAACTATTCAGCACAGGATTTTCATTAAATTGCAGAAATTTTACTCCAAAGCCTTGCCATCACATTTTTTTTTAAGTATTTAAGGTGCTCCAAGATTCTTTGCTGGTTTGCTGCAAAAAGACTAACATCAATATACCTCTCTGAAGGTTTGCAGGTTTATTTGTGTGGCGTTTTTTTAAAAAAGCTTAGATTGAAGAGATTCCTTTCTTATTAAAACCCCCCCAATTTTTATTAGTTTTTAAACAAATACGAATACAAGGACCATTAAACATTTATCCAGCAGAACATCTAATGGTGTTTGTTTTATTCATTGACTCAAGACATAAACTTACACATTCAATGTTCAAACATATTACTTAACATAACCTCCCCACTGAGAATATTTAGTGGTTTGTATAACAAGGTTGAGGAGATTCTTAATAAAAAGTATGTTATCGCTAAAATGCAAATTGGGCTTAAAATCTGAAATGTTTAAGTAAGTAAGTAAGTAAGTAAGTAAGTAAGTAAGTAAATACACCCAACCCTCTCATTCTCTACAAGACTGCCTCAACAGCGAGTCCCTGACAGGCTCTTCTCTTAGTTTCTTGGTAGATCGGGCGATTCCTTAATTCTCTGTGGATACGATCCAAGTAAAGTTTTCTTGTGGACTTCAGCAATTAAAGACTTGGCACTCACACCTTTTAGGCAGCCCATAAGAAGTTAACTGCTAAATTAAGTAATTGGCACACTCCCAAAGTTCTTGTGGACACACACCTGCAAATTTCATTTATTTACCAGATAGATAATGCCTTTCTTTCTTTTCTTTTTAAAGAGATAAGCAGGTACTACCCTAGTCAATCAAAAACACACCCATTCTAACCACAAAGTTCAAATGACATAACAGTAAAGAGGCTTTTGACTTCCGTGGTGAACCTCGTACCTTAGCTGGGTCTGCAAAAGGGGTGTGTGCTTCTACTGGAAAAGCCACCTGCAAGGCTGAGAAATGTCTCTTGTGTTTTGTAAATTTTGTACTCAGGTTCTCAAGAAAGCCAGTTTTCTAAAGAAAAGTGCACCAGCAACACACATCTCTTAGAGCAGAAATGTGCACATGAGGAAAAAATGCTGCATTTGCAAAAAGTTTAAGTCAAGGAATGGTCGTCATCGCCCCCATATTTAAGACCATATGTTATTATGCTTTGCTCATAGTACATGCTGGTTTTATATTGGGCAGCATTTTGAGATCCAGAAAATAATGACAGTTTGCTAAAGTACCTCACTTCTTCACAATTTAACACTGGATGAATCCAAAAGGGGACACTTGGTCCTTCCTAAACCTTGTCCTGCCTCACAGACTTAAACGTTTATCTGCTTCTATAATGTTATCAAGTATGGCTATAAATAGACTCAGTTCACACAATAATGTTGTCAAAACTTAGTGTGAATGAGCAAACGTGTGGGTTTGGTCCTGCTGCTACTGCACTACCCAGAGCTAAGCTGTAGATTGGTTTAGGGTCACAGCCAAACCCAGGTTCATGGCTCATCTTTCCCAGACAAACCAGGAGTGGTGAGTGAAGAACAAACTGTGGTTACAGTTTGTGGCACACCTGGAATGAGATCTATCATAAGCCAAGTTTGGGCATAATGCTGTGTCAAACCATCCCTCACCTGTAGGTAGGGCAGCAACTACAGGACCAAGGAAAGAGTGGAGCAGCCACAATCTTTCCTCCAGTGTTTATTTCTGCAACCAACAGAGGACACACAGATGCCAATAACTGAGAACTGCCCCTTAGTTTTGCCTTTTGGAAGCATCCTTAAATAGGAGGGCAATCCCAAGACATGTTGTTATCTGTGGCAGTTTCTTTTCATACACAGAACTAACTGACTGGGCTGGCAGTTGAACACAGGTGACCAGGACACCCTCCACCGCACTTGAGGGCAAAGACATAACTTGGTACACACAGCTTTTCCCTCAAACATCTTGCCATCACTCCACACAAACATACCCTGGCATCCACCACCTGAGGCAGCTGCCTCACTTGACCAAATGGCAGGGCCAGTTCATATTGCTTTCAGAAATGGAATGAACTATGTTATTTTTGTTTTTTGCCATTGTGATTCATATTCTGTAACCCTGTGGATGTAGTATGAGAAAAGAGATGCAAGCAAATGTTGAGGTCACTGTGACTATCACTTATCAGCCTAAAGAAAGCAGAAAACAGCTGTTGACCACAGACAACACCTACACTGAGGGCATCCTTCTTGAGTTTGTACCTCACATTTGATGAGGCAATAATTATTTGAGGATGGGAAAGCTAATGCAAATTTCATTGGAACAGGTGATGTTCAGCCACATGTTTCAAAGTAAAGTTAGACTAGGACGAACATTCTTATAAATGAGTAATGTAATATATCTACTTGTAAGCATCCCTTGCTCATGTGTTCTCTGTCACTAAAGGAGAAACATCAGAACTCACCCCGAGATGACCTGGCTCCTAAACTTTCCCCCCAAGGTTTGCCAGAGCATGCTGTTCCATGTCTTGATAAAACTGGGCAAAGATATTATCAAAACTGTCCAAGTAGGCAAAGACAACTGAGTAAATATTTTGGGAGGGACTGGACAGCTTATTTGCTTCCCCAACTCATTAAAAAAAACAATTTAAGGAAGGAATAAAACATATTTTATAAGCATAAGCAAGGCAAAGGCCTTCCACAACCAGACCTTTTAATGCAGAGAAAGAGTTGCTATCTTGAGCAGCAGAAGTCAAAATCTGGCTTTGTGTGAATGTGGCCAACAAGTGAGCAATACCTGTTCCATTTCTGCAAGCATATATTGTACCAATGCCAGCTGCATAGTTTCTTTCACCTTGAAAAGCGAAAGATTATTTATTCCTCTGATGCAGATGCACAGGAGAAGGGGCTAAAAGTGGCCTCCACGCCCTCAGCAAGCTCCTAGTAGCAATCTTTGGCCACTGGTGAGGCCACTGCGGAAACACCCCACTAAGTTTTGATATGACTCGCTGTGCACTATTCCCAACCAAACATTGTACACAACTTTGCCGCTGCTGCTGAGCAAATTACCATTGTGGTTCTTGCACTCAGGCAAGTGTATCAACTGGTGGTATGCTAGATTAGTCATTTCACCCCCAAAACTTTCCCAGTTTGCTAGCCCCCAAAAGAGCTATTAAAAACAAAAAGAAGAGTGGCTGAGTCTATCAGCTTATACAAGAAGGGAAAGTATTCTACACAAAAGAGAAAGGAGTGCTAACTCTGTGGCACTGTAATGTTGACAATGTGAGCGCTTTTGGGTAGGTTTGCTGGAAGCTACTGGCTTCTGGAGACAGCTAGGAAAGTTCAGGAACAAAAAGAGCTATGGATCAAAGAGTATTTTGGAGATGGGACAAATAATGGTAGGCAAGGGAGGGAAGGAGAAAGAGCCATCCTAACACTTGAATAAGGCATCTATTTACAGCTTTCTTGAGCCCTAACTTGAGAATTTGCAGTTTAAAAAATAGAACTTTGGAAATGTTGTGGCATCTGCAGGGATCTTAAATGGCAACCACCTTCCATTACTGCACTTATCCTGTCACCATATTTCATAGCTGAAACTTAAGGTTGAAGGAATTCTACTAGTGAACTCTACTAGAAGTTTCATACAGTAGCCCACATCCAAAAGGAACCATGGACAGGGCTGGAATATGCATCCCAAGCTCATGGTTGCAGCCACCTGCACTTAAACCAGGCATAGGCAAACTCTGCCTTCCAGATGTTTTTGGACTACAACTCCCATCATCCCTAGCTAACAGGACCCAGTGGTCAGGGATGATGGGAATTGTAGTCCCAAACATCTGGAAGGCCGCGTTTGCCTATGCCTGCCTTAAACTGTCAAACTACAGCTGCTCACCAAAGGCTACTGCAAATTGCACAAAGAGAGAAAGTTCACCCTCCAAAATGGGCTTAGAACTTTGCACATCAGCTTTTAAAATGTTGCTTTCTGTACATGTCACAGAATATGGCAAGAGCAATGTCAGTAACTCCTTTGAACCCGCTATCAGGATGTGATCAACATCTAGTCATTTCAGAGTTCGGTGGACTGTTTCTGTTTTCTCACTTTTGCTGTAGACAAGATTGCTTCAGCCCACTGCCATAACAAAAAGGAAATAAGGGAAAGTTAATACCACCTACGCTTGGGGTTTTATTATTGCTGGTTCCTTCCCACACTGTCCTTGCCATGAGATCTGAATTCAGGAGAAGTATCTTTGATGCTATTTGTGTCTGACCACATTATAGCAGAATACGTAAGCTTTTCTCTGACACTGGGTACATGATTAGCCCGATAAGAGCAGTTATACGCAACTGAGCCCGAAACTTACATATAGGTTGAGCCTGTGACTTGCTGGGTCAGCAAATAAATAACGTTTTGGCATTTAAAGGCTGCACTCAGACAAAATGTCACAACTAGCCTCATTCAGCTTATGAAGTGGAGGCAAGCAGCAGTCATCATAACATGCAAAGTTTTTATCACAGTGAAGAAAGGAGGGCCAGTGTGACCAGAGGAGTTGGACAGCAGAATGAACTGGTGGTGTTTTGTTAATGCATGGGTGCATTTCATGCTTTAAGTACTGCAGTGCAAAATTATGAGAGAGACTTCTGCAGTCAACGGACAAAACAGTAGTCTAACAGAAGTTGAATAGGGAGACAGGAAGCAGCCCTTGGCCCATCTAGTTTCCTACAATGATTGACAGTGGCAGTTCCACAGCCCTGTCGGGAGATGATGGAAACTGAACCTGGTGTGCAAATCATGTGCTCTGAGCACTGGGCAGCAGTCCATTCTGTAAGATGTCACTATGTTGACAATGGCATAAGATGCTCTTCACAAATATCACAGCTCTGTGCAACTGGAGTGTGAGTCTGAAACCAGCAGAGAAGGATGCCAAGTTGGATAATAGCTCCTTTTTATCTACCAGGATAAACAGATGAGTGCATTTTAATCTTTAAGGATGCAATTTTAGGCACACTAAGCTGGGAACAAGCCCCACCAAGTGAGATTTAGAGTAAACATGTACAGTGGTACCTCGGGTTACATACGCTTCAGGTTACAGATGCTTCAGGTTACAGACTCTGCTAACCCAGAAATAGTACCTTGGGTTAAGAACTTTGCTTCAGGATGAGAACAGAAATCGTGCTCCGGCAGCACGGCAGCAGTGGGAGGCCCCATTAGCTAAAGTGGTGCTTCAGGTTAAGAACGGACCTCTGGAACGAATTAAGTACTTAACCCGAGGTACCACTGTATAGATAGGGTTGTGCTAAAAAAAAAGTTTAAAAAAAAAACCAAGGCAAAAAACACAAAGTAATGGGAAAAACTGTCATATTTATCATAGCCATATTCCAGAAATACCTATTAGTGCAGAATTCATCTGCGGAAGACCACAACATTACTTTATTGATGTAATTGTTTATGCCCTAATAATCCATTTTATGTATCATTAAATGACGTAATGGATTCAAATAACTGTGAGTAAATGTGGAAATTCTAAATTTCTAGGCATTATACTCTTTATGCAAATGGTAGCTTGCAGTAAGTTTCTGATTTATTTTTTTAAAAGGAGGTTTTTAATTATGGAAGAACTAAGCATTTTCTTTCATGTTTGCTTTGCAAGCATTTCTCTTTTGAGAGGAAGTTGCGGGTGCTTCAGAAGAGAAAAAATAGTTTGGATGTGGAAAAATAAAGGTCAAAAGGTTCAACAGAGGCTATTTGTGTTGCCCCAACAGTTGAAGGAGATGAGAGGTGAAGATACTAAATTTCTGCTAGGGCAAAGAAGTCATGTGATGCCTCATATCATTTCCCAGTTATGTTTAGAAGGGGGGGGAAACCCAACCTCACTCTGACCAGTATTTTAGCCATGTAGAAAGCCCAGGCACTCTCCAGCTGATACTTGGTTGTTATCAAATGCTCCACCACTATGCTCTTCAACAAAAGAATGACATTAATGGGGGGGGGGGGAGGTCTGTGTTGGAAAAGTGCATCATTACAATTTCCCCACATTGTGCCAAAGGCCTGAGATGATCATAATAAAAGTTCTGTTCCATGTAATCAAACTGTACTTTGTTTAAAAGTAAACCCTCTTCACTTTTGGTGCTAGTTATGGCACATTACATGTACAACATAAGGCCTTTCTTCACTAACCTTGGTGACGGAGGACATATGTTGTAACCTGATCCTTTGGTAAAAAGATGCCTTTGTGTGTATGTGTGGTTTGTTTTTAAAGATGCTCTGTGGATTGATCAAACTTGGAAATTATATACAAAATACCCACAACTAAAACTGCAGTCAAACAGCATCCTTTTAAAATAAATCACATTCAGTTACACAAAGGTTTCTGAAAGAACTTCCAAATGAGTTTTCAGAAATATTATTGACATTTCAAGTTAGGTTCTCTGAATTGACTGGACCCTCCAAAAATTAACATGCTGATGCAACCCTAGAAAAGGGGAGATTCTCTTTTTTCCGAACAACAGATAGTCTGAATATTTTGAATACCTCAGCTCATTTGTACAAAATTGCACATCTAATGGAAAAGATCATGAGGAAACCATGCAGTATCGTTAAACAGAGTTTAGCATCTTATTTATTTGCTCATAACTGGACTTGACGCCTCTTTAATCGCACCAATTCCTACTTCTTATAAACAAAAACACTGCCCTGAAAGTATGGAAGGGAAATGTGAAATATCTGAAGTGAATCATGGGGGTTTCGATTCTTCCAACATCAGAAGGGGTGAAACTTGATTGCTTCACACTTGATTGCTTGAGTTCCTCTCAATCTGACACTCATGCAAGCTTATCAATGACTTGCATTTCTCCTTTGCAAATATAAGAAGGGGAATAGAGGGGGTCAAGTGGGGACCACCAAACACTGCCTGGTTCATTACATGAAGCTGACGGTCTATGATATGCTACCTGGTTACTGTGGAATTCCAGGCATCCGCAGAAGAATCACTCACTCACTTTGCCTTGTACAAATATATGAAGATAGAAGGCTCCCTCATACAATGTTGTCTATGCTAACTGGCAGAGACACTCCAGATTTTCAGATGGGGGCATTCCCAGCCCTGCCCTTTTTCATGTAAAGCAGGTGCTCTACCATGAAGCTACGAGCCTTCTCTCCCTACCCTCCAAGATGTGTTTCAAAATGCCTGACTGCCACTACTTGGTCTGAGATGCTGAAACCAGACTATAATTCCTTGATAGTTTTGCACAAGAACTGAAGCAGGTGTTTTATTCCCTTGGTTGTTCTCAGTCTGCCAACCACTGTTTCCATACAGAGACCAGGTCACACGACCTGGAGATGCCACATAGGTACTTTGAAAAGTGTCACCAAGAGCTGGAAGACAATGAAGTGACAACTTCTCCCGCATGTTTCTCATTTGGCCTCTTTGCTGACACTCACCCTTCTGTTTGCTACAGCAGGTAGAGAAGGGAGGAGGATAGAGGGAGGCACACGGCAGAAAAAATTGCCAATCTCTGCCACTACTTCAGACCATTAAATGGAACCTGTAGGCCGAAGCACTTCTGGGTTGTGGTGGATTAACACAGTTGTTTGGCCACTTTGCCATGCAACCAAGCTTAACCCACATTCCTCTGAAACCACCCTGCAACCAGCTTCTGTGTTCATAAGAAATGGACTTCAGAAAAGTGGATTGACTCATGATTTGGATATATCTTGGACTACTTTAGAATCTCAGTTCTACAGCTATGAATCTGAGCACAGATGTAGACCAATAAAGGTCAGGGTTGTGAAAGCTGTGGTCCTCCAGAAGCTGTTTGGTTCCAATGCCTATTTGTGCCATCCAGCTGGGTCGAAGATTAGGGATGATGGGGAACTGCAGTACAGCAATATCCAGAGGGTTGGCAGTTCCCCATCCTTGATATAGGTTAATTAAAAACAGGGGGAAGTAGGTTAGATAAAAATAAGCGGGAAATTGCTATCTATGCAGCATTCATAAACACCAGTTTTAAATATTCCAGTGACAAATTGCAATGATATCACAATGCAACCACACTCCTATTTCTTAACTTCACAAGTTAAATGAAGAATTTCATTTTGAATTTGCACATCTGAACTTGGGGAGATCATGGTTTCCACACACTTTCATCATTTCAGCTGCAAGCCTTTCTACAAAGCTCATGACTGATTATGCCTAACCTAAAAAAGTTTTTATTAATTATGTAAAAATCCCCCGAAACCATGAGAATCTCTCTTCTTCAAGGTCTCATTCTTGCACTGGCTGATTATTTTTTCAGTTGTTGTCACTGTAAGTTCCTTTGTACTTGTTTTGTTTCCAACAGATTAATCAGAGATGACAATGAGCAAACATAGGAAGCATTAATAAAATATGAATCATGCCATTTCTTTCAAATCAGGTACGGACTTCTATCTATGCACAACACAGTTTTGATGCGTGTGACACCTTTTACACTGCAGGCAATGCACAGATGAAAAATAATTCACTGACCTTGTGTTTGATAAGAAACACTTTTTCAATGGTCACATCGCTGTGGCAGATTTCTCTGCCCCTTTACAACTTCTACTGAATGAATTAAGGACCAACACAATGCAAACTTAGGTTAATTAAAGTCCTTAAAAGGCATCACTGGTGAGCAAGACAGACATGTCTCATTCTCCAGTGTTAACTATGTAACATACCGGCTGGATTCATTGCTGAGCATATCTTTTAACTCCAGCGGATGACTATTTACATCTGATTACATAAGATGTGAACTGAGCCCTTCTATTCCTATTCATGCCAGGGTCTTATTCTTTCATTACTTTCATATTTTGATGTGGTAGCATGCTCCAAGATTTCCGCTTGAAGTATATAGAAGCCAATTAACAAAACTGGGTCAATTGGTGATCATCTGATTCATGGGGTGAGCACAACAACTTACTTGCACAAGCCCCATTAAAAAAACAAACTCCAACTGAAATGAGTGGCCAAAGAGCACGCCTGTTCAACTCAATGACCTTCAAAGGTCTGCTTCAGACTATGCCATAGCCCTTAAGCTACACACTTTGGAATAACCCCATTGACAACCTAGTATTACCTATGATAAAAGTATAGCAGTGGAACATTTTTTCTCTTCAAAGCTTGGGTGTGTACGATTTCCAGTGGATAACGTTAAGGGTAGCTCAGCTTCTCAAGATGCATAACGCTAAGAGACTACTAGACACAGCCCCTTACATAAGAGGGGGGGTGAATACACAGCTGGATACTGGTTGAGCATACTGTACGAATATGTGGCATGCAGAATCTGTAACAAAATATCTGCACTGTGTATGTGTTCCATCCCACCACCGACAGTATACGTGTGTCTCTTCTGCCTCCCGTCTCTCTCAGGCTGAATCTACATAGATATAAAAAACGCTGTGGAAAATGCTTTTTTAAAAAAATGTTGTAAAGTATACAGTGGTACCTTGGGTTAATAACTTAATTTCCGTTCTTAACCTGAAACTGTTCTTAACCTGAGGTACCACTTTAGCTAATGGGGCCTCCCGCTGCTGCTGCACTGCCGTCACACGATTTCTGTTCTCATCCTGAAGCAAAGTTCTTAACCTGAGGTACTATTTCTGGGTTAGCGGAGTCTGTAACCTGAAGCGTCTGTAACCCGAGGGACCACTGTATATGGAATTGGTCATTAGCTCATCAGCACCATCTAGTGTCACATTTGTATAATGCACTTAAAACACACTTAAAATGTTACATTTGCAGCGTTATAACTGAGTGTCCTTAGTGCCTTATCAAGTACAGTGGTACCTCATTTGCAGCGTTATAGCTGAGTGTCCTTAGTGCCTTATCAAGTACAGTGGTACCTCAGGTTAAGTACTTAATTTGTTCTGGAGGTCCATTCTAAACCTGAAACTGTTCTTAACCTGACGCACCACTTTAGCTAAAGGGGCCTCCTGCCACTGGAACATGATTTCTGTTCTTACCCTGAAGCAAAGTTCTTAACCCGAGGTACTATTTCTGGGTTAGCGGAGTCTGTAACCTGAAGCGTATGTAACCTGAAGCGTATGTAACCCAAGGTACCACTGTATATTCCAACTTCCCTCTCTTTCCTTTTGAAGACAATCAGCAACAAAACACAGTGTGTGTGTGTGTTTCTGCCTTCTGGAACCACCCCCTTACTGTCCCCAGCGAGGCAGGTGGAGTTTAGGGGTGCTAAGTGGAGTGGGAGGGACTGCAGCCATGTCCTGAGCTCTGGATGGGCCTCAGTCTGCTTCAAACTTAAAAGGTTTTCTCAGTTTTGCTGCATTCCAGTTTGTAGTTCAGGCATGATGAAGAATCAGAGTGTCCTTGGCCACAGAATCCAGAGTCACATTAACCACTATTTTCATGTGACGTCCTGCATTCTGATGATACAGCTAGCAGGACAGAGTGATGAGGACTCTGTCAGAAATAAGAAGGGGAGGGGTAGAGACATCTTGCATTTTTTTTGTATGTAACATACATCATTGCCCTGCCAATAATATAATACTAATCTGTGCTAACCCCTTTTTCCTCAGCTTCTGTAATAAACTCTCTTGTCTCTCCAGGGGACAGAAGAAGGGATAATCCCCTTTAGAGTCAAATGAATCTTTTGCTGACACCCTGCAGCAGGGAAAATGATAGCCGCTCCCCTTGTTCCTCACTTTCAAGGATGACATGTTGACAAAGAATGCCACCATTACTAATCCCAGATGATACTATAGGTCTGCCTGGAAGAAATTGTCATTTTCCTGAGATGCAGAATTAGTTCCTTTCACTATCTAATACCCTTTCCCCTCTTTCCTGTTGAAAGTAAGGTTTATTGTGTGGAGAAAAACAAACACTTTCAATTAAAATGTAAAATTTCTCCTGCTGCTGAATTCTTTTTAAAGCCCCCCTCCCCCAAATGGTAAATCCTATCCCCACCCCAACCCCTATTCTGTGTCTGTCTCTGGTCTCTTGATGAGAGTGGCTGAATTAAAACCTGTGCTCTGTGGATTTACATAAAATTAGACAACCAAGGAAATTAACAGGAAATTGAATGAATTCTGCCTCTCTTGTATGCAATGCTTTTTCAGATTAGGGGGGAAAAGAGATTTGAATTCTTCTTCTTTCTAAAGTGTATTCAGCATCATTTAACCTAGCTGTCAAGACAGCAGCAGGATAGAGTAAAACATAAACTTATGCATATGTTAATAAAGAATTCCTGCAGCGAAAAGCAAGTGCCAATATTATATGGATTAGACAAGGTTCCTAATTAATCCAGTCTCACTACTTGACTTTTTGAATTTTCTTACATATTACCTTATTTTGGAGGCTCACATGTTAATCTCATGGGATACGATGCCCTGGCTCTACTGTAGATGCCTTGTAGCAATAAGAGATGCAAAGAGCTGTCTTGTTCTTGCATGCTTTCACTTCTAGTAAGTATGTTTGATTACACAAAGGTAGTGAAGAAATTGTCAGGAGCCTGGCTAACAAGCATTGCAGGGGGTTTAGATTAGATCCTTCCAAGTCTACAGTTCTATGATTGAATCTATGATCTATGCATTGACTGAAAGATCTATGCCTGACTTCAGACATCTGGTGCCCTCCATTTTTTTTGACTACAACTCCCATCAGTCCCAGCTAAACACAGCCACTGGATTCCAGGTTGACAAAGGTTGGCCTAAGCCAGTGATGGCCAAACTTTGCCCTCCAGCTGTTTTGGGACTACAATTCCCATCATCCCTGACCACTGGTCCTGTTAGCTAGGGATGATGGGAGCTGTAGTCCCAAAATAGCTGGAGGGCCAAGTTTGGCCATCATTGGCCTAAGCAAAGGCTGGCATTTATTCAAAGCAGGGATGCCTTTGTATTATGTTTCAGACTGCATTCTATTTTGCAGGAGCACCCCAGGAGCACCTCCACGCCCAGTCAACTCATTGGTTCAAGCTCAACAGCCCAGCTCAGCAAAACACACCATAGTTTATCTATCTGTGACTGAACCTCAGGCTGCTTCCTCCCTTTGGACACTCCAATTTCACCCTCAATTACTTGTTTGCACAAGCCATAATTGGTCATTACAGGTGGCTGCTGCTCAAGGATTAAGAGTTGAACCAAACTATAGAATTCAAGCAGCAGGAATCAGGCTTTCAATATCACAGGGAAGTAAATACTGTAGTAAACAAGCTATCTGAGTTCTGAAAACCATAACCAATATCTGTATGCCATCTTTGGCAAGACAAATTCCCTCTCATGCACAGTGGCTTTTGCTACTACTCTTGGCAGATACTATTGTGCTTGTTTATGTAGTCACACACCAGAGGGGTTAATAACATTAGTAGTATTTGTAAGGCAACTTTAGTAAACTGTTTCAATTCCCATTTTAAAAGAAAGTGGTACCTGCAGGGAAATAAAAGTATGTCTTCTGTGTACAGCGAGGAAACAGATTTTAAAATTAGATTAGTGAAGAAACAGATTTTAAAATTAGATTAGTGAAAAAACACAAAACAAAACCCTAACAACCCTAACATGAACTGATTTTAGGACTGTAGGCGTTCAGTTCCTATGGTTGGGCCTGTGATCAACTACAAACTTGACTTTAGAAGCTGTGTTTATCGGAAAAGTAGACAGATTTTTCTCACTCTAAAGATAGAATCTGGATTACCAAATAACACACATCAGCATAGCGGACACAGATTTTCTCTTATAATGAGATGCAGGATTTAAATGCAAATGCATATTATTTTTCTTGGTTTGCAGGCTAAACACATTTCTGTCAAGACAGCTCTAAATGCACACATTTTATAGCATAGAAAGATGCCTGCCTGCTATATACCGTAATAGGCGCAGGATAATGATATTGAAGTAGTGGGGTAGCTATATAGGAGCTGGTACACTGCAAAAGGGCTTAAGAATGTGAGCAAAGAAGTCCTCTGTTCAAATGGTATTTCAGTGAATATGCCCTCTAAGGCCACCACTTAGCCTTTAGACAAGCCACTAGGCTCTGTCCTTCTAATCTACAATATGGGAGTAGCAAAACTGTTCTATTCTACATGGGTGTTGAAAGAAAGGCTGAGACGAATGCTATATAAACGATGCTAAGCCGTTTTTTAATTTATTCATTTATTTGGAATACATACAGCCGAACACTACAAGATGTCACAGTGGTATACAGTGGTACCTCAGGTTACATACGCTTCAGGTTACAGACTCCGCTAACCCAGAAATATTGCTTCAGGTTAAGAACTTTGCTTCAGGATGAGAACAGAAATTGTGCTCCGGCGGCGTGGCAGCAGCAGGAGGCCCCATTAGCTAAAGTGGTGCTTCAGGTTAAGAACAGTTTCAGGTTAAGTACGGACCTCTGGAACGAATTAAGTACTTAACCAGAGGTACCACTGTACAACAATTAAAAATGAAACATGGATGAAACTGTTCTCAAAAAAGAAATTAGATACTGCACGGGGACAAAATCCATTTTATCCCAGTTCGTGAAAGAAAACAAAAAAATAATGACAAGGCTGTGCAATAGAGAAGCTTGACTGGGAACCTCCATTGTACTGTGTCAGCATCCTGGTGCAAGGATCCGTGGTAGATGTCTCAAGGTTGTCAGGATCCACGGGAGTTTAATTTACTGTGGACCCTTGTGTCTGGAATGCTGCCACAGCAGCACCTAAAGGTTGAATGGAGGTTCCCCATTCCCCAGCTCCCTTTCTTCCCAAGGAAATGCCTTGAAGAAGGGCCATTAAAAAGGAAACAGGCTTGATTCTTGCGCACATTAAAAACAAAACATTGTATTTACTGAGTTTTGTTAAACCCTTTTTTTTCAAGAAGTGCAGTTAATGCAAGGGGGGAAATGGGCTACGAAAAGGCACCCAAAACGAAACAAAAACAACTCAAGGGGATAACCACTCATGTAAGCAGGTAGCAAGATACAACATATAGCAGTTCAATTAAATATAAATCTCTCTTCATTGGAAACCACTGTCCCCTGCCTCCTCAGTTTATGAACTTGGCAATCAACAAGACAAACAGGTCAATCTTATACACGTCTACTGAGACGTATTCCCTATTGAGTTCAATGGGGCTTACTACAGGGTGAGTATAGAACTGCGGCATTGTGCATTTATATTGGCCTAGTTCAGATGACATGCTAAGCCAAATCTTGGCCTAGGGAGAACATGTAAAGCTGCAGGGCAGACTCCTGGAGAGGAGCTCATGCTAAGCTAAGGTGTGGCTTAAGGTGTGCGGTGCAAATAAACTTCTTGACTTCATGTATTTTCTCTTTACACACCCCACCCACCCCCAAACATGCCATGTGAGTGAAAATGAGGACTGTGTATCATAAAAGGTTTAAAAACTCTGAGTTCTGGTATTCCTATCCTGACATACCCTGATAATAATTCACTCTCCACACTTTTGCCATCAGCTCATTTTGTTTGAGAGAAGATGGAATCCTCTACTCACTTGCCTAGGCTATTTTAGCTTTCGGGAACTAGTATAGTAATTCTGCTAAAGCTAAGTAGGTACAGACCTGATCCGCAGCTTGGATGAGAGACCCATGCAAGGGCAAGTAATAATGAATATACAGTGGTACCTCAGGTTAAGTACCGTACTTAATTCGTTCCGGAGGTCTGTACTTAACCTGAAACTGTTCTTAACCTGAAGCACCACTTTAGCTAATGGGGCCTCCTGCTGCCACCGCGCCGCCAGAGCACGATTTCTGTTCTCATCCTGAAGCAAAGTTATTAACCTGAAGCACTATTTCTGGATTAGTGGAGTCTGTAACCTGAAGCATATGTAACCTGAAGAGTATGTAACCTGAGGTACCACTGTATATATACACACACATATAGTTAAAAATTAAGTTATGAACTCATTTACATGCTACTACTATTTTAACTCTGTACAGTGGTACCTCAGGTTACAGACGCTTCAGGTTACAGACTCTACTAACACAGAAATATTACCTTGGGTTAAGAACTTTGCTTCAGGATGAGAACAGAAATCGTGCTCTGGCGGCGCGGTAGCAGCGGGAGGCCCCATTAGCTAAAGTGGTACCTCAGGTTAAGAACAGTTTCAGGTTAAGAACAGACCTCCAGAACGAATTAAGTTCTTAACCCAAGGTACCACTGTACTCTCAGTTTTTTTAATACATGCACTTATTTTTGGTGGTTTGTTGCATAATAAGCCCACTCCACTGAATATGTATTTATGCATTACTCACTAGAAAATTAACTCATTTAAGCAAGCATGATAGTGATTTAGTGCTGACAATGTCCCAGGCACTGTGGACCTTAAGTCTGAACCTGAATTTGGGACATGCTCATTTTATTAAAGTAATTGACTGGAGAACTGCTGAACAATGAAACTGAGCTCACATAAAGCATCAATTATGCACAAGAAATGCACCTACTCCACCCATCTTCACTTCATTTCCAAAATCCCTTGTTTGAAAGCCTTGCCAATACACACCTTTTAAAGTTCTGTGTATTTCATAGCAAGTCCCACAGGGAATTACCACTGCCACGTACCTCTTCAAGTTGGAATCAAGGGCTAATATATAACTTCTGATACCATACATATTCAAATGCAGCACTAGTTACTGAATAACTCATCAGTCATTTAGACAGCACTTTAAAATAAGCAAATACCTTTGCAATTTTTACTTTGCTGTCCCAACATTAACCCTGCGACCGATCACTATTACTGGGCAACTGAAGTTAAGAGGACACTAGTTTTTATTAATACTACTACTACCAATACTATTGTTAGTAATAAAATTATTTACAGCATGGCTGACTAGTGAGCTATGAGATTTAGGCAAGAATGTAAGGAATGAGCTTTCTTTTGGAGAGAAAAAGAGTTGAAGATTTGAGGTGTCATTGTAGTAATTAAGGATGGAAGAGAAATTTGGTCTGGTTTGCTTTTAACTCATACTCCTCAACACAGCCAAACACAGTTATCCTTTTGAACTCACACTTCTCTGAATCTTCTGATGCTATTCTCCAACCAAATGAAGTATATGGAAATGTTTACATTAGTGTGCATAAAATGCATACATTAATGAAAACAACATATAAAAATACAAAAAATGCAATATATTGGGAGAATTTGCTTGCAAAATATGCATCTCAAGGAGAAATTAACAAAAAAAATCCCGCTCCCCGCACAAACTGTTGTGAAAATTTGGTGAAGACTGAAAAAATGAGAAATGGAGAGCAATAGGTTCCTTTGTCCCCAACTGTAAGTCGCTTATTTACAAATAAATGTACAGGTATGGCAGGGAAACAGGAACAAGAACTCACAAGCAGGCGGTGTTAGATCTACAGCAATATCTGCCCCAAAGCAACAGTAGTACCATAGAAAGCCAAAAGCTACTTCTTAACAGAAACATTTTTATAGGCTCTGAAACTAAAAGGAAGAGAAGAAAAAGAAATCTGTTACTTTCAGTTTCTTGTCTCCCACACCCCACTGAGGTCAGGTGATGGAATTCTTTCGTCACCTCGCATCCCACAGGAGTGTATGAGCTGACTGCCCAAATAGTCAAGGTGATCTGCTCCACTGACTGCCCATTAATTAGTGGCCAAGCGATGACAAAACATAAGGGACAGAATAGTTGGACAGAATGGCTCGTAACAATCCAACTGGTTGTAGTACTAGCTGGATGGCGGCATGGCAGGGAGCTGCATAGAGAGGCTTGGTGTTGCTCCTTCAAAAAGGTTTTATTTGCTTTTTTTAAAAGCTTTTAATTGTAATACTGAATAATCCATATCTATGGAAAATCCAAGATCAATGCAGCACATTGCAGAAAAAGAAGAGACTTCCCTTATCACATTACCACATGCTGGTTTATCATAATAAACATACTCTTACCTTCCCATGATTAGCTTGTTAACAGAGGTAATAATTAACTTATCTATAGCTTAGGGAGCTGACCGACACATTTGGAATAATCACATGGTACAACATTATTGGGATGGTACTGTCAAGCTGTTCTTAATAAAAACTAATATAATTTTGGTTATTAAGATGTTTGCCAACCTCAGGGATCTTTGTAATTCTCTAAATGCCTAAAACTGCAGAGACACTCTACTGGGTATAGGATATGGGGGTCGGAGAAAAGCAAACTCTTCTGATCTCTGGGACGGATAGAAGGAGTTGGGTGCTGGGTTTGACCTCAAAGGGAATGGAAAGGAATCAACTGGAAAACCCAGGGTGCATTGGTTCAGGATTCTGGGATCTAGTATTTACATGAGCATCCAGAGGTCTCTTTCTGCCTGGAGAGACATGTAAGTTCAGATGAAAGTGGTGGAGTTGACTGCCAGGCAAAAGATGCAACTGTGCAACTCTGCAAGGCAGTTGTGCAAGAAAGGGGCAGAAGGGGCTCTTCCAGAGTCTCCCTTTGTGCTACACCCCTCAATGGACCAGGTTGTTGCTTTGCAAAAAAAAAATAAAAATTGGAAGCCCACATATACAGGGAAAAATTGTCCAGGAAATACTTTGTGTGTGATGACAGTTCTGTACGTGACACATATCACTGTGGGATTACAACTCCTGCCATTGCTTGGACAACCTGATCAGATGCTGTCTTGCAAATAATACAGATTTTTATTAACGTTAAAGATATGGTATAGAGGTGTAAACACACACAAAACCGGGACAGGCTGGTTTAGTGATGTCCTCATGTTAGCTGAGTCCTAGTAAAAAAATTTGCTTGGTCTTAATTCAAAAATATTATAAGCTATGCTGTCCAAACCTACAGAGCCAACGGTGCTCATAAAAGCTGGAGAACCTCTGCCAGGAGAAATTCTTCATCCCCCTGGGCCCCAACCCAAGAAATCCAAATGAGATTTTTACTACTGACTTCAATCTAACAATGAGCAAGGGCTTTTCTCCGGAGTAAGAGGAATGATGACAAAAGGATAAACACTTAAGTACAGTAAACTGAATTCATTTCAAATACACACACATACTCCATTTATCAAGCCTATCATGTTTAACAAAACTAATCCTCTCAAGTGTTGCAATATTTCTGAGGAACTTAAACAGTCATTCCAGCACAGTAGGAATTTCAAGTTTCCTGTATAGCATGCATGGTTTTTTTAAGCATTAAAAAGGCAATCCGATATATGGCATCATTTCAGCCACAGCAGTTTACACTACTTTAAACACACAGAATTTGCAGATGCAAGACCTCTATCCCTATCTCTAGAATCCCAGCTAAAGGGAAATTTCATGGCAAACGATAACTGTATGAGCAGAAATAATTTAAAGACCTTGCCAACTTGGAAGTTGAATAACTGGAGGTACCAAAGGTGGCTGAGCCAGACTGAAGTCTTGGGAGCACAGCTTAATTCAGTGGGATCCTTAAGAGGGTAGCAGTGGTGAACTCCCCCTACCAAAAAGAAGCTGTACTCTGCCACCTGTTTGCCAATTAAAGCAAAATCAGCCAAGCAACCTATTTCTGTAAAGATGAGTAAATATCTGAATGTTAGGGAATAGTCTTCAGTCTTCACTTAAAAAAGAACAATACTTATTGAGGTTTTCAATTAAGTACTGACAAAACAGATAATATAAGAAAACAAAAACATAAACATGCATATGAACAGAAATCTAAATTAACATAACATTTTTTCTGCAGGTGGAAACATGGAGGAAAACACATGTGCTACACCAGGGGTCAGCAACCTTTTTCAGCCGTGGGCTGGTCCACCGTCCCTCAGACCATGTGGTGGGCCAGACTGTATTTTGAAAAAAATATATCAACTAATTCCTATGCTCCACAAATAACCCAGAGATGCATTTTAAATAAAAGGACACATTCTACTCATGTAAAAACACGATGATTCCCGGACTGTCCGCGGGCCGGATTGAGAAGGCGATTGGGCTGCATCTGGCCCCCGGGCCTTAGGTTAATAATAATAATAATAATAATAATAATAATAATAATAATAATAATTTATTATTTGTACCCCGCCCATCTGGCTGGGTTTCCCCAGCCACTCTGAGCGGCTTCCAACAAAGATGAAAAATACACTAAAATGTCACATATTAAAAACTTCCCTGAACAGGGCTGCCTTCAGATGTCTTCTGAATGTCAGGTAGATGTTTATCGCTTTGACATCTGATGGGAGGGCGTTCCACAGGGCGGGCACCACTACCGAGAAGGCCCTCTGCCTGGTTCCCTGTAACTTGGCCTCTCGCAGTGAGGGAACCGCCAGAAGGCCCTCGGCGCTGGACCTCAGTGTCCGGGCAGAACGATGGGGGAGGAGACGCTCCTTCAGATATACTGGACCGAGGCCGTTTAGGGCTTTAAAGGTCAGCACCAACACTTTGAATTGTGCTCGGAAACGTACTGGGAGCCAATGTAGCCTACCCCTGTGCTACACAGTGCTTCAAAAGTACCTCATCAAGCTACAATTCTCAAGAGTTCCCTGAGAAGGAGGATAGATAGTTAAATGACTGGTAACTGTAGCTCTGTGAAGGGAATAAGGGGGGTCTCCTTACAACTGTTATCACCCTTAACAATCTACACTCCCCTTGATTCATTGGGGGAAGCTGTGACTGTTCAAAGAGGTATGATACTGCTTTAAATATATACTGCAGTTATGGCCTTTGAATTGTGGCATAATGCCATTTGCTTAATTCAATACAACTGTGGAAATGTGAGAAAGCAATGGCTGACAAGTTCTATGGATAATGATGAAAACTTTGTAAATTTTTCCTAAAGTGTGTTTGCTGTCCTGAGTTTTGAAGAGCCCCATTTAAGCTTTTTTTTTATTAAAAAAAGAAATACTTAAAAAACAAAACAAAACAGGTTAAGTATAAATGGAAGCAGACAGACTGAGCACCTAACGCATTCCCACCTCAGGCAGGAGCTCAGATTAAAGTTAATTATCTTATCTTCATCCTGGATCTTGATGCTTCACCATTAGGAGGTATCCAAACAAGAGACATTAACAGATTCCATGGGTGTATGCCTTAATGTGCAACTCTACGTACAAAGCTACCAGCCACAAGCCCAGTAACCAAAACAGCATTTCTCAGTCCACACCTTCAAGCAGTTATACAAATGATGCAGAGCTTAGGCAGACAGAACACAGGCACAACAATGGAGACAGGTTTATCTTCTTCATCAGTGCTGCAAAAACCCTTTGCAGTATGAAGGGCCTAACTGGCCACTTGCCAAGAGCTTCAAGCTTCACTCATTTTAAATATAAATTTAAAGATGCTCCTAATAAGCTCTAAATAGTTATTTCTTTATTGATAGATGGCAGCACTCCAAAAAAAGGAAGTAAACCAGAACCGCAACAGAAGGGGCATCACTGTCCAAAACTCAGATCCTAAACCTCCACTGCCTTGCAGAAGAAAAGACTAAGGAGTAAACGCTACACAAATCCAGAGTGGACTCCCTCTGATGGTTGGATGGCACCTTGTGCGCCTCTTTCCTTCCAGTTCCTGCAGCCAGGCTGGTGCCAAATGTATCCCTTCGCTTTCCTTTGGACCACATCAGCAAGGCAGAGAGTGGGGTTGCGTCATCTGGGCAGTTCAGGACCCCAAGCACACTGCCCAGGTCACGACAGTGCTGCTAATGCAGCAGTTTGACTTCACCCTTGGAGGCACACTCCATTGTCTCTCGATGCCAACAATATAAGAACGAGAACGATATGCCAGTATTTTATTAATAATAACATTTGATTATTAATCCCCAACAAGTCTTAAAACAGGCATAGGCAAACCTGGCCCTCCAGATGTTTTGGGACTACAACTCCCATCATCCCTAGCTAACAGGACCAGTGGTCAGGGATGATGGGAACTGTAGTCCCAAAACATCTGGAGGGCCAAATTTGCCTATGCCTGTCTTAAAAACAGAAAAATACATCATCTGCTTCCATGGGGGGGGGGAGAACTTTTGCTTGGAATAGTTTATACCACCAAGATTAGTGAGGAATGGGTTTCTTTTATTACTGATATGGATAATGAACTCCTGCTTTGGAGCAATATAAGAACAATGTGTGGCTTGCAATGTTTTGACACATCCACCATGTTCTCCTCTTTATCGTAACAAAAACTTTTTTCCCCTTTGGGAAGTCGGTGGAAGCCACCCAACAGTTTTCCTTTGCTGTCCTGCAGATATTCAGAATAGTTAAGCAGACCTATCCTACTGGTTTTAGATTTGATCAAGGAAAACCTTATATCTCAGCACAGAATTTCCCTTCCTCGTTAACTAGACAGGCAAAGATCTATCTGGTTTGGCACCAGGGCTGGTGAAAGGCATTATGCCCCCTGAGGGAGACCGCATCCTGATGCCACTGCCTTTCCCTGCTTGGCAGAGAATCATGGTTTGGGGGCTGGGTTGGGAGCAGATTATGTGCCCCCCATCTACCACCTGCAGAGTTGCCATGGAGACCTACAAGAGAAAGATGCTGCAGTGTGATGGAAGCACATATACCACTTATGGCACAAGTTCAAGAGGGCCAAGGTCAGTTGCTTTTGGCTTGGTTTCACCTAAAGCCAGACTCACTGCAACATGTGTTTTGAAACTCTGAAGTTCCTCAGGTGTAATAGCAACTGATCTGGTACAACAGATATTCTTGTAAGGGACTCAGGGTTTGAAGCCTTTACCTACTAGGCTGAAATCCAGTTCTTAAATTATGCATATATCTGCACTTGCGCAAAATTCAAATTCTGCACGCACACACATGCACTATGATGTTTACTTTTTTTGGCTCAAACAACATTATCCAAGTTATTGTACATCATGTAGTAAATTCATAGGATGTCAGTCTATCTGCACACACACCCCCCGACCCAAATAGTTAGTTCTGCAGTGTTGCCAAACTGTGTTGCCAAACTAGCAGTGCAACAAGCCATGCTGTTCCTAGGCTATCCGGGTCATGTTGATAAAAAGGACCCAGAGCTACCTCCCAATAATTTTGCCCTAGCTAACTGCAGACAGTGCACTAGCATGATCCTTTTAACTGGCAATGCCAGGACTTGTACCTGGGACCTTCCATGTGTGCTCTATCACTAGGCCGTTGCCCCTCCTTGAAACATACGTGAGTGTGCGCACACACATGCTTCAAATTTTATTTCAGAAAAAAGTATGCCTCAGCTATCAGGAGTTTGGAAAACACACTACAAGCTCATTTTGCTGTGGCCACTCCTTTCTAATGATCTGTCTGTTCTCATGTCTGGGACGTGAGTATTTCTGGCTAATTACATTGTTATTTTGCCTTTGCTACAGTGGGAGGGCTGTTTCTCAAAATGCCTGTCTCTCAAAAATGGGATAGCTTGTTCTGACAGACTTGGAGAACCCCAAGAGCTGAGCCCAGTCTGCAGCTCTTATGGCCTTAGGTAGCGGCCTGACAGCCACCACAGGTATCAGTCCCAGAAGAGTCCCCTTTCAATCCAGAGACAGGGAGAGAGAGAGAGAGAGAGAGAGAGAGAGAGAGAGAGCACTACTGAATCATCGCCACAGAAACCATTCACTTTCCTGTGCCAGAGAAAAGAAGAGAAATGTTGCACCTTCTCTGCTCTGTCCTTGCTCTTACTGGCAATGGCTGCTTTGCTGGCAAACCCCAGCAAGAACACCTGCTGCTACCAGAGAAGAACAAGAAAGGAAAAACAAGTGGTGTGGCAATCACCTTGTTTGTTCCAGCAAGGGAGGGAAGGGGAGCCAAGAAGCTTCTGGGAGGGTGAAGTGGCAGTTCTCTTCTTACCTGTAATATGCATCCTAGCAGGCTGCCTGAAAGGCAGATGTTCACTTGTAGTTGTTGGTACAAGAGTCCCCTACATGGTCTTTCTCTCTCATTAAAATAGGACTTAGGGTGGTCATGCTCCTTACTTTACAGAGGACAGCCCTCTAACGGAAGGAGTCCTCTGTCTGAATGTCAACTGTCTGGTCCAGGTCCAGTTTAAAGATAAGGAACCATAGGAAGGGAGAGCAGGAGGGGCCTTGAAGTTGCCCATCAACAGTTAGTGCCTGGATAGCAAGCAGGCACCCAGCTCACCTGGTCAGAGTCTTCCCCAATATGATGAGATGCATTCTATTTCTGTGTAAATTAGTACAGTAATTCTTTCTAAAATGTGCATCTGTACCTTTAAAGTATCTAAAGCATTTAATCTAAGACACAAGTCCTTTGTTTCGGTCATGTGTAAGTGACCACCCAAAAAGAAATGTGTTAGCTGGTCCAATGAAGAAAAGCTATATTTAAGTTGCCACATAACTATGGCAAAACCAAGGCATGGCAACACTCGCTTTGTTTCACTCTGAGAACCGACAAGTAACAGGAGGGGTGGAGAACACAGACTTGTGTAATGCACAGATTAAAAAGCGGGGTCAGTTGGGTCAACTCTGACTCACTGAAGACGCCTCTTGGAAATGCAATGATGTGTCCATCGTTGTCTTCCCAGGGGTTATCCCAAGTGAGGTAGAATGCGCAGTCAACCCCCAAGCACCCTGCTATCAGCTTGCCTCATATTTACACCAACCAACAGGTGTGCTGAAATATTTGGTCAGCATCATGCAGGGGAAGCACCTGTGCACATATTGCCAGCTCTTTCTGGATGGCCTCCAAGAGGGAAGGACCCAACGCACACCAAGCTGCCACATGTTGCACAGGGTGATGGTGCCAGGTGATGCTAACATTTTCTAATATGTATTCTGAATGTGAACCATCTCTTTCTGCCTTTGTACTGCTCACCATGTTTTTTAATGATGAAAGTCAGATTGGCAGTTACATATACAAATTATATTATCAATATATATTTTTTCCACCTAAAGAAGGGATTTAGGAAGGTCTCACGTGGTATTTGTTTAATTTTAAATTAATTTTAAATTATGCCATGGGTACAGGAGAGTGACCAATATGACCACTGGGGTGTGCCTGTTTTGGAAAGGAAACAGAGAATCTCTCTCTCTTCTACCCCACCTTTCTGTGCCACTGAGAAGACTGCAAATTTCATTGGGCACTTGGAGAGCGCCAAAGGGTCAGGCTGTAGCTATTTTTGCTGCTCCAGCTAATTATGTAGCGAACGGCTTTGAATAAAATTAGACTGAGATTTTTATAGTTAAGGTATGCTAATCTAGTAAGGGGGATCCGTACATAGAAACTGGCTTTTGCACACAGATTGGCATCCTGGATGTGGTCCAACGTGTTCAAATAGTAATCGCGTGGGACACAGCAAGAAAAACACACACACACATCTCATCCAGTACCGTAGGCGGTGTTGCACTGTCAAACAGCTGATAGACACATCACCTTTAACAACACCAACTTTTTATTGGGCGACAGAGGAAGTGATTCTAGCCTC
This sequence comes from Podarcis raffonei, assembly GCF_027172205.1. Classification (NCBI taxonomy): domain Eukaryota; kingdom Metazoa; phylum Chordata; class Lepidosauria; order Squamata; family Lacertidae; genus Podarcis; species Podarcis raffonei. Next base: position 58,596,840 of record NC_070603.1, on the reverse strand, counting down.
GCCCATCCCCTACCCAACTAGTGATCAAGGTTGTCAGAAATGACAGCGCAAACCATCTGTTTGGCTAAGGAGCTGAGCATATAAGCCCTCTGGCAGAGCTATGGTTTTTCTTGCTGCATTGTTATCTGAACCCGCAAGTGATGTTAACACTGTTTTTAAGTATACAGTAAGACACTGTTTAAGAGTGCCACAAAATGATTCAACAAATGAATCTACTGATTGATGCTGCTACACAACTGCTGGAACAAGAGAGCCTTTAGCAAGCTTTTTAAAAAATAATAATAAAAAAGTTCAGATTCTACTTTCCTCCCCCAAATTCCATTCCCTTTCTGATAGTCCAGCGCACAAAACAAAAACAAAACCCCTTCCTAGTTGGCAAGTTCTTGAAAGGCTGGGGAAGAGCAGAAAAAGGCTTCACTTGTATTACAGCTTAAGAGTTTTGTCCTTTCCAAAGGCAAACAAGGGTTGATTTACAAAGCCATCTGAAAACATATTTAATCAAATATATTTCCAATAGAATACTCTCCATTACATATTTTTAGCTATATCATCAATCATGTTAGATGAAAGAGAAAAATTTTCTTTTTTAAGGTAAGAAAAACCTCTGAGAGGCAATGCGTGCCTTTCAGGATATGGTGATTTGACATGTTACCATGGGTGTGCCCTTCTACAAAATCTTTTGTTTATGTGAAAAACAAGGGCAAAAGTAAAAGCAAACAAACTTCTTTTTTTAAAAAAATTGTATGAATCAACCGTAAACCAGCAGGAATGGAAGAAAGAAAAGAAAATATGACCATTTGCATGTTGCTAAATTATTTGCATAGGCTGAAAACTCTGCTGTATAATAATGTTGCATCACTTACACTGGCTCACCAACATTCTTTGCAGGTAAAGTAATTTTCATATAAAAAGGTGTTTCTAGCTGTCTCTGCAGTATCATTACTTTGCTGGTACAAATGACTATACATTGCCACAAGCAAGGGAGGTAGACAGGCCAGAATTATTAGAGCTATCTGTACCATCTGTGGTTATTTTATTCTGGTTATTTTTTTTTTAAAGGAAAGGATTTCCATTTTCATAGAAGACACTAGATTAAAAAAAAAAAAGACCTGGCCAAAACCACTTTAAATTCTCCATCCTGTTTATCAAACATGCTCTTTCAGAAACAGAGCTTCATCTTAACTGACATTGCCCAACTGCATGGAAATAAGGGAAGGTTTACAAAGAAAGACACCAGGAGGGAACAGAGTCTTCCCAAACCACTTTTGTGTTATACAGAATGGTTACAATCCCATAGAAATAAATGGAATTAAAGATGGCTGTGACTAACCAAGCAGTCCTATGCATATTTACTTCTGAGTAAATCCAATTGAACTCAGTGGGTTTACACCTGAGCATACATGCATAACATTGGCTGCATGTGCAATTCCATGGCTCTCAACAGGTCTTTGACAAAAATTGCCCCTTCCCACAGCAATTAGCCTTAGGGGAAAAGCTCTGACTGCCACCAGTGGGAGGTTTTTTGTTTACTAATGCTAAGTGTAGTGATCTGAGGTGGGAAGGATTCAACTTTCCTTCCTCACATGCTGCAGTCTTGTTTAAAATTGGGGTCCCAGGAGTGGTTTCTAATCACACAGTGCGTGTAATAGACCAAAGACCAAGTTTTGTGCCAAATGAGTAAATGTATTACCACTCTAGATTCAGGTAGGTAGCCGTGTTGGTCTGAGCCTAGGGCTTGCCGATCAGAAGGTCGGCAGTTTGTATCCCCGCGACAGGGTGAGCTCCCGTTGCTCGGTCCCAGCTCCTGCCCACCTAGCAGTTTAAAAGCACGTCAAAGTCAAGTAGATAAATAGGTACCGCTCTGGAGGGAAGGTAAATGGCATTTCTGTGCGCTGCTCTGGTTTCGCCAGAAGTGGCTTAGTCATGCTTGCCACATGACCCGGAAAAACTGTCTGCGGACAAAACGACAGCTCCCTCGGTCAGTAAAGCGAGATGAGTGCTGCAACCCAGAGTCATTTGCGACTGGACTTAACTGTCAGGGGTCCTTTACCTTTACCTTTTAAGTTTGTTCTGGGTATAAGCTTTCATGTGCATGCACAGTTCTTCAGATACCACTAACATTCTCATTTGATATACAGTACAGTAGAAATCCCGCTGAGACCATATCAGCTACACTGAAACAGGAATTTTAAAATGAGTTAGGATTGTAGGCTGGCAGTCAACAAGCATGATGTCAAAGACAAGCCTGTCAGGCAGCAGAAGTGAAGGACGCTCGTTGTACAAGAATGTGTAGGATGTGAGGCCTAATAAATCATTATATAGCACACACATCAACAAGCTATGTTAACATCTTTTAATTTACATATCTGCCATACAATTAATAGTGAAGAAAGAAAGTATGACATGATACATGATACTGAATCACTTTGGGCCAAGAGCCAATTCACAGAACTAAATTGGCAGGTTGAAGGTGAGGACTGAATGGAGGGGTGAAATTAAGTAAACAACTACCCCGCTCCCACCAGTATTGATATTCAGTATTCACAGGATCATCTTCAAATATTCACCAACAATTCCAATATTATCTGACATTTAACTATATTTGATTTTAGTATTTGGTGATTGTCAGTTGACAGAAATCAACAATTTATATACAATCTCCCTAGATGTCTCAGGCTGATCACTGAGGTCATCAGGGGAAGTACCATTAGTGCTCCCCCTTCCACAGGCCAGACACACAGCTCATGCCTATGAAGAGTTGGGTCTTCAGTATAGGAGGCTCAATTCTATAGAACTCCCTGACATTAGAAAGCAGGCAGGCAGCGTCTGGCTAAATTTCAGAGGCCAGGTTAAAATGGTTTTATTTCAGGAGGGCTTTGCACTAGCAATGCTATTGTAAAAGTTTCTATTTTCTAATGTTTTAAACTATTATTTTAATTTTATTATATCATGTGTTTTATGGAAGCTGCTTTGAGATGTCTAGTGAAAAGAAAGCTATACATTCCTTACAAACAAACAAACAAACAAACATGTTAAGATATTTGACAGTTACCAAACATTTGCAGGTCATGGTCTATATCCGATGCCTGTCAAAACAAACGAAGAAATGCCAACAAATTTAAGACTCTGCATTCCTACACACACTAACCTGCGAATAAGTCTTATTGAACTCAAGATTGCACTATAAAACATTTAATTTTGAAGTGTATTTAAAATTGACTTGACATTTTTTTACTGAAAAAGAGAGAGAAGGGTTTCCAAAAAATGTTGAAGCAAAATTTCATTTTCAAAACGCAATTCAATTCAACATTCAGAATTTGATTTCCGCTCCTGTTTAATTGAGTCCATGGACAGTTTGGTATTTGGTGAAATGGTTTTAATGACTGCAAACCCATAGAGCCAGTTTGCCACTTCATCCAATTTCCTGTAATGCAACAATAAGCTTTGCAGCGGCACAGTATATAGGAACTCTGCAATGAGTCAATCATAAAGCCATGCAGTGACTCAAACTACATCCCAAGTCTAGGAATCATGTATGAAGTTCCTTTTATTAGGAAAGCATTGTATACTCCCAGGTCTACATGTTGACATCATCAAAATCTATTTAACATTTTAAATGATATCAGTACCAGCACCACATCATGGCTTACTTTCATGGATGTTATTAGCAACCATGACTAGCAGCCTTCTAGCCCATGGGTAGGCAAACTAAGGCCTGGGGGTCGGATCCGGCCCAATCACCTTCTAAATCCAGCCTGCGGATGGTCTGAGAATCACTGTGTTTTTACATGAGTAGAACGTGCCATTTTATTTAAAATGCATCTCTGGGTTACTTGTGGGGCATAGGAATTTGTTCATTTCCCTCCACAAAATATAGTCCGGCCCCCCCACAAGGTCTGAGGGACAGTTTGAAAAACTGCTGAAAAAGTTTGCTGACCCCTGCATAGCCAGTCAACCTTGTTGACTGTTGGGAAGCTGTGATGTATTGATGACTTCAGCCAGACCAGGAACAGCAAACTAAAGATATGTCTTCGCCAGATCTGTGAGACGAGTAAGCCTTGCCTGGATTATAAAATGAACACAATGCTTCTAAGAATGAGAAACTCTTAGTCCAACATATAGGCGATGGTTGAAAATCAGTCCACAGAAACGGAAGAAGGAGAAGGTTAGAAAGTATCAAGGTTAGCTATTGAGGTGAGTGTGGGAGGCTCAAGGAACCTCAGGAGCAGACTAGGGAAAAGACAGGCAGCAGCGTTTGAGTAGAGAGTGAAAAGAGTTGGTGCCCTTGAGCTAACAGAAGGACTTTATATTCAGTGGATGCCTCTGTTGATGGAAGCAGAGGGAAGACAGTTCCCTCTTCCTTCTACAGCCATTAGTGTTTCCTTCTGAAATCAGCTCCAGAGAGTTGGGGGGGGGGGTCTTCAGAACTAGGTGGAAGGTGGTGTGAGAGGCTGCATGGGGAGATTTTCAAAAATGGACTGCCTACCCGTCCTATTAACAGAGGGATTCCCTAGATCAGAAACGCCTCCGCGGGCACAGGGGCTCCAGTCAGATTCCACCCCTAGTCTGTACTTGCAGCTTGTAACACAGAGAATCCTCATGAGCTAATTATGCCTATGTGGTGGAAAGACCCAGACAGACAACAATACAGAAAACAAAACAGAAAAGCTTGCGAGCAGTCGCTGTTTCGCTGTGTATCGGAAAGGCTCAGGGAATTTCCAAACTGGAAAAGTCTCTAGTTCAGATAGCCAGAGAACCTTTTTCAAAGACTGAACATGACTGTCTACCTGAAAGATGCATACTGAATGTGGGCAAGCCAGTGTTTTCAGCCAGTGATATTCAAATGTCAAGGTTTTTTACTGTGCCAAAAATAGATGCAGTGATCTAGAAGAAAACCTCACAGTATGGCACTGTATTGTGACAATCTGAGGTAATTTATAAGTGTCCACAAACCAAAGTGAGTGTTTGCAATGCATTGTGGCAAACATTTGTCTCTGGCACGACCTAACCATAACGATGTATGTGGTTCAACAGAATTCAGAACCCTCACAGTTCCAAGAATACAAAATGAATCACAGGGCACAAAGCTTAAGCTCTCAGGGAGAACACCTGAATTGCCCCCAGGGCTAGATCTCAACAAGGTGATAAGCCTCCAGCTGGGGAGCACTATAGAATGCAGGTGGAGTCTCATAGGAAGGAATGCTTCTGTGTACAGAAATAAAAGCCGTCGCACATAGAAAAAGTTTCCTTAGATAGAAGAATTCTAGCTTAGCTTTCTTTCTGACATGGTAGCTATCTATGTGTAGGTATACAGTTGTACCTTGGTTTTATAACAACTTAGTTCTCAAACGTTTTGGCTCCCGAAAGCCACAAACTCGGAAGTGACTGTTCCAGTTTGCGAACTATTTTTGGAACCAAACATCTCATGGGGCTTCCGCAGCTTCCGATTGGCTGCAGGAGCTTCCTGCAGCCAATCAGAAGCCGTGCTTTGGTTTCTGAATGTTTTGGAAGTCGAATGGACTTCCGGAATGGATTCCGTTCGACTTCCAAGGTACGACTGTATGGGATTGTGTGTGAGCATGTGTGAAAGCCCCACCTGCAGTTTGAAATCGTGGTGAGAACTACACCTCAGCTCTCAAGAATTGCAAGAGACTCTGCCTTCTAATTCAGTATGGAACACACAGCATGTTTTGAAAGGTACCAGGCCTACAGTTAAGAGAGAAAATGTGGTGAGTCATGGCAAATAATGAGATTGAATCAGTGATGCTTGTCATGAAATGATCTCTCAGAGAACTTCTGTAGGAAAGGAGTACCAAAGTCTGGGAGCAGCCAGTTCTAGTAATTGTTAAAGTTTATCTGAAAAGAAATCTCCTGCTGAATCATAGCATTCTCTGTTATCATAGAAATGTAGAAATGGAAGAGACCCCGAGGGTCATCTAGTCCAACCCCCGCAATGTAGGAATCTCAACTAAAGCATCTATGACAGATAGTCATCCAACCTCTGCTTAAAAGCCTCAAGTGAAGGAGAGTCCACAACCTCTTGAGGGAGTCTGTTCCACTGTTAAACAGCTCTCACTATTCTTCCTGGTGTTTAGTCGGAATTTCCTTTCTTGTTACTTGACTCCATTGGCTCAGATCCCACCTGCCAGAACAGGAGAAAACAAGCAAGTTCCATCTTCCATGTGACAGTCCTTTAGATCAGGCTTCCTCAAACTCGGCCCTCCAGATGTTTTGAGACTACAGTTCTCATCATCCCTGACCACTGGTCCTGCTAGCTAGGGATCATGGGAGTTGTAGGCAAAATACATATGGAGGGCTGAGTTTGAGGAAGCCTGCTTTAGATATTTGAAGATGGCTATCTTATCTCCTCTCAGTCTCCTCATGGTTCTGTTTCTGGCTATTTGGGCTAATCAAGCTGTCTTCTGATATTTTAGGCTGCAAACCCATACCCACATACCTAAGAATAAGTCTCATTCAATTCAGTGGGACTGATTTCTGAGTAAATTTGCACAGGATAGCACTGTTCATGTCATGGTTTGGGACACTGCCCACCTTGGCTGAAGGTGCTGAAACCTCTCTGGGTGTTGACTATCCAGAAATACGGCTACAGCACTCAATCTATGGATTATGGCTCAAGAATATTTTTTTTAAAAGAGTTCTATACAAAAATGACAGATTAAGGAAGAGGATTTGCTACAATAGCAGAGCCAGAGGTCTGCCGAATGTTGTGACATAACATGTCTGTATGCTTTCAATGCATTTGAAAGTGCAGCACAAGATTAATAAAGGCCCAAAGTGACAAAATCAAACCAAAATGTGCTCTTTCAAGTGGTGTTCTACCCTGTAAGTTTAGGTGCAGCAGTGTTAATTTATTTGTGGCAAAGTGAGCCGGCCCCTATCCCTGGGATTCAAGTGGCACACTGATGTGAATTTGAAAAAATATGTAATTTTGTGTTTTTATATTGTAAACTACCCTACAATCCTTGGATGAAGGACAGTATATAAATTTAACTAACTCACTCCAGAATAGATAAAGCAACGTGCCATTTTACCTGCTGCACTGTCATGCCTCCTCTCTAGTATGTTTACACAAGAGGAGGCATGGCAGGGTGCTGTTTAGGAAGGAGGAAGCTATTACTAAGTCATATGGCATCATGTAGTGGACCTGCACTAACCAATGGGACTGGTCAGTTGGACTGGTCTGAAAGTTGCCATTTGGGAGACTGCTTGTATGTGCAGTAATCTTCAATTGCCATAACAAATCTTCATCCTCATGACAATGAAACTTGGCACTTCACAGTTCTAAGACTTAAGTCAGCTCACCCCTAAGTTCACAAGAAATGGAAGAAGGTGGGAAGGCGGGACTAAAGGGCTATAGCACACCTGGGTTCTTAATCCCTGAATTTGGGGCATAGGATCACATCCACTCCTGGGTAATGCCATGAAAGTGTCAACCTACAACTTACCTTTCATTTTCATATATAATTAAACTATTCTATATTATTTTAAAGATAGTTTTCCAAAGTTTCACTATCTAGTCACAGCTTTTCAAAATTGTGTTTTGTTTGTGAGTAAAACAACCACAAGTGTGACATGCAAGATGACTCAGAATTTCTTTTTCTTTTCTAAACTTAGTTCAGGACCTATCCAAGGAAATAGACAATAGATTAATGACTCTTTATTATAGTGATAGTTTTGCTTTCTCATGTGGGTAAATGGAGAAATTTTATTTCAAGGATAAAATCAGATGAGCTTAGGACAATAAAACATATTATTTATTATTTTATTATAATTATATCCCACCTTTCCTCCAAGAAGCTCAAGATGGCATATCCCTCCCCATTTTACACATACAACAACCCTGTGAGGTTGAGAAGTGAGTTTCATGGCTGGGTGGTCTTTGAACCCTAGTCTTCCAGCAGCTAGTCTGGCACTCTAACTCAGGCTTAGGCAAACTCGGCACTCCAGATGTTTTGGGACTACAATTCCCATCATCCCTGACCACTGGGTCCTGCTAGCTAAGGATCATGGGAGTTGTAGGCCAAAAACATCTGGAGGGCCGAGTTTGAGGAAGCCCGCTCTAACCACTACACTACATGGGATGGTTGAGTGTTATGTTGGTCACAAAAACAGATATCCCCACCCTTTAACAAATGAAAAGAAAAAATTGTACATTTTAACCTTATTCTCTTATTTGAGCTTGTTAGCATAAAGAAAATGTAATGAGATGTAACCTGAAGTATTTTGTGTGACCAATGTAACACTACAATGCTCAGAGTAGACCCAATGAAATCAACCAGTATGACTAAGGGTTCTATTTATTTCTACTCTGAGTAGAACTTAATTGAATACAATCTAGTATCTCCATACCAACCCAGATTGCAAAAGCCGAAAGACAGAAACAGCTATATTTCATCAGTTGATTGAGATAGCTTACTAATGAGGCATAAACATATAAACATCATATCCACTCCTATCAAATTAATTTCTTCTAAAGGTTTTGTTGTGTAAACTTGCTTGAGAGGAGATATGGCAACACTCTAGGTAGCATGGTGTATTACTGCATCTAGCCTGCAGCAGCGCACCACTTGAATCTCAGCAGGCTTGATCTTTTGGGATTGACAGGTGTAGAGCCCCACTTCACTACAAGTAAATTTGCTTAAGGCATGTGACAATATGATACTTGATGTAGAGTTCTGCTGCATGGGACAGCACCATTTGAAATGGGACAACTTCATCCTGTAGATACATAATTTCCTGAAGACTCTCCTCTAGTCAGAACTAGGTTGAAGGATCAGGTTCATTCTAAGAAAATTGTTTCTAGCCTCCTAGCTGTCAAGGTTATTACTTCTACTGAGTAGTGTGCAAAGCTGTCAATCAGGGTCCACACACCATTGCCAAAACATAAGGAAGTCTCAGCTTTGAAGAAGCTGCCATTTCAGGAAGAAAGGATCAAACAGCTGAAATAAGTGCCCCCATCACTGTAGGGCAGGCATGTTCAAAGTCCATTTTAGGGGCTAAATCCGTCCCGCCGGTCGGTTTAATCTGGTCCCTGTGGCAGTTTATTTCCTGGGGTAAAATCCTAAAAAACCTCAACAACTCCAACCCTAAAAGAAGCTCAACAACTTTGGTCGGCCCCCATGGTCCTTCACTTCATCAAATCTGGCCCTCTTTGAAAAAAGTTTGGACACCACTGCTGTAGGGGGAGTTTAGGCACCCTTATTATTATTGACCTTCAGTAAGGGAACCTAAACTCCCCCTACACCACAAGCCAATAGTGAGAGTTATTATAATTGCAGGGGAGCAGGTCCCAGGTTCAATCCCGGGCAACTCAAAGAGGCTGGGAAAGTCCCATTGGAGAGCTGCTGCCAGTCAGAGTAGACAATCCTTAGCTAGATGGATCACTGGCCTGACTCCACATAAGCCCTACAAACACAGGGTTTGTAGCTGTGCTTCCCCAAAAGCAACTTTCATGGTTGGCCGCCACTGAGAAAACTTTCTGGCTTCTCCACAACTTTTTTCTGCAAGGTATGAGCATACAACAATATATTGAATGCCAACCCATTACAGGTTTCAGTACTCAGCCTATGTTGACTTGGAACACCCCAATGATGCAACTCAATCCTAGGTATGTTTACAAAAAAGCCTCAGTGCACTGGACAGGGTGCACTTGCTAGAAAATGTGCACAGGACTGGAGTTTTGATATTTCCTTGTCCCAGATAACTGTAGGACTTGCAGTTATGTCAAGAGCGGCTACAGCTCTCAAACCATCCTCCCAGTCCAATTCCCAGGATTCTCTGGGGGAAGCCATGACACTTAAACAAGTATAGAACTACTATATGTTCTAAGGCCTATGAGGAGAACAAAGTGTGTGTGTGTGCATGTGTGGAAATAGACTGTTAGCATGAAAACCCCCAACATATTTATTCAGAGTAATGTTTGATCAGAAGTAAGCCCCACTGAGCCACAGGGCTTACTCCCTTGTAAGTGTGCTTAGAATTACAGCTTTAGCTTGCAATCCTAGACACTGACCTAGGATTAAGTCCTAATGGTACTTCTGAAAAGCAAGCTTTTTGAGAAAACTGTTGATTTATTTGCCAGGAAGCTCTACGGTGTACAGTGGGCTCCCTGGTGGCCTTAGCAGGTATCTGGGAACAGCCCTACAAAGTAAAATGTGCAGCAGTGCTTCGCATAGGACAGCTCATCTCCTATTGAAATGTCATATGTTCATGGCTCAAAACTGCAAAATTGTGGAGTTAGGCGAGACTTGCTCTGAGAACATTTAGGGATTTCTTCCCAATCATTCCTTGAGAGCAGTCAAAACATGTGGAACAAAGGGCATATCTGCAAACTTAAAAGCCTGGAGTTGTAGTTTTAACGAGTTGGGCATATTAATTACTTACAATCTGAATGATGGCTGTACATCCTAGACTGTAAAGTCAAAGTGGTTACAGGGGATTTATAGCAGAGAAAAGCTAGCAGGTTGACTAATATGTGGGAAGATGACAGTTTAAAACCTTAACTGTGCATTTCCTGTCCATAATTTAGAGAAAAGAGAGAACAGCATCTTCATGATGTATGTTTTAATTAGAACGGCAGCACAAGCACCTTTTGATGCAAACTTTCCCATACCCTTGTAACTGACAGGGTGTGGATAGATTACAGACAGATTGCAGTTCAACGTTAATGGAAAAAAGGAACTAAAAGAACAAGCACAGAATGCAGCAGGTTAATAAAACTGACATACGGCCCCTCCAGCCCCTAACCAATGTGTGAAATGGCCACAACCGACACAGGGTTTCAAGTACTTCACCCAAGTATATTCTGACTGTAAGGACTTTTCCAAAAATGGTTCCACAAGTGCATTTTAATCCACAGTTAAGATTTCCGCTGTTAACTTTTCAGTAACAACAGAGAAAATTTGTTTATTTGTTATCTGGTGTTTTTAAGGCTTTTTTAATTTCTAAGAAGATGGCTTCAATTTGATTATTTTGATGCAATTCAAAAAAATCATGCACATTTCCTTTTTCCTTTTAAATGGTACAGATGGTAGAAACCTTGACCAGAGTGACCCAGCCAAAGTTAAACACACACTCACTTCAAGCAATGAGTCTTTAAAGTGGTTCATTTGGTTTGATCATAGCCACTCTGATGGCTTTCAGTATGTTAAGTCAGAGACTTCTAAATGTTGGGCTGAGTTGTACGTCTGTCGTAGGAGGATGTCCGTGAAGATTTGGCAAAAGGAACAGGGTGTGGATCTCTAGGCAAGAGTCTGAGGCTTAACAAGTTGATGGCTCAGTGAAGGCATCAACTCTTATTTAACTCTGTGAACTGGAAATTATGCATCATTTGGGAACTGGAAATTGTGCATCACCTGGGAAGACCAATGTGGTGTCCTCCAAATGTTGTTGGATTCTGACTCCCATCAACCCCAACTAACATAGCCAATGGTCAAGGATGATGGGATTTGGACTCCAACACCATCCAAATTATACCACATTGTCTACCCTGGGAGTAGAATATATGGATACAATCCTATCAGCGCTTTCCTAAGAGTTAGCACTATTGAACTTGATTGTACTTCATTCTGGGTAACAATTGCCAAAGAATTTTGTTTGAGTTGTCACTATTGGTACTTTTCTCATTTCATTTCCCTCTGATGCCACTGCTTACGGTGGTTGTGTTTCATGCACCTGATGATCTCGGTTCTTTTTGCTGCAGTACAAGCAAACACAGCTATTCTGTGGTTTAAGTTGTCCGAAGACTCTCTGCAGTTTCTGAGTAGCAGACACAGATAAAATTGGACTGTAATTCTATCAACACCTATTGTTGTATTATGTTATCATACAACATAAGAGTATGATACTATACTCTTATGGTTCCCCAGCAGACCACCACATGGAATAGCAGCACACAGATCTGTGGGATTCTGGTTTTAGCCCAGACAGCAGAAGTACCTAAGTGCCCCAGAGGAAAGGCAAGATACAAAATGTGAAAAGTCCATTTAAAATGTTGGCTCTGGGCCAGTAACATGGCACAATCTGGTTCATGGTGGGCACAGTGCCTGTGTCTGGAGGGATCCCCATATGGCATGCAGGAGGTGGCTTTCCACTCCCTCATGTACAAACTGGCCCTTAGCACGTTAGACCTATGCATGCCTCTCATATCCCTGCCCAGCGCCCCAGGCATTGATTCAGTCAAGGAACACAAAATCTGAGCTTGCATCCCTTAACTGAGGAGAATCATAGAATCATGGAGTTGGAAGGGACCATGAAGCTCATCCAGTTCAACCCACCTGCAATGCATGATTTTTTGCCCAATGTGGGACTTAAACTCACAACCCTGAGATTAAGAGCCTCATGCTCTACCAACTGAGCTGAAAGAGATATGAGGAAGTGCACATGGGTCTCTCTTTCCTCCCTCACAACCCAGTGTGTCGGGTGCCCAAACATGCACTGCAAGGTGGGACAGGGCCCTCTTCTACCCTATATGAAGATCCCTCCACACAGGCCCACACTGGACTCAACAAAGTCCAAAGTGTTTTGTGACACCTTAGGAACTTAGGAAAGAGTCAGGTTCCCAATCCATACTGCAGAGTTATATTTATTTTACACTACTTGAACCTTTGACTATGGTTCCCAGGCGGTAGGATGATCACCATCATCTGCTTGAGATACAGAGGGATTGTACATGCGGAGGGGAATTTTGCTTGGGCACTAACCTAATTCACACCTCCTTGGCTAAGATATGGCTCAGAACATCCTCCTTTGGTTGCCTCACTTCTCCACATCTTCTGATAAACACTTCAGCTAATAAAAATGCATCAGAATGTGTTGAACTTGTGTATTTTAGGATAAAATTTGTTTAGAAATACACACATCAATTAAGAATACTAATTAAATGAATATTTTGTGACAAAATAAACATTTAAGAATGTATTTAAATACATTTCTTTTGTATGGATTTTTTAAATCACAGCTTACTGCAAAAATAGGATGGATTTGTGAATAAAAATGCATCCAAAAGTGACACAGACTGGAAATAGGCTGATCTTTCCATTCCTACCTTGATGTACTACAGTTTCCAAGGCTTTCTGCTAAAATGTTAAAGCCAATTTAAGTCAGTAACGAATTATGCCCTTCTGGCTGTTTTCCCTATAGAAAGCACACACAACTACCCCTCGGGAATGTTTTACTTAAAACACACACACACACACACACACTTGTACATTGTTGAGCTAGTCTGGGTATTTAAAAGCCGTTAAACACCATCAATCCTGCTCAGCCTTGCTGTAACCTCATATCCTACATTAACAGTTTGCAGACTTTTCTTCTTCTTCTGGGCTTACCAGGTGTGACTGTGGTTACCACTGTTATATGACAGTTTACCTCAGCCTGCTTTCTGCATGTTGTTGTCACTGACTGTATCTCTCTCAAGATATATATTTCTTTTAAAATAGAAAGGATCAGATAACGGGTACCTTGGTCAGAGCAAATATAAGGTCTGCATGCTAGCATCACACATGCATTAAAAGGACGTGGTTCACATAAAATATTCTTAGCTAACCACACACACACACACACACACACACACACACACACACACACTGGTGCTATCAAGCAAATATGGGCTCTCTCTTTCTGTCTCTGAAGTAAATAACAGCGAATTTTTTTCACAGTCCTTACAAAGAAAATACACAAATGATTTTGCTGAAAGAAAATAGGAACTTTCATAAGCTGTCACTGCTGGCGCATGCGTAGCGCCTTGGAGCTTTGATCTTACTGTAGCTGTATGTTTATTTCCTGTGACTTTCTGGTAGCTCAACATGAGCCCGATGCGTGTACAGATAGATTCGATGAACAATTGAAGTCGCATTTGTTAGCCAAAACATCACAGTGCGAAGACTCTTGTACAGAGGTGGCATGCTGTAAAAATACACTATGCAGTTTCCCAAAAGTCTGCCGGAAGCAATGAGGTGTTTTGTTATAAAACGGAAGGGTGGTACAATGTATTCAACAACATGCTCTTTGATACTTAGAACAAATATGAATTAAAACATACTCCAGGGTTTTTTTCATCTGCAGTGGAACTTTGCGTCTTCCATTGTTTTTAAATCGGGGGAAATACGCTTTAGCTAGCATTCTACGCAGACTGTGTAAAGATCTCCCGGGAGCAACTTGCTATGCACGGCAGCAGAGCAGCTTATCTCTACAATCTACTTACCTATTTTGTGTTTCTTCTATAGGTACTTCTTTTTTAAGAGTCTGCCTTACCAGCGTTAGGAAGCCATGCTTGTCTAGCCAAATGGCATATCTCACCATCGAAGGGATGGAAATGCTGGCTGCTATGTTCAAAGAGGCTCGTGAGAAATTGGCTTTAAGCAAGAAAGTTCACAACAATTGTACATTAAGAGGTCTCCACAGAGATGCTCTCCTTCCGAAAACTGTCCTTCCGCAGCCCTATCAAGCCTCAGAATACAGCAGGAGACCCATCCATTTAAGCTCATGTCTGCCATAATAGTGCATAAAATGAAGCGCATAGCAGGGTGCCAATTTTAAAAGCCAAGGCAGCTGTACCCTCACCACAGCTACCACCCACCTCCTCCTAGAGAGATCCACTATTGGTACTGGACTGGAAAAAGAAGTTTGGGGACAGATTGTGGTGAGATATGTTGGGAAGTGTTCAATTCCCCTCACTCACATGCTGTTCCTGCTCCTGTTCCCTTCCAGATGCTATCGGGACAGGCTCAAATGGGTACACTGCCACCATATGTCATCTGAGCTTCACAATTTTCTTTCCTCCCACAGGAAGTCAAATGTTTCCTTAAGTGTAGGGAACCTTTTGCCCTCCAGATGTTGCTGAACTACAATTCCCACCAGCCGCAGCAAGCATGGTGAATGGCCAGCTATAATGGGAATTGTACATACACATACCATACAGTAGGCCAAGAACAAATAACAAAAACCTATCTGGTTGATCAAAGGTCGGAAATGCATGGAAATGCAAAAATGGCTTGAACTACTGGCAGAAACACATCACTGAAGGTGGCCACTGGTCTAAGGGGAGACTGCTTCTTAAGCACATCAAGAGAAGGGTGCACTTTGAGAAGAGTATGAGAAGGGGAAATGACAAAAAGAGAGATTATCCACTTCAGCACAAATGCAAACACTGCATTAACAATGGTCTGACAGCAACTTTAAATTTCTAAACTGAAACCTGCCCATCGAACCAGGTCCAAAGTTTTAATTTGCCGCCTACTAGCATAGGCAAGTGAGCTGGCAGTAAGTATCGCATTTGTAATTAAAAACACAAAGCCAGCAGAGCACATGCAAACTTGGCAAAAAAGTAACAAAAACAAAACAAACACACCAGCCACCCATGATCATGAGATTAAGAAGAGTTCAAGCATTTGCTAATTAACTATGTATTTAATTTGGAAAGATTAATACAACATAATGGCTCATAATGATAATTACTATTGGTAAAACCCATGGTTCCCTCCCCACAAAGTGAGGCTAAAAGTGCTGCATTCAGTCATGAATGTGACACTTGTAGACGGAAAGCAGATGAGAGCCATTGTAAAATCTGGTGTATGACAGGCAATATTGGTTTTCTTCATTCAAATGTGGCAAATTCATCCTTAGCTCCAACTGCTAAAATCCACTCCAAAAAATAATATGGAAAGATAAGAGTAAGTTAATGACTCATACCTAGGTTAAAATGGCAGCCATGAATTTTCAATGGTTCTGAAATGATTACACAGGCCTTTATATCAAATTAATGACATACGTAACGAATATGTATGATTAGATAAATACATGCATATTTGCAAACCCATACATCTTCTGCCCAACATCTGCCTGACAAGGATTGATGCTTTATTCTGCCATGCAAATCCTTCTGACTGTCCCTATGTATGGAATCACATGAAGAAATGCAGCGTTGGAACTACTAGGGTTTGGTTTGCACATTCATATCATTTGGTTCACTGGGTTCATATCACTCAGTGGTGGTGAGAATGTGTGGATGAGACATGACAAATTAATGCAGACATACCTTGAATTTCACTTCAAATGAAGCACAACAATTTTCAGTGGCTGAGTCCACACCCTCAACTGCATGTCATCAAGCGATGAGATACTGAGAGATGTGCATACAGGTTTAAGTTATCAAAGAATACTCTCTGCTGAAGGTATGGCTATGATCACCATACTTACAGAAGATCTGCTGGTTCAACCAGTGATGGCTGGGTACAAGGTGGATCATTATTAGAGAAACAAGACAGCCAGCTAGCATATATGAACCATCATATATGAAGATAGCTCAGCCCTCCAATGGATATCAAATTTCATTACATGCAATATGCTGTCATGTATTATAATTAAGACATAATACTCCCAAGCACTGCTCATTCATCATCTCTTTCAAACTGTATGTGAGGGAAACAAGCTATGTGATCAGGCAGGTTTCCAAGGGGATTTAAGTAGCTGTTCACTTTCCTGGTTCAAGAAGGCTGGAGCATGGAGCAGATCTTTTTACAATGCAGCAGCTCAGACTGTGACTTTATTAAGGATCTTGAGCAGGGGTAGGCAACCTAAAGCCTGGGGTGGCCCAATCACCTTCTCAATCCGGCCCGCGGACGGTCCGGGAATCAGCGTGTTTTTACATGAGTACAATGTGTCCTTTTATTTAAAATGCATCTCTGGGTTATTTGTGGGGCATAGAAATTCGTTCATTTTTTTAAAAAAAATATAGTCCGGCCCACCACACGGTCTGAGGCTGAAAAAGGTTGCTGACCGCTGATCTTGAGGCTCCACCCCCTTCTGGCTTGCAGGGAGGTGTATCCAAGGCACTTCCTGCTCCTCCAGAGTAGCTTCATATGCAGCTGCTTGGGCATTTCAGCAATAGTTCTGAAACAGCTACCTGGCTCAGCATCTCCTGTCCTTCTGTCCTGGGGCAAGAATGGTTGAATCCAATGGATCTTTAGGGTCGCCTACAATATGGAAATCTGCTGGGATGAGGGGAAGGAGTATTGCTCCTCTAGCCTCCAAAAAGACCTCAGGTTCCAGACCTGGACACAGCTGAACCCTTGGATCAGCTTAAGTGCTTACAGAGTTGCAGCCTGTGAAAGCAATCCCCAAACCACTTTGTTCTTAATGGGGTTAATACTTTTATTCTTAAAATAAAAATAAAATCCTGGTGGAATAAAATCCAAGGTGGAACCAAGAAAAATTGGCTCTTCCTGAGACAGCTGGTCCCTGATGAATCAAGAGAACTGAGTGTACACCTCCTGCCTGGGTTCTTGCTAAGCCATGGGATTCTGCTCTTCTCTACAATCACCACCTCATTCCCAGGAATGAAGACAGCAATCCCCAGCAGAAGAACAATTACAAGGCAGAGAGCTGAATGGCAGCCTGAACCTTCCTTCACCAGCTCCTGCAACAAGACCCTGACGTAAGTGCTTCCAGGATTGGCACTACCACTACTGCACTAGGAGAGATGGGATTGCAAAGTCTTCTAAATGAACTCTCAATGCTGGTGCAATAACTACCCTGCTCACCTCCTTGTCTAGGCTACCTTGTAGAAAACTCCCCTACTATTTCAGCAACTGTCGCCGGGACCCCAGATCCAGCCCTAGCCTTCCTTCCTAACCAAACAGTTCTCTCTGTCCCCCTGCTTTTATCTTGTAAGCACATGACTCCAGGGCCATGAGATTCTGCACTGGCAAAAAACAGACAGAAACTTGATCATTATTTATATTTACGTAGATTCTGTTTCTGAAGAGGAACCCACCTCTCTCTCACAGACCAAGCAGCATAGGTATGCCTCTGGGGAGTGTGTGCTGTCCAGTTCAGACATTTATTGGACACAGTATTCCCATGAGACTTTTAAGTGTTGACAAATCCAAGCTAGCAGTTCCATTATTAAGAATGTTACAGGTCTACAGTGAAAGATGTGTTTTTTCCGGGGGGAGGGAAAGAGTTCAAGCTTGACAATTACAGCTCAATAAAAAGGAACAGGCGCTGTTGAGAGGAACAGAGGCTCAAAGGTGACCTGAAGAAAGTGTGGTCTGAGATACAGTACCCCATTGGCAATGCTGGCTGGGACTGAATTGTAGTCCAAAATACTGGAGGGCACCAGGCTGGGGAAGGCTGCAGTACACAGTTCTTTGGCAATATATAGGTTTCTCATTCTCTGCTTGAATGTATCTCTGAAATGTATGCTAGCACTGGGACAGACACTTGAAGAGAAACTTTCAGCTCCAAGTTCTATATGGTTTGTTTGTTTGTTTGTTTGTTTATTTCATAAGATTTATACATTGTCTAACTGTTTTTAAAAAACTCAAAGCGGTTTACAAAAAATAAAACAGTAAAATCAATAAAAAATTGCAACCATACTTTCAAACATACAAAAGTTAAAATAAAACAGATTAAAATCACCTCAATTTTCTAAGCACCTGGGTAGCTGAATTTCTAAATTGCACAGGTTAAATCACGGATGGTTAACCTGTGGCTCTCCAGATGTTGTTGGGACTGCATCCTGCCCACTGGGAGCTGGAGTCCCCCAGAAGATCTGGAGGGCCACAGGTTAGTCACTCCTGCACTGGATGAAAATAATTTTGCTGAAGTAGAAGGCATTCGCCTCCTTACCAAGGAGAAAGTACAGGCACACATGCAACCCTCATTCATACACACAAATTACCAACTTAAAAGTAATCTGCAAACCAGTTTAATAAAAGCTGACTGCATTTGCTTCCACACAATTAGTTCTGTCCCCAAACCCAGCTGCTGGCAACATGATAATGAGCCAGATCTTCCCCTCCCATGGCAGGGCTCCTAAGCGCGACAGAAATCAACGCAAGAGGGTTACCACCCTGCTTGGGAAGAGAGGGAGGGAGTGGGATGGCAGCCACAGAAAGGGGTTCTTCATGCTCCTTCAAGCTAAAGATCTGTGGGAAAATCTGCACAGGTCTTGAGGGAAGGTGAAGGGAACAGGGCCTCTGAGCTCCTGCCTAGACTTTGCCATTTTCTGGCATGATGGCTCATTCAGCAATCTCACAGCCATGACCCACCTCCTTATTATGCACACATAAAGACAACATGCAATGGAAGACAATCCTGCACATCTAGAAGCTGCAGAGCTGCCAACTTCTTTCAATGCCTTATAACATTTGCATGCTGGAGGGAAATGGTTCAGAGCATTGGGAAGCCGGGGTTCAAATTCCTACTCGGCCTTGAAGCTCACTGGGTGACCTGGGGACAGTGACTGCCTCTCAACCTAACCTACCGCACAGGATTCTTACGGGGATTAAAGGAGGTGTGGGGGGGAGCTGTTTGTGCCTCCTTGAGCTCCTTGGAAGAAAAGGTGGAATATAAATGCAATTAATAAACAAAGTCAGAAGTCCTGCTAGAAAAGATCTGGCAATCCTAGTAAGAAGCTCCTCTCTAATGTTTGTGCCTGGGAGGATATCATGTTGACAGGAAACTACTCCCTCAGCCCCTGCCACCAGCTCCTATATGACCGAAAGAGCTACAGAACAAATCTACATTTTGCAATACTCCTCCTTCCCGTAAATTCTGGGACTTTACTGGTGCCTCCCCTTACAGCAACTGGCTTAATGTAAACAGTAATTTGAGGGTATAATTGCATCCAGGATGTTCTGAAACATTCCTCAAAAAAGAGAGAGACCAACAAGGGAGACGGCAGAGGAAAATAACAGCTACATTTTTATTTCGTTGCGAAACAAATTTATGCCCCTGACATTCAAGTCAGGCCTGAGTGGCATTAGAGACAAGGAAAGGACAATAAAAGAGGCAAGAGGGTTCCATTTGTTTCTGTAGGCCCACAAGAGAAATCAGCAAAGTGTGAGGACAGGAGAGCTGTCAAGTCATGCACAGATTGGGAGAACTAACATGTGGAGCTTGGCATGCCCAGGCCCCTGTGTACAGAACGAGGACTTCAAAGCCAAACACACATGCATGACTGACAGCGTTGATGTTTTCAAATGGGTGTGCTAATAAGGAGCCCTATCGCAGCCAAATAGTTCCTGGTTTCTTCATGTCTTCAGAATCCAGCATTGCAAGGATAGGGAGCTGTTAACATTCCTAGCATACAAACCTTTCAGTGCCACGCACACTTGGGAACAGGCCCTTGAAAGAATTTCCCTTTGCTTCCGACTCTCTCTCTCTTCCTCTCCCCATCAAGCTAGGAGTTGACAGACTGCCTGCTAGCTATTGTTAGCAAACTGTTTCCCAGGCAGGGATTACTGTTTTAACTTGAAATAAAAGGTTCCAAGATAAACACCTCTCTTCTGTACAACAAGGGATTGGAATTAAACAACATGTGTGTCTTCCTAGTGTCTTCCCTCACCAGCAAGTTACGGGCTGAGAAACAAGCAAAGGAAAGTTTACCATGGGAATAATACTATTACTCACAATAATGCTTTATTTATATTGTACCATTTTTTTCTGGAATGGTGTGTCAGCAGTCTTCAAATCCAGCTCCCATATTTGTACTGTTCTTATTTAGGAGTTGGAGGGAATCAAATATCGTGACATATTAAAGGCAGAATCTTCTGAGAGACGGAGATGGCAGAGTCTTCCTTTGAAAATGTTTCAATTTCAACTAGAATTGGCTTTCAGCAAATTGAGAGCCTGTCCTTACCCCACCCTGCCCCCAACTTGGCAGAGGCACTTTCCCTCTTAGCACTGAGTGACAGGCAGGAATGCCTTAGGTGCTGATTTTCCTGGCTCTGCAAACTGAATTTCTGCGAGTCCTGCAACTGTTTAAAAGTGCAGAACCTCTTAATTATAGTGATGGCATCACTAATTGAGCTTAGCACATTTAATAATCACATTCACATTTTTGTTTTAAAAAGTGCTTTTACCTCTTAAACTTTTTTTTTTGATGCACATATACAGTGGATGCTCAGGTTGTGAACGTGATCTGTGCGGGAAGCACGTTCGCAACCTGCAGCATTCGCAACCCGCAGCGGTGCATCTGCGCACGCATGTCAAGCGCCGAAACCCGGAAGTAACCCGTTCCGGTAGTTCTGGGTTCAGCGTGGTGCGCAACCCGAAGCGTTTGTAACCCGAGGTATGACTGTACATCTAAAAGTACATAATAGTATTTGGGACACATTTGTGCCTCTAGCTCCCCCCTGAAGCCTCCCATTTTGAGATGGTAATGGGGTTGATGGCTCTGCTCATGTTCCTTTCCATGACTGGAAAGCTTTCTAAAACATTTATATCCTGCCTTTCAAGGCTAGGTGACTTGTCATCTCATTTAAAAGCACCACATCCCCCCAAAAATAAAGCACGTCAAAAGGCATTAAAAGTGTGCTGTAATATTACTTTGTGATTTACCAGTGTTGTTTATCTCTCCTAACTTTCAATAAAAATATTTTAAAAAATTAAGGTGGAAAAAGTTCACCACCCCTGGTTTAAATTATCAGCTTCTTTCACAAGTGTCTGGAACTGAGCATTCATCACTTAATATGAAGACAAGGAACCTCTCTGCTTTGCCTTTGTACTTGATTATAACAGGAGACAGAAGTCGGTAGAATGTGGACTGGAGTTTGACTTTTTTGTCTTTCTTTCCTTCGTCTTTGGGTATTTTACTGCCTCTCAGTGGGAATGGACATAGGACCAACCCAAAACGTTTTGCTGCCTTAGCAAATCTTTCCCCATCTTACTCCCTGCATGTCAAAGTGTAGTATTCCAAAGCCAAAGAAGCTGGCAAAAAAGTCCAGAAACACCTCTCGTCCTTTACATTGAGAGCAAAAGTGTGAAAACAACAATCAGCTGCCCTTTCATTACACCCCAAAACAACTCCCCGAGGTAGCTGCCTCATGGGACAGGTGGAGATTTGCCTACCTACTGGGATGGTAAAAACACTCCTTTCTCCGGTAATAGCAAGACTTGTAGAGAACAAGGTGAGGCAGGATCAGGGCCACTCAGCACTGTACAATAGGATAGCATTGTACTCAGGGCCAGTCCGCTCATGAGGCAGGGTGAGGCAACCGCTTCGGGTGGCAGGATCCACAGGAGCTACAGATCTTTATTCCTATTGTTCCTGATGTAGATCTTCATTCACTACTTCCTCCCTGGTGGGGAGGGGGCACCATTTTGTGGTTCACCTCAGGTGCCAACATGTATTGGGCTGGCCCTCTATGTACTGAAAGTTCGGCAACAGCTTCAGTGCAAAACACAGGGGAGTGGGGGACACAAGGCTCCTGCACCTTGAATAGTTGTATAGAAGGGGGGATTTCAGCAGGTATCGCTTGTACACAACTACTCAAAGTACAGAAGCCCTGGCCTCTTTTCCGCTTAGCCACTCTAAACAGAGAGGACCAAAAGCACAGCAAAAGAAGGAACGTCCACAGAATTCCTTTGCACCTACTTCTGTTGGCTAACCTGTTGCTCTTCAGATGATCCTGAATACAACTTTATTAATCACCAAAGCTGTTGGGAATTGTAGTCCAACAAGATTGGGAAGTCTGTAGGTTAGACACCCCAGGTACACTCGTATCTGAATGCGTCTGTAGATTCAGTCACATCAGTAATTACAAATCTCAGGTAAGGATCTACATTTGAAACTCTGCTGGCTGTATTTAAAACATAAATGATCTCGACAGATATTAAATGTATATTATGTTTTATGCTTTGATTTTCCACTAGTCTCTTAAGGAGCTTATGAAAAAACAACAGTGAGCACATTTCTATGATGTCATTTTATGGCAATCGAATTCAGCAGCTTGATTGAAATATTAGTACAATGGAACCGTTTGAAGAGAGCTCTGGAGCTTAACATGCCACAAAGATTTAAATGAAAAAACTAACTTGGAAAGGGGATAAAAACAGCAACAGGAAATCACTTAATGCTACATTTCCCCAATACCTTCTGCACCGCAGTTCCATCTGAATTGAAACGAAACACCGGAGTTAGTGATATTTATGCCTGCTATTAAAATACAATGTAGCTTTCTCTGGGAATCCCATTATTTCATTAGGTATCTGCCAAGTTTCCTTTCAGGTACCATCATCCCAAACGCAAATTCATTTTAAAAAGTATTTTCACTTAAGCAAATGGATGTTTCACTCTACTTTTGTGTGTTTCTTTTGGGATCCAACTATTTCTTTATCTTAAATCAGAACTTGCAATTTATTCAAAGGTTTTTTTTTAAAAAAAAAACCACCATTATGCCTCAAGGATATAAGACCTAGCGAGAGGACATCTATTAAGCACCGTGATTGTGTGCGGCCGATAGGCTGTTACGCCTTTCCCAAGTGATCAGTTTACACAGGGATGGCCCAGGACATTTTGCCACTAGAGGCAAAACATAAAACACCATCCCTCCATCTCTTCCTCTGCCACTGCACACCCACCTGGGAGGTAAAAGGAGGCAGAAGAGGAGAGGCCAGTGGCAGGCATGGGGCAGAAGACACACAGCGGAGGAGGAGACAGGCGTGTGGTAGGTGCACAGCAACTGATCCATGGGGGCAGGCAGGCGGGTGGCAGGTGGTGCAGCGGTGGCAGCAAAAACCTTGTTGGAGGCCAGAACTGCCGACTCTCCCAACTGCCCGGAGCCTGCTGCCCCGAGGCATTTGCCACATCTCGCCTAACTGGTGGGCTGGCCCTGAGTTAATGATGTTCACAGTTGTGACATCAATTATTTGTGGGGAAACCAGACATCTTCCTTCAAACAAGTACTACTGTTGCAGGGAAGTTACATTTTGACAGCATCAGTTGAACTATTAAGTGCTATGCGGGGTGTGGCTGCATGAGTGCCACAGTCAGCTATGGGATAATGTCTCTGACATCCCAAGTGATACATGGACATGCCTCGTCCAGCATGCCTGTGGTGTTCTGAGAGTTCATAAAAAGTTTATTTTGAAAACGTTATCAAGGCCAGCATAAGTGATTTGTAGGGTGGCCACCAATGCCCACATTGCAACAAGGAGCCCACTCCTGACTCCAGAGCTGCTTTGGCCCCACTCAAGTGGTTGGATCGTTTAGAGGAAGCCCTTGGCTGAACGGGATCTAGTGATAGATAAGTGTAGCTGGGAGAATATTTAAAGATCACTGAATTTATGTAATTGTAGGTGGAGAGCGAGACATCTGTGGAAGCCAACCACATGGCAAGGCAAATGTTACCATGCGAAAGGGGAAGCCAATCAGAAACGGGGAGTAATGGGAATGTGGTAAAGTTCACCACATCTCCAGATGTTAAATTACTGGCTTCAACATGGCTGCATGAAGCCCAGAGTGAATTTGCTAGTAGCCTCCACATGATAAAACGGCCTTTTGCCTCTACTCTATGTACGGCCTTCTCTTCCTGAAAATTAGTTGGGTGCCACTTCTAAAGGGTAAGAATGCAAAAAAGATTTTTCACCACCATGTAAAAGCTGAAATATTTAATTAACTGCTCAAGGAGAAAACGTTAAGAAGAAAATCTTTTGATTTGAGGAATGAAGAAAAACAAGTATGCAACGGAAAAGAACACATGATGGTACTTTTTAAGTGGTTGGCAGTGATGCTGTTGGCAGAGTTTTCAAACAGCATCGGCATTTCCCTATTCAATGCAGTCAGGTACAGGAAATAAAAATCAGCAGTGAGGAAGGATGCTGGAGTGTGTCTCAGGGTCTTTATGGGATGGGTGATGGGGGAGGGAGAATTCGCAAGGCTGCTGTTGCTAGGCATATTCAACATGCAAAATTCTTGGTTGGTGAATGGCTACACAGAGATTTCATGATCACTGAAATTACAACTAACTTGCATACTCTCTGAATGGCTATTTTTAGGAGCGGGCCTTTCATGTGGTAGAATGATGTAGATTTTACAAGAGCATTTATAATGTGTTTCATATGGTGCAGTCCTGGTACAATTTTGCTGCATATAAGAGAAAGCTTTAACAAAATAAAAAGGCTCCATTTCCTCCCTTTTCCTTTATATTACTTCTTCTGTTTTAGAGTTACTGTAAATATTTCTTAATCTTTATTTTCTTCAGCTTGACTTCCATCAACAGAGCAACAAGATACAAAGTCTGAAAAAGTTTCTGTAAATGTCTAACTGTCATTGAAAGATCACCCAGTAGCACCTTAGAGACCAACTAAGTTTGTTCTTATGCATGCACACAAAAGCTTATACCAAGAACAAACTTAGTTGGTCTCTAAGGCGCTACTGGACAATTTTTTAATTTTTTTATATATTTCGACTGTGTCAGACCAACACAGCTACCTACCTGAATCTAGTGTCACTCAAGGAGAGTTACGATATTATTATGCCCTCACGTCTTTGGTGATCTATAGGGCATTTCCCTTCTTCTCTTTAAACTATTTTATCAGTCTCCATCCCTCTGACCTGGAAACACTGTGCATGACAGTCCATCTGCAGTTCACCTTCTTACTGAAATGCATGAGACTAGGTTGCAACGCTATGCCCACTTACCTGAGAGTAATTCCCACTGAGTTCAGTGGAACTTACTTCTGAATAGTTACATTTAGGATTGCATTGTTAAGCACAAGCCTAACGTCCCCATTGACATCTGTGGAAGTTATGCTTAAATTTGGACTGTGACTGGATCACAGTCACTGTTTTCATGTCTTACACTTGTAGGATAGTTTATTTATTAGGATACCAGCATCTGGTTCTCTGCTCTGTTTTAGCAATCGTCCACTAAGAATAAGGTTATTGTTTTCTTACATTAATTTATGCCATTCCACAGAAAAATCAGCATAAGACACTCAGCTTGAGCTACTTTTTTTTTTAAAAAAAACCTACTCTTTTCATAACAGACTTTTTACACTTTCCAAGTGGCAAACTGTGAGTACCTCAGACTAAAGTTCCAAAGTTGAAGAGGCTACTACTCATTTTCATGCCTGCAAAGCAGGAGCTGGCAGAAATAATCAAGATTTCTACTGGCTTGATTCGGTTTTGCACATCAAGCCGATTTATATGTTTTCTGTGTTACGTCATGCAAGTCACCCTATCTTAGCCTTCCTCAGCTTGGTGCTGCTAGATGTTTTGGACTACAACTCCCATTGATCATTAGCAATGCTGGATTTACATTTAGGCTGAGCAGCTTGCAGCCTCTTGCTATTCTAAAAACAAACAAACAGGCAGATTTTACTATCTGGGCCCAATTGCTTAGTGCCATTAAATACATGATGTAGGAGTCTATGGCTGTATAACAGTTACGCAAATGCATATTTACTGTTTAGTAAAGTTCGTGGAGACTTTAAAGCTACCTAGAGTCAAATGATAAGTCAGCTATGAAGCAATACAAGTGTTCAGATCACTGCCTACCATTACAGCAGGTGTTTGAGAACAAGTGAGGATTCTTTTACATCACTGTGAATCAGAATAATATTTAATTTTGCCTTCTTGTGAAAATAATAATGAGTAAGCAATATGAAAGTGGTGCTAGTAAACAAAGGTGACAAAAAGAACAGAAGGAAATAATCATTTGAAGTCAAACACATCAAATGGCTTCGTATAGCAGGCAGAAACAGCCCTCCGATACAGAATATTCATGTTTGCAAACAGACGAAAATCAGTTAGACTACACTGAGCAGTCTGAGGGAACTGAAAAACAACCAGCTTATATACAGAATGCAGCCCCCGCCCCCAACTTCAAGGAGAACTGTTGTCAGTTACTACCACTACAGGTACAGAAACTTCTGGAGAAAGTGACCAAGGCCATTTAGGGCTTTAAAGGTCAGCACCAACAGTTTGAATTGTGCTTGGAAACGTACTGGGAGCCAATGTAGGTCTTTCAGGACCAGTGTTATATGGTCTCAGCGGCCACTCTCAGTCACCAGTCTAGCTGCCACATTCTGGATTAGAAGAAGTTTTGGGGTCACCTTCAAAGGTAAGCCCCACGTACAGCGTGTTATAGTAGTCCAAGTGGGAGATAACCAGAGCATGCACCACTCTGGTGAGACAGTCTGCTGGCAGGTAGGATCTCAGCCTGCATACCAGATGGAGCTAGTAGACAGTTGCCCTGGACACAGAATTGACCTGTGCCTCCATGGACAGCTGTGAGTCCAAAATGACTCCCAGGCTGCGCACCTGCTCCTTCAGGGGCACAGTTGCCCCATTCAGGACAAGGGAGTCACCCACATCCGCCCCGTCCCCCAAAAACAGTGCTTCTGTCTTGTCAGGATTCAACCTCAATTTGTTAACTGCCATCCATCCTCCAACTGCCTCCATGCACTCACACAGGACCTTCACCACCTTCACTGGTTCTGATTTAAAAGAGAGGTAGAGCTGGGTGTCACCTGCATACTGATGAACACCCAGCCAACCCCCCCCCCGATGATCTCTCCCAGCGGCTTCATATAGATATTAAAAAGCATGGGGGAGAGGACGGAACCCTGAGGGACCGCACAAGTGAGAGCCCAGGGGTCTGAACACTCATCCCCCAACACCACTTTCTGGAAACGGCCCAGGAAAAAGGAGTGGAACCACTGTATAACAGTGCCCCCAGCTCCTCTAGACCAGGCTTCCTCAAACTCAGCCCTCCAGATGTTTTTTGTTTACAACTCCCATGATCCCTAGCTAGCAGGACCAGTGGTCAGGGATGATGGGAATTGTAGTCTCAAAACATCTGGAGGGCCGAGTTTGAGGAAGCCTGCTCTAGACGGTCCAGAAGGATGTCATGATTGATGGTATCAAAGTCCACTGAGAGATCCAGAAGAACTAAGAAACAGCTTTCAAATTTGTCCCTAGCCTGCCAGAAATCATCAACCAGCACAACCAAGGCAGTTTCAGTCCCATGATGAGGCCAGAATCCCGACTGGAAGGGATCCAAATGGTCCGCATCCTTCAGCCATGTTCAGCAACTACTTCAATTACAGCTTAAGCTTCTACTGGATTCAACGGCTGGCATTCATGCTTATCTTGTTAAAACTCATGGAAACTCTAAAAATCATATGAACTTTATGCCAACATACTTAACAAGAAAGCGTGATCAAATGCTCAGTTCAAAACCCAGAGGCAAAATCAAAGCAGAGAAGGATTACTGGGGGATTGTACTTCAGTGAGTTATTGCAGTGATT
Source organism: Podarcis raffonei (assembly GCF_027172205.1). Classification (NCBI taxonomy): domain Eukaryota; kingdom Metazoa; phylum Chordata; class Lepidosauria; order Squamata; family Lacertidae; genus Podarcis; species Podarcis raffonei. The sequence continues at coordinate 58,568,778 of NC_070603.1, read as the reverse complement.
TCCCTTTTGGTACAATGTGGCTTGGCATTTAGGGGAGGTGATGAAACATTTGGTTTACCAAACAATCTTTCTTGGATTGCTTGAATTAATTGCCAAATCAGATCCCTTCCTATGTACACACATAAAGCAGTATATGAGTAAAGACTCTTGATCAGCCATTGAACTTATCCAAAACCACATGTGAAGAGGTTATCCAGCTGATGGCTAATACAGTTCGAGAAGCAATACTGAGCAACATCAAGCAGGCAGGTTATGTTAGTTTATCAGTCAATTCAATCCTTGATGTTTCCCATGTTGATCAACTTTCTGTCCTTGGTAGATATGTTTCTCCTAGTGATAAATTACCAGTTAAATGGTTCCTGAGGTTTTTGAACTGAAAGATCACACTGGTGAAAGCATGGCTGAGCTGATACTGAACAAGTTCAATGAACTTGAAATGAATTTAAGTAAATGCAGAGGACACTCATACGGCTGGAAAGTATAACAGTGTTGAACAAAAAATTGTGGAAAGGAACAAGTATGCAAAGTTCATTCCATGTACAGTCGTACCTTGGGTTAAGAACTTACTTCGTTCCAGAGGTCCGTTCTTAACCTGAAACATCAGTTTAGCTAATGGGGCCTCCCACTGCTGCCGCACCGCTGCTGCTCGATTTCTGTTCTCATCCTGAAGCAAAGTTCTTAACCCGAGGTACTATTTCTGGGTTAGTGGAGTCTGTAACCTGAAGCGTCTGTAACCTGAAGCGTATGTAACCCGAGGTACCACTGTTCTGGACATTCCCTAAATCTAGTTAGACAAACCACAGTTGACTTGTGCTTACATTGTTGAAGCCCTCAGTCATATTTACTGTCATGAAACTGAAAAAGGATACTCTAGATGCCAAACTGACAAACTTCTGCAAAAAATAGAAGAATCTGAATTCATTTTCATGCTTCACCTTTGGAAACATTTGCTACAGTTAGCAAGGCAATCCACAGTATACAAAATTCACTGAGCACATGTGGGAATATTTACAGCTCACTATTGCAGTTCGTATCAAATGCTCAGGCTAGTTTTCATGAAATTGAACAAGAAAAATGCACTCTACTAGATGTAGAGCACAAATCTATCAAAAAGCAGCAGAAAGTAAAAACAAAAACAAAACAATGATGGGACAGCACCCAGATAAGCCTTAGATAAACTTTCTCCAAGAGACAAATTTAGGATAAATTAATTTATCCCTGCCATGGATGTTATTGTAGCCAACCTAGACAGAGCAGAAACAGTGTATAGGAGTGTAGCTGGCAATTTTTCATTTTTGGTCAACCTGCAAGCTACTAAGGAACAGATTCACAATGGTATCAAGATGTTGATGCAAGAGTATCCAAAGGATGTTGACCTTAGTCTAATTGATTAACTCTTGCCCTTCTACCTGTAGTCAAATAAGGTCACCGTGAAAAAGAAAAATTCAGCCACCAAGATATGTATCAAATAATATTCCAAGAGAAAATTCAGACAGCTTTTCCCAAATGTGGAAACAATTTTCAGATGGTTCCTATGTTTAACAATTACAAACTGTACTGGCGACAGATCATTTTCTATACTAAAATGGATAAAGAATGATCTACGGTCTATAATGTCCCAAGATTGGTTATCTGATCTAAGCATTCTCTGCACAGAAAATGATAAACTGTTACTTATTGAGTTTAAAGATATAATTGATAAGTTTGCATCCAAAAGAGCTTGAAACTGCTCTGACTTTGCTTAAAATGTAATGTTATAACATACTTACGATTCTGTACGAATGTCTTCATTAATTCCATACTTTTGCAAACTTATTAAAGTTTACAACTTTATAAGCAATCTTTTTATCAATGCTAAAATTTCATCTAATGCAAATGCACCTACTGCAGCCCAATGGACACTTTCTCTGAAGAAATGCGGCTTTCAAGAGGGTCCATCTTTGAACAGAGAAGTGATGGGAAAAGAAGGGTGCACAATTTTTTCTCCACAAGGAGTTTTCTTCATCCAGATTAACTCCCATGCAAAGACCTCTCTCACCCAAACACATTTTTGCTTGTATTTGGAAGTACACTGTGTGTGCGTGAATGCACAAGGGATGGCAAATTGGAAATGGCAATTTGTAGCAGATAAGTATTGGGGCAAGAGAAAAGCACCCTTCCGCATCCCACTGCTCCTCTGCTTAAAGCATGTTCCTCCTGAAGCCATTTTTCTTTAGAAGAAGTGAAACGAAGTCAATGCACTTTGTGTTTTGATTCTCCAATATCATTGGGTGATGAGAGAAACACACACACAGTGCAATGACATCACGTAACACACTGAGCTCCCCCATTCTTTAATGGGAAAGAGGGGGGAGAAGCACAGAGTGGTGTCAGTTGTGTGTCCCTTGAAACATTCTAGGTTTGATTAATTAATTGTCTTTCATGTGCCTCAAGGTGATTTACAAACATACCACCAAACAACTAAAAAAATGTTTTAAACACGGTACAGGAACAACTAAAGATAGATTTAAATCCAAGGCAGAGACCGTTATCCATCTGGAAAAGCTTGTCAAAACAAAATTTGTCTTCACTTGATTCCAGAAAGTACAGATTGTGTTTGCCCATCATATCTTAACAAGGATGGTGTTCTGCATAACAGGGGCAGCCCCACTGAAAGCCCTGCCCCCAAGTTACTGCGGAGTGGGTTGCTGATGTCCTTGCAGCTTGAAGGAGAAGCTCTATTGCAGGATGCAACAATGTATGCCCCCATCAGCACTATATATTTAAAGCAGTACCATATGACTTTAAAGAGTCATGGCTTCTCCCCCAAAATTCATGGAAACTGTAGTTAAGGGTGCTGAAAGTGGTTAAGGTAAAAAGGTAATGGGACCCCTGACCATTAGGTCCAGTCGTGACCGACTCTGGGGTTGCAGCGCTCATCTCGCTTTATTGGCCGAGGGAGCCGGCGTACAGCTTCCGGGTCATGTGGCCAGCATGACTAAGCCGCTTCTGGCAAACCAGAGCAGCACACGGAAACGCCATTTACCTTCCCGCCGGAGGAGATCCCAATTCCCATCACAGAGCTACAATTCCCAGAGTTCACTAGGAAGGGAGACTGACTGTTAAATAACTCTGGACGTTGCAGCTCTGTGGGGGAAATAAAGGTCTCCTAACAACTCTTGGCACCCTTAATAAGCTGCATTTCCCAGGATTCTTTGGGGCAGCTGTGACTGCTTAAAGTGGCAGAATGCTGCTTTAAATGTATAGTGCAAATTAAGCCTTAGAGAGACTATGAGGGATAAAGCGCAATGACAACACATCGTACACCTGGTCCTAAGCTGCATAACGCCTTAAATGTTAGTTCTGCCCTCATTTGAGCAAAATAATTGAAAACTGCCTGATAAAAAAACAAAGGCAGTTTTTTGTGTTTTTTTTATAAAAACCAATTCCTATGTAAAATATAACAAGTCAAGAACTCCAGCTTGGAGGAATGTTATTTTAAAGAAGTTTTCTTCCCGCCCTGCCTTTAAAATGCCTTATTCAGTTCTTTTCAAGTTGGGGTTATTAAAAGCTGAAGAAAAATGGTTGCCATTTCGCAGATGCACTGTGTACTCATTTAGCTCAGAAATCACTTTGTTCTTCAAAGTGAGAGTTTCTAGGATGCTAATCTGTAACGTGGATAAGCCTTGTGGGTTTTGGTTTGTCTTTTTTTTTATGAAAGAAAGAAAAACTAAACAGCTGATTTTGTACTGTTTCAACAAACAAGCCTAAAACTGCATTCAGAAACTCATATAGTTAGTGATTTAACATCAGTTAAAATGAACACAAATTAATAAAAAACACAGCAGCTATGGATGCAATATTGTATACAAAGGATGTATCATGAAAAATAAACATAATACTCAAGGACTTTCGCACATACTTTTTATTCATTTTCATACTGCATAGGCTGGCAGACCATAATAAAGAAATTGGCTCTATTAGTGGTATTTTTAGGAGTGTGTATCTTCAACCCAGGGCAGTGGATCAGGAGATCTTGGAGATTCCACCCTGCAATTATGAGATTCCATGATTCAGTGTTTCATCCTAACTGATGCCTCTCCAATACACTCGAGTTAATGTAGCTCATGGCAGGCGCACCAAACACGTTGTTTTTTCTGAAGCAGAAACAGAACCACCAAGGCACATATACATAAAATAGAACTGTATAAAATTAACGTCTCTCTTCTTGAGTTCGCCAAAGGTGAACGAGATCAAGTTTGTCACGGCCGCATGAGAATTTTCAGCAACATGACCATGCCCAATACAATCAAGTGCACACTCTTTCTCTAGTGGGTATTGTAGATCTTGTGCATACACACACCTAAACACCCTTGCGTTGACTGAACATAAAGCTCACTGGATAATCTTGAGCCAGTCACATCCCACATCACTGGGTTGCTGTGAGGGTAAAATGGGTGGGGATGTAAAATGGGCTCATACTCCCTGACTTCCTTAGAGGAAGGAAAGATTAAAAGAGAAATAACATCAAATACAAAATAAACTGATCTTTTGAGACATAGTGGCCATGTCACACTAGAACAGCTTCCCAAGCTATGCCCCACCAAATGTTTTGGGCTACAACTCTCATCATCCCTAACCATTAACCATGTTGGCTATGTCCGATGAGAGCTGTAGCTCAAAATATCTGGAGGACACTAGGTAGGGGAAAGCTATGTTACACCAACACCATGGTTTGGCAGCACTGTACATGCACAAGCAGGAAGGAGTTGCAAAAAGCTTTTGGCTTACATACTCTATCAACAGCTGCTGAAGCTTTAACTTAACTGTATTTTCTCATGATGTCTGCTGCAACAAATAGTTATAAACACTAACTTTTCAAACAAACCATAGTTTCTGAAGCTGGCTTATTGAAAACTAAGCATAATTAATGTTCATCACAATTCCAGTCCACACGACAGAGCAAACTGTGGATAACTTAAAAATGGAAGCAAAAGATCCCACATTCCTCATCTCAGAAGCATGGGAGGAAGGTAGCGGGATCAGGGGGAAGGAATGCACAAGCCTGAGTTTCACTGCAGCTTGTGCGTTTCATGCTAAACCATGGCTTTGCATGATGTTAAAATGTGGCTTGGCTGAAACAAAGGGGGCGCATGTGATACTGAGAAAGATTATGACCTGTCTTATAATCACGAATGCCCTTTAAAGTAAAAGGATTTAGGAAAACCAGTGTGATAAGCAGTGTGATAGATGGCTATAACACGCTGCACTCCTTGGCAGAATAGTATGGGACAGAAATGTGGTTAAGAAACAAAATCTACCGTAAGGAAAAAAGCAGGGAAATGGGACTACTGAATATTCAAATATCTTGACTGGAGATACATAGCTAGACTCTTTGCTGCCTAATGTGCTTAATTGACCAAGAGTAACAGAATTATGACTCACACCTGTAGTACTCCATATGCAAAATGCTTTATAGTCTTTATCACATCCATCTGCACAGCATCCTATGAGCCATTTTTAATCCTTACTATTCTTATTTTACAGATGCAGAACTGAGGCTGAGAGAAAGTAACTTGCTTGACTCAGTGTACAGAGATGCCAAAAAAAGAAAAGAAAGAAAAAGCAATAAGAGCACCATTACCCAGACTTTAATTATCCAGTGCTCACTATCATCCACATTCATTTTGTATCATCCATAGATTCATGTCATGGTAACCCTTGTAAGGATGATAATTATATCCAATTTTCCCATTATATAAATGCTTTAAATATTCCACAGGCCACTCGGCTATATGGGGCTACAGTGTAATAAAGGGTTATACCAGTTCTGTAGTTATATGGAAGCTGCACAAAAGGCTGGTTTGCAAAAGCAAGGTTTTCTTATTAATGTGAATCGTGTTCCCAGTCAAATTAACAGGAAACAAATGTAAAAATATTTCCCTTTTATATTTCCCCCTGCACATGTTATACAGGTCATTTTTAGAAACCGATGAAATATGATTTGAGATCAACCAGCAGTACGGCTAGGTTCAAAGGGCCAGTTGCTTCTCTTGTTTTCCAAATAGTAGGTGGGATATCATAGAATCATAGAACTGTACAGTTGGAAGGGACCCAAGGGCCATCTAGTCCAACCCCCTGCTATGCAGCAATCCTGCCCACAGCTGTCCCTGGGCGGTATTGAATCAGAAACCTTCTGGTTAATAGCCAGACACACTTCATGGAGACAAGTCCTGAAGTCTCGGAAAAGCAAGTTCCATTGAAGTAAACATGCTTAACGTCATCAATACCTCAGTGAGAACACTTTGAAATGTTAGGCTAGTGTAAAGTGTAAAGGGACAAAGCATCCAAAAAAGGGACAAAGCATCCAGAAAAGGGACAAAGCATCCAGAACTGGCAGATCCAAGGCTCAACTAGATGAGAGTCATATGAACATAAATGTGCAAGTTATTGTTATGTAAATAGCAACTGCAGCATCAGGACACGGGGAGTGAGAAAGGAGAGTTTAAACGTGTCCACTCTTGCAGTGGTCACTACAAAAATGCCTCCCCCCCAAAAAAAAATTGCTATAGGCATTGGGTGGGCAGCCTCCATAGGTGCCCATGGTGAATTGCTTCCAAATGAAATTTTGGGCAGATGAGTGATTTCTGTTGGGACCAGGGCAAAGGCGGAAAGGGCTAAAGTCCCTTCCACCCCCTGCAATCTGGATGCTGTGCAGCCTCCCACCCTTCTGGCAGCTGCTACTGACATGTGTGTGTTCACACAATTAATGCTGCTTCTAGCTTGCGCCTGAGGAGACCAACTACCCAATGGATTATATGGATAACTGTTCTTCTAACACAGTAAGGGACACTCCATACGTGGCAGTAGAAGTGGAGATGCACCGAAGACAAAAGATGTATCCATTTGCACTCAGCAATGTCTGAAGGAGCTTGCATCAATTTTTCTGTGCATGCACCCTGTTTTGGGAAGTCAGTCTAGATACTGGTTCTCTGACATGTACACTTAAAAAAGAAGAAGACATATAGCTATTTCACATAACAGAGAGGAAAAGTGGGCATTTTAACACACAATTGGGGGGAGGGAGAGGGAGGGAGAGAGAGGGGGAGAGAAAGAGAGAACAAACAAGCTTTTCACTTGGTATTAAGGAAGGAATTAACTTTCCCTTTGCTTAATACACAAACCCACAGAACCCAAGATGGCTTACACACAGCCAGAATCTGCCCTTCCATCATAAATGTTTATTTTAAACCCATAAAACTGGATGTCTCTGACCTCAGCCTGTTCAAGCCAAAGGGAGTCCTTGTGTTGACTGAGGCTGAGCAAGTCTGGCCTGCAAATACCTATGGGAAACCCCAGCTCATTTCCGTAGCTAACACACCCAGTTCCAAAATTAAGAAACATAGAAGTGCTTCTTCAAGCCTTTTGGCTGCTGTATATTACCGACCTGCTGCAAGATGCAACAATGTTCAGAAAACTCCCTCAGGTGTCAACTTAATTATATTGCCATAGAAAGGAGAATAGTTTAATCTGATCAAAGTTTCAACATGTCTGACCTTTAAGGTTTATAACCACCTAAAAGGCAGACCTACCTACTGACAAGATACCTCAATTTGGTTTTAAAGTGATTTGTACCATTTAAAAAAGGATATACTTTTATGATTTATAGTTGATTTTGAGGGGGGAAATTAGCTTTTGATGATGATACATTCCACACTGGTTTTTGCAATAAGCATCGCTCTGTCTCTCTGTCTCTTTCATCTCTTTCAAGGAGAGGTGCTGGTAAGGGTAGACAGAGCTTCAAAGCTGCTGGATTAAACCTATCATATATACACTGCAGCTAGTATTGAAGGTCAAACTCTGTTTTGAAACGTGGGCAGACACTTAGCAGTATAGCAGACAAGAGAGACTTCCACCAAATGCTGTAATGAGCCCTCATCTTCAAGAACATGAGTGTTCCATTCATGGTTTCCTCTAAGATACTGTAAAAGCCTCAAACAAGTCAATGCCCTTCTTCCCCGTTCTCATGTTTGTTTGTTTCCCCCCACTTTCCAGTTGGTGACTTCTTGTGGTCACTGAGCATGTTCAATCATCATTGGTCCATTTTAGGATTCTTGTTTTAGTTCCCCTTTGGGGTTTTTTTAAAAAAATGTTTTGTACTTCTAACACACCTTGGGTATTCATCCAACCACAAATCTTGTTAGCACTCAACCATCCAAGTTTGTTCTTAGAGGGAAAGAGATTACGGGGGTTGAGGTAGCAAAGAGAACAAATGTACCTTGTGCCTACCGCAAGTGCAAACATGGTTAGAAGCAACATAGCAAAGTAAAATACTGCCACCTTCTTTCTACCCCGCCCCCCAAAACCATCAGAAAAGCAATATTAAAATATTCCAAGTTTAAAATCCTAGAAATCAAAAAGAAGTATTGTTTAAATATCCATTCTTCAAGGGAAAGGCACATGTAAATATCATAAAGGTGTAAAATTATTTAATATGGTAAATACTGTTTGTGTTTTTATATTGATATCTTTTGATGAAGGGTGGTATATAAATCAAATAAATAAATAAAACAGTGGGTATATTTGACTGTCTTCCCTCAGATTATCTGCAAATTATCTGTGGTGCGGGGAGGAGATGTGGCTGCCAGTTGAGGGAGGATTATACCATGTGGACAGCGCAGAAACATAGAAAGTAAAAAAAGGGACACAAACAGCTTCAAATCCACATTAAACACCAGTGTGGATGAGCTCCCTTGTCCCCTCCGGGCTAAGAACAAAAGTTTCCTAGTGATGAAATTATACATTGCAGTGTGAATATTGAGGGGAAATGTCTTCAGATGTCCGGATACCAGCTAACACACAGACACCGTTTGCTGCTGACAGATAGTCCTGCTAAGACTGAAACAAATCTTCTATGTAAGTGATCCTGTTATAATGTATGCTGAGATAATAGCATTCAGGTTACAATCCCAAATACCCTTACCAGGGAGTAATACCTGTAAAACTCAGTGCGACTTCCTCCTGAGTAAACCTATTTAAGACTGTGCTGCCTAGATTTGCATGCCCTTGATCTTCCCGAGAAACATTATTATAACTGAAGTACTTACTCTTTGGTGGTTTAGCAGAACAGGACCCTTGACAGTTTCGAACAGCGCTCCAGAGGGAGGCATATGAAGGGGAGCAGAAAAGAAGGATTACAGAATTAATCCCAACCTCCTACATATGTTTACAGGAAACCCTGACAAGAAATAATACACCCTTCGCTAAACATGGGTAATGCACAGTAATCTCATTTCGGGAAAAGAAGGGAAAGTGAGAATCTATTTAGAATTTTAATTCAATGGAAGTACCCCTGCTAGAAAAGTGAGTGATGCCCAATCAATCTGAAAGGAATCAATATCTAGCTGAATCTTACCCCGTTGGAATAATCTGTCAGCCCCAGCTACTACTTCTCATCTTCCTCTGTTCCTGCATCCTGCTCTGTAAGCCACTTGTGCTACCGGGCTGGTATTGATTCATATAGATCAACTGACCACTGTATTTATGGGTTTCCCCAAGTGTTTCTGTTCGCAGAATCCCGGCCAGAAACCAGATTCAGTGTTGCCTTTCTCATGAACTCCACCCATCTTAATTGCCAGCTCAGTTGTCCCTTTCCTTCACCTTGGAATTCTCCAGATTTGCTTCAGCTGGGAATCTCCAGCAAGATTGGCCCTAACATTAGGCAGAGTGAGGTAACTGCCACAGTTGGCAAATCCTGGGGGTAGGGAGACAGTAGCAAGAGCAGCCCCCCCACCATTTTTAAATCCCATTGTAGTTTGCCTCTGTTGGAGGATAGAGCTGTCTGTGCCATACAGTCTGTCCTGTGTCCCCAAAGTGAGCCTGCTACCCTCAGGTGCAGAGCAACACACTGACCCATCCTTAACGTTGAGAGTAATGTGCAACTGGGAGTCCAGTTGGCGCTGTACGTAGAATGGGGGTGGGGCACACCATCTTGTCCTTTGACTCAGGCCACAAAATGCCTTGAAGACAAGCCCTGATCTTCAGCACTTACACATACGTATACTGAAACAAACTAAAACCAGAGGCACTGCAACTGTCTCTCAGGTAGAATCTTTCAGCTTTCTAGAGGTGATGGGACAATGTTCTGACTTAAAGCTTATCTCTCTCTATATAGCCATGGAGTCTTCAGGCTCATTTAAGCTCTGAACCAAACCTGTTGAGCACTGGTTAAGTGCCTCACCATCACATCTAAACATATTTGGAAAGGCTGAAAACAAGTTATACGAAATAAGATCTAGAGAAGTGAAGACTGGTGATACAGATACGAAAGGAGGTAATGTCACAAGCAACAAAGAACATCACAGCCGCCGAGGAACCAAAGAGCAGTGTTAGAAACTTGGATATACAGTGGTACCTCGGGTTAAGTACTTAATTCGTTCCGGGGGTCCGTTCTTAACCTAAAACTGTTCTTAACCTGAAGAACCACTTTAGCTAATGGGGCCTCCTGCTCCTGCTGCGCCGCCGGAGCACGATTTCTCTTCTCATCCTGAAGCAAAGTTCTTAACCTGAAGCACTATTTCTGGGTTAGCAGAGTCTGTAACCTGAAGCGTATGTAACCTGAGGTACCACTGTATAAATTAGGCCCCAAATGGCACCTTAAACCTAAGTTACGTTTGCCACATCGGAATGTTTATTAAGCAGGGGGTTGGACTAGATGAGCCTTGAAGCACTTATAAGGTAGGATAAAATCTGCAAGATCTTCAGACTCATGGACATAGTTAATGAATTTGGTAGCAACTGAATGTAACTGGTATGCAAGAGTTTGCTTATGACTTTTGAGGAAAACCCAATCCAATCCAATATACCGTAAATACAAAATAACCCCAAAGTCCATGATAAAAAATCCATGTACAGCTACATTTTACCTTGCAATTTTACTTCTAATCTTTTGGGAATTAATAACTAATATTCCAATGGATAGAACAGTAAATTGATTTCAGTTTTTATGGCTACAGTTTTAGACATTCTACTAGTTGGCAATCCATTTCCTACTTGGAGGTTTGCAAGGAGGATAGATCAACACATAAATTTTCTGTTGCTTCTTAATCTCTAGGGCATTTCTTTTGTGCTACAAAAGGCATTTGGGTTAACCTACCATCCCTGCTCGTGCCAACCTAGCAGTTCGAAAGCACGTCAAGTGCAAGTAGATAAATAGGTACTGCTCCAGTGGGAAGGTAAACGGCATTTCTGGTTTGCCAGAAGCGGCTTTGTCATGCTGGCCACATGACCCAGAAGCTGTACGCCGGCTCCCTCGGCCAGTAAAGCAAGATGAGCGCTGCAACCCCACAGTCGTCCGCGACTGGACCTAACGGTCAGGGGTCCCTTTACCTTTACCTTTACCTTACCATACCTCTTATTTCTGTGGTTTACCTAAATAAGAAACAAGCGAGTCATTGTTTCTCTTAGTTTGCATGTCCAAAGAGGTGTTAAAATATGCCCAATTCCCAAATGAGCAATAAAACAAGTTTAAGAAACAGAGATGCTCAAGTCAATAAGCCTAACATCAGCCTACTTCTTCTGACCGGGAGTAGTATGATCAAGGCATTTTATCAAAGCCGCTAACAGATATCTGCAACTGTTAAAATCATCCTCTTGCATAGGGCTAAATGCATATCTTGTGCTTAAATGTGCTTAAAAAAAACTTTTAAAAATTCTTTTTAAAAAGGAAATAAGTAATATTCCAAAAGAAACAATATACTGTTTAAACCAGTAAGTATTGGGCTTCTGCTGTGCCAGAAATTTTGGAAAGCGGTATGGCACAGATCCCACAAAGAAGAACTAGACTCTGCTCTATCCGGTCCTGCTGTTGCAGGTTTCAGTAGTTAGCAATGTTTTAAGGCCAATGTCACATATTATGTGGAAGTGGTGAAGCAGAAAGCGCAAGTGATATTTCCACATAACATACAAGGGTGCTCTAAGAAACCTCTGTATTTTCATGTATTTGTATGCTCATGCCTGTACTTCTGTCCCATCAATCAGACCAACATTGAATCCTGCTCAGTAAAATGTACCGGTAATGAGACCTTCATTATCTCTTTCTGTAGTTTGTTTTTAAATGTAAGTTTCCCCTTTCCTTGTTTTCCTTTTCTTTCTTTACACTAGGTGTAATGAGGACAATGCTCCTGTATTTCTAAAGCAAGCAGTTCTCTTGCTCATATTACTGTTCCAGTTTTCTATTGCTAGCAAAATAATCTCCCATGAACAGTCCAGTCTATGATGCTGTCAATCCCACTGTCCTTGTTAGGATTGCAGCCTTATTTTTTTCCTATATTAACATTACCAGTGAACTAAAACAACCGCATGCTAAAGCTCCTTTAGATCTTAATATGTTGTTGTTAATGCTATATTTTGCCAGTATTTTCACTGTGTGAATTTTTGGCCGGGTGTGAGAGGGATCTGTGAACCACTACGTAATGGACCAAATATTAAGGATCTGACCCTGAAACACTCTCCTTGTAGTTAAAGAGACACATACCAAGGATCAATCAAAATAAAAATGAACTGGTAGCACTTTAACAAGCTATAAAAAGTTTTACTGCTTCATAGAGGCTTATTTCTTCTGTAGTTTTCATTTCTAAACTACCAATGTCCTAATATCCACTAAAATTAGCAACTGTTACCATTATATCCTTTGCACTTTTAAGCAAAACGTTCCTCTCTTTAAGGGTCACCTGTGATAGCAGGCAGTTTCAAGGGTTTTCCATTTAATTTTGACTTGTAAAACTTAACAAAACATTGCAAAGCTGTATCCTTCTCCCTTTTCTGTGTTTTGGAACTGGTGCTATATTTCCCTTCCAGTTATTAGAAAATATTAAAAACTTTCTCTTTAAAACCAGACACTACCCTTCAGGAAATTCTAGAATTTCAGGTATGCCCAAGCCAGCACCTTTGCTTGCATGCAGTTACCCTAGCACACAGAAGCCAGTCTAAATGTAGACTAGCTCCACAGTAAAAGGAAAAGGTTCTGGAGCATGAAAACCTGCGCCATCCAGCACCAATGATTGCATGAGCAGAGCTCCTGTAACTAGCTAGTGATCAGTGCTGTCACTTGTAGAGGTGCCAATCACTTGGTTGTTTTTTTTTTAATATTTTATTAAGGGTTTTCTTGTTTTACAGTGTAAGTGTAATGCCTCGTATTTTTTTCTTCCATGTAACATTTTTACAAATCCGTTTCATTTGATGAGGCATTAGGGAGAGAAGAAAAAAGAAAGAAAAAAAGAAAGGGGGGTGGAGGGAGGGGAGATGGATGGGGGTGGGGTTGGGTAGCGGTGTTTCTATTATGCTTAATGTATGTAGAGTTTGGTGTCAGCGTGCTTGTGTTGTTCACTTGTGTTCCTTTGGTGGTGAGAGAGGTTGGAGTTGGCCTAGGGTGTGATTGTTTGTTTGTGATTGTGCCAATCACTTGTTGTTGAGCATTAGCAAGGGGATAGCGAAGCAGCTTTTGGTCCCGGTCCAAACGCTGCTACCCACTGAACAGGTGAGAAGCAGCATTCTTAGCTTGGAATGCCCTGAACACATCTTAGGCAGGCTTGCACGTGTATGTCTGCATCTCCGCACAGCAGCAGGATCCAGTTTCTGTTTCCAAGATGAGGCCCAGCATCTTTATGAACTGAGCCGCCCGAGCTTGTTTTCATTTCACGCAGATGCACATTTGCCAATTCTATTTCGGATACCATTTTGTTTTCAACTCCCATTATTTATTTATTTATTGTGGAAAGTGAGAGAACCGCTCACACCTCCCTGTGGGATTAAGTTAAACTGTCTAGTTACATTTGTAGCAGGCTAAGGAGAGAGAATGCTGTGATTTTCATTGACAGACATTCCCCTTTGTTCTTAGAACTCACACTAGTAATTTTCTTTCTTTGTCTGGAATAAGATTCTTATTGCTAAATAGCAGCATTTACATTCTTTCATGGAAAAAACTTACTTTGATCCTTGTTGGAAAGCAACTGTTTGAAACCCTTTTTACAAGGGGGAAAAAGTTTGTCCTTTTTGTTTTGTTTACAGTGCTATCTGCAAAACGAGTACCATAGAGCTTGGAAAGGTACAGAAAAAGGTAACCAAAATAATTAAGAAACTGGAGCAAGTTTCTCCAGGATAGAGACAGAAGTCCCATTGAGTTGAATGGGGCTCACTCCCAAGTAGGCAGGTACAGCACTGTGTTTAAGTTGTTTTCTTGGGGAGATGGGGAAGATTGCCAGAGACGAATTATAGAGGTTATGCATGGAGTGGAGAAGGATAAATTGCTCTCTTATTTTATAACATTATAACCAAGACCTTGCTTCCACAAGAATGGCTACTGGCCAAGACAGGAAATTAGGCAAATTCAGGAAATGATGGTCTGGTGACAGCTGCCAGTCATGAAAACAAAATGAAGACTTCATCTGGAACAGGCAGCACACCAGTTATTGATGGGAACAACCAATGGGGTGAGGCTGCTCCCTTCTTGCCCTGCTTGTACGCTTCCTGGAGACATCTCCCATTTGTCAGGAAAAATGTTTGAATCTAGCAAGATCTCGCATTTGGCCTGAGATGTACCATGGGTTTCACCCAATCATTTTTCTCTTTCTGTGGGAAAGTCACTTCAGGTACATTTTCTATCACCAAGACTTGGGACCGTTTCCTCACAACTACCTGGAATTCTACTAGAATTCTTCCTTCATACACTGAAAGCATTGTTTCATCTAAACTACTGCTGAATAGAAACCCACAAACACACACAGCTATCTCAGGCATTAGCTGTCTAAGAAACTGGCCTGCCCATTGTAAGTTCAATATCAGACAGTGCTGATTGTACGCTGTAGTTTACCGACCTAATGGAAAGCAATTGTTTCCCGACTTGGCTATTGTAAGAGATGAGTATGTAGAGTCCCATGACTATACAGCTAGACACTTGGCCTCTGGGGGCTGTAAGCAATAGAAAGAGGAGGTAGGGAGCAAAACAGCAACACAATCCAATGCCTGCTCTCATCCTCCAAATGCAATCAAGTTTCATTTCAAAAGTAAAAAAAAGTTTATAGTGCAAACTACATTTATAGTGCAATCTTGAGACAGATCCGCTTAGAAGTCCCATTTTCAGAAATGAAACTTACTCTTAAGTAGGAATATCAGAAGCTGCTTTATATGGGATCAGACCAATGGTCCAGCTCAGACAGACTGGAAGCAGCTCTCCAAGATTCCAGACAGGACTCTCTCTCAGCCCTACTGAACCTGGCACTTTCTGCTTGCAAAGCTGAGGGCTACAACCCCCCCCCTCCAGCAAACTTGTATGAACTTGTGGACGTACGCCAGTAGGAAGCCCCACTGAACCCAATGGGATATACTTCCAATCATACATACATAGGTGCATACTGCAGGTCATAGTCATCCCAGTCTTAAACGTAATATTTTTAAGTAAGCTCAACTGAAAGTTGGTGTGTGGAAAAGGAGATCGTATTTGATTATCACACAAGAGGCTTATAAAGTACTTGAAGCAACATGACGAAAACAAGGCAGGAAAACAGAAAAATATGTTTTACCTTTACAAAAGAAAAAAAGTGAAACTAAAAATAATATTAACTGCAACCGCCTTCCTGCAGTCAAGATACTCAAAACATGCCAATCCCAAACACATCTCTGTCGAACAGAGTCCCTCTGCCATTTATAGTACCCACTTCCAAATGAGTAGGCATAAGTTCACAGCCTAATACTTGCAATATTTTAAATTATTTGAGAGGATGCACACAAGAGCCAAATACTGACATACTGCTAGGATTGTTTCCCAGCACACCAAAAGCATCACCACTTCATATAGCACTGGTTTATTTAGTCTGACCTTTTCTGCATATAAATTATTGCAAGTCCTAAATTTAACAAAATAATTTTCAGCGAATACTAAAGAAAAAGAGAGACAAAAATGTAGGGACTCTGTTGTCATATTTTAGCCACTATCCATAGCAGAGTTCCAAAACTCCACTGCATATATATATAGGCAGGTCTTGCTCTCATTTGTACCAGTATCCATCTGGTTCCAGTCTACTGATGGTTAGGTACTGTAGTCTCAGCTTTGCCAGTATGAGAAAAATGTAGCTTTAAGAGTAATTGTTTATTTGTTAAAAAGCAAACCAACTGATTTGTTTCAAGATATGCAGAATACAGTGCACTTAAACGAAGGGTTCCTATATCATGCATCTGTATGCAAACAAGGAAAGTCTGTCTGTCACTAGATCCTTCAGTATGAAAATTTCCTTCCAACAAAATGTTTGCCTCCTTGCAATAATTTCAGAACTAATTTACTTGTGCAAAGAGAAATAAAAGTGACAACTAAGGCAGTACTCCTAGACACAAGGCAGCAGCTCCCATTGAATCAAGTAGATTTACTGTAATACCTCTGAATGTACATTACTCCAGTCTCTATATCCATGCATGCATGCATTCATGAATGAAAACTCCAGTCCTAAATATATTTACAAAGAAGTCACATTGATTTGAGAAATACTCAGTTCTAGAGTTTACTTGGATTAAAACTTAATGGAAAGAAAAATCTGGAACTTCCATATGTTGTTAAAAACCATATATATTCAAGAACCAGGTTATCACTTTTAATTAGGCCATTCTTGTGTGCTCTTTTTTATCATTTTCTATACTAAAAAATGCATAAGATACAGGGACTAAGACTGTTGTCAGTTCTAATGTAAGCATAACAATGCAAAGTATTAGAAAACTTTACAAAACGAAGAGAACTCACCAAAGGTGACATAGATCCATTTGGCAGGTAAGCATCTGAGAGCATTAGGAAAGGGTATCCAGAGTAAGAAGATCCTTTATACATCCCTGGGTCCTGATGTTTTAAGCCTGTTAAAATAAAAGTTTAACATTAGGGCTTTGTCTTACAACCAATTCCCACTCCATTCATACTTGCCTTACGACAAGAAGCACCACTGCATCTCTATGTAACTGCATGTTTTAAAACAACAACTCTCCTTTGATTATGCGCATCTTTGCAGAATCACTCCTCCACCTGAAGTTCATTTCCCCTTCGCTAGCACACATCAACCCAAAATCCTGACTTCTTTGGTAGTGACAGAAACAAAACAAAAAGCCACAAATAATCTGAATAACAAGCTTGATGTCAAAGTTATCACCGCTCTCCACCTTGCCTGATCTGACAATACAGCAGCAGCAGGTTTCCCAGAGTTTTGATGAGTGGGGAAAGAGATGTGTATCCCTCAATCTGTTACCAAGCTCTGTTCCAGGTATTTGTACCAGGTCTGCCCCTCCTCCAGGAGGTCCTCAGACAATTCCCAATCCAGGTACTCCAGACCCAGAGCTGATCAGTTTGAGAGAGACAGACTTGGATCAGGAGCGCTCAGACGGACCTCTGCTTGCCTCCCTCCTCAGTCTGCCTTGGGTTCCTCCATCCCTGGTATTACATATATTAATCATATTTCAGTTATGAGCAAGTTGGGGGTAGCAGGGTGGGGGTGGGGAGGAGATTGTTACTTATTAAGTTTCAATGGCTTGTGCTGTTTGGTAGCTTAGCAGCTAAGGGCTTCAACTACCAAATCAAAGTCCCTCCCTCCCTTGATATTTTTTTTTACTGCTTTGATTTAACAGAAAGATGTTTTTTCTCCTGCCGCCAACTCCCCCACCTCCTCCCACGCTCCCCATCCTCTCCTGAGTTCAGCATGTGAAAAGGGGAGAGAGAGAGAAAGAAAAGGCAGAATGAATGGATTCCGAAACTGACCATCCTCCATGTGATCCGGGAGTTTCTCCTGATAGACCCTCTGAGGATCCTGCAAGCGCCTGATGGCCTGTGTGGAAAGGAAAAAAGAGAAGGGTGATCAGAGTTGGATGGAAACAATTTTTTTTAAAAAAAGTTTTATATATATATTTGCTCATTCCCCCTGCTTATAGTTCGTTGTAATAACCAGGGGGAATGAGAAGGTGGCGGAGGGGCAGAAAGCCCTTTGTGATGTGGAGTGGCGAGCGGCTCCCTCTCTCACCTCGGAATGGGCTACTGCTGTTGTCGCCACTGTGGCCGCGGCGTTAGAAGTCTGGCTGCTGGTGGTGGTGCTGCTACCGGTGCCGCCGCCGCCGCCTCCTTCCCCGCCGCCGCCGCCGCCGGTGCTTTCGGACTCATTCACCAGCGATGACTTGAGGTCAGCCAGATCCCCCTCGGTGAAGACGTTGGCCTGGATCTTCTCCTCTTGCTCGCCTTCGTCCTTAAAGGCGAGCATCTCGTCATTGGCTCCCAAGTCATCGCCTCCGCCGCTGTTGAGCTGGGGCATTTTGTCTCTCCTTCTTTCCCACCCCCCCAGCCCGAGCCACGCCACCAACAAGAGAACTTCTTGGTCGGGGAAGGCGACTGGGGGATTTACAGATATATATTAAAGGCCGGGCGTGGAGAGGAGGAGGAGGGGACGCTTTGAAATACAGCTACTGGTCTCTGCGCCCCTCGAGGAGAGCAGCCCTCTCTCCTTACTTTTAAGGGAATCTGCCGGCAACTCGAGGGGAGACCGAGACAATCGGAGGGATTAAAGCAGCGACCAGCCCGCACCTCCTTCTCCTCCTCCTCCTCTTCTCCCCGTGTCTGCTTCGTTCCTCCCTCCCAGCCCCAGGAAAGTTTGACTAAGTAGCAGCAGCCAGCCCTGCCTGGGCGAGAAACCGGCGACGGCAGCGCCAGAGGCTTCTGCTGGGAAAGGCACGGAGCGCCCGAGAGAGTGAGCGCTCGTAAGTGCGCGAGCCAGGGAGAGAGCCCCAGAGAGCCCCAGCCAAAGGCTTTCGACATCAAAGCAGCCGCCGGGTGATTGACAGCGGCGGGGAGGGGTTGGCAAGGCTCTGTTCCTCGCGACGCGCTCTGGCCTTAAAGAGACAGCGCCCGTCTCCTCTTGCAAGCCCGCTCCGGGAGAGATGCCCCATTACAGGCATGCAAAGCCCGCCTCATTTCTAGGGTGGGGTGGGGGGTCAGGAAGGTGCAGCTTCCCAAATGCTACAGCAGCAGCAAAAAAGGCAGCAAAAGAGGCTTTTTTGTCTTCTAATGAAGCGCCCACCGCCATATCTATACATACACAAACAAACACACGTGTGCGCTTTCTCCAAATTTACTGTGGAACAGGTCCCACTGACCTCAGTGGGAGTTAACTTCTGAATAAAGACGCAGGTTGGATCTGATGAAATCAGTGCGAAATGAAACCCCTGTGATAGGGCAAGTCATCAATCAAATGAAAGGGGGCGGGGCTGCACAATTTCTCGCTAGTTGCCGATACCGACCCTTTTAACATGGTAGTAATGATAGAAATTGCCCCGTGCAAGCTAATGGCAATGCTTATCATCATCGCCATCATTAAGAGCCATATATAGTATAAATCGGATTTCTCCACTTCGATCGCTTCGAATTCCTATCGAACTCAATGCTTCAATATTTCAAACTTTCATGTTTATTAAGGCTGCAATCCTCAAGACAATGCCAAGGGAACAAGCCGCATTGAACTGCGTAGGATTTACCGTACTTCTGAGAAAATGAGCATTGCGCTGCCAGGCTGTGATCCTAACCCCACTTGAATTCAATAGGACTTACTTTCTGAGTAGACATGGTTAGGATTGCGCTGTGACTTGGGCGTAAC